>NW_028273661.1:712864-1069296 GCF_024610735.1 Ursus americanus
GGTTAGGGTACAGTTTAGGGTAAGTATTGGCCTACCGATTTGGGTACGGTTTAGGTTACGGGTTAGGGTTAGGGTACCGGTTAGGGTTAGGGTACAGTTTAGGGTTATGGTACAGGTTAGGTTACGGTTTAGGTTTAGGGTTAGGGTACGGGTTAGGGAACGGGTTAGGGATAGGGATAGGGTACGATTTAGGGTTAGGTTATGGGTTAGGGTACGGGTTAGGGTACAGGTTAGGGTTAGGTATGGGTTAGGGTCCGGGTTAGGGATAGGGCACGGGTTAGGGTATGGGTTAAGGTTAAGGTAAATGTACTGGTTAGGGTTAGGGTACGGGTTACGGTTTAGGGTTTAGGGTTACAGTTAGGGTACGGGTTAGGGTTAGGGTACGGGTAGGGTTTGGGTACGGGTTATGGTACGAGTTAGGGTATGGGTTAAGGTCAGGGTTTAGGGTTAAGGTTAGGGTACGGGTTAGGGTACTTGTTAGGGTTACGGTTAGGTTTAGGGTATGGTTTAAATTACGGGTTAGGGTACAGTTTACGGTTAAGGTTAGGGTATGGGTTAGGGTACGGGTTAGAGTACGTGTTAGGGTTACGGTTAGGGTTAGGGTACAGGTTAGGGTTAGTTTTAGGGTACGCGTTAGAGTTAGGGTTAGAGTACGGGTTAGGGTACGGGTTAGGGTTAGGTTTAGGGTTAGGTTATGGGTTAGGGGTAGGGTTAGCTGAAGGGGTAGGGTTAGGGGTAGGGTTAGGGGTATGGTAGGGGTCTGGGTAGGGTTAGGGTTTAGGGTTAGGGTTTGGGGTTTGGGGTTAGTGGTTAAGGTTAGGGTTTCATGTTTAGGGTTTCCGGATTAGGGTTAGGGGTTAGGGTTTAGGGTTTAGTGTTAATGTCAGGGTTTAGGGTTTAAGGATTAGGGTTTAGGGTTAGGTTTAGGGTAGGGTTAGGTTTAGGGTAAGGGTTAGGGGTTAGCGTTAGGGTTAGGATTAGCGGTTAAGGTTTGGGTTTAAGGTTAGGCATTAGGGTTTAGGGTTAGGGTTAGACCCCAGTAGGCCAGCAGGACCTATGCCCCGGCTATGCGGCAAGCGGAGGAGTGGGCCAAGGTGAGGGCGATGGCGAGCGGGAGTATGGTATCCAGCGTTTTGTCGCCGGGGGCCTTTGAAAGTCGCTAGAGGCTTGGAGGGCCCTGCCCGTTATCCCGCCCTTAATGACCAGCGGTGCCCCTAGTGGCCCGGGTGGTGGCAGTGTGGCAATGTGAGTCTGGCACTGCGGTTTGGGCGTCCCCAATGCCATGTGTTGCAGCGCCAGGCCCCTTGCGAGGGGCACCTCTGGGGCCCTCCTAGGGTTAGTGTTAGCTCCCAGGAGTCCAGCAGGCATGATCCGCCAGCTGTGTGGTAGCATAGGACCGGGCCAAGGTGAAGGCGCCGGCAAGCTGGAGCGTGGGCCCAAGCATTTTGGCGCGGGGGGCCTTGGAAGGTCGCCGGGGGATTCAAGGGCCCTGCCGGTCCTCCCGCCCTGAATGGCCAGAGGCACCCTTAGCCGCCCAGGTCGTGGCGGCATGGCATGGTGAGTACGGCGCTGGGGCTCGGGGGTCCCCAATCCCCGGTGTGGCAGCACCAGGCCCCTTGGGAGGGGCCCCTCGGGTGCGACCTAGTGTTAGGGTTAGCCCCCAGGGGGCCGACAGGCCCAATCCCATGGCTGTGTGGAGAGCGGATGGGCACGCTGAGGTGAGGGGGCTGGCAAGTGGGAGCGTGGGCCCAAACGTTTTGGTGCGGGGGGCCTTCGAATGTCGCCAGGGTCTCGGAGGGCCCTGTCCGTTCTCCTGCCCTGAATGACCGGCGACGCCTCTAGCGTCACGCGTGGCGGCGGGGCGTCCGGGTGATTCCGGCGCTGGGACTCGGGGTTCCCAAATCCCCGGTGTTGCGGCTCCAGGTCCCTTGGGCGGGTACCTCGGGGGCCGACCTATGGTTAGGGTTAGACCCCAGGAGGCCGGCAGGCCAGATCTGGCAGCTATGCGGCGAGTGGAGGGGCGGGCGGAGGTGAGGCCGCTGGCGAGCGGGAGTATGGGCCCAGGCGTTTTGGCGCGGAGGTCCTTCGGATGTCACCAGGGGCTTGGAGTGCCCTGCCCGTTCTCCCGCCCTGAATGACTGTCAGCTCTCCTAGCGGCCCAGGTGGTGGCAGGTCGGCATGTTGAGTCCAGCCTTGGGGCTCGGGGGTCCCTAATCCCTGGGGTTGCTGCGCCAGACCCCTTGGGAGGGGCCCCTTGGGAGGGGCCCCTTGGGTGCCGCCCTAGGGTTAGGGTTAACCCCCAGGACACCAGCAGGCCCTATCTGCTGGCTGTCCAGCAAGCAGAGGGGTGGACCGAGGTGAGCGCCCTGGTGAGTGGGAGCGTGGGCCCAAGCGTTTTGGCACGGGGGCCTTCAAAGGTCGCCGGGGGCTTGGAGGGCCCTGCCAGTTCTGCCCCCCTGAATGACCGGGGGCACCCCTAGCAGCCCAGGTGGTGGCATGGGGGCAGGGTGAGACCGCAGTCGGGGCTCGGCTTCCCCAATCCCCGGCGTTGCGGCGCCAGTCCCCTTGGGAGGGGTCCCTCTGGGGCCCAACTTGGGTTAGGGTTAGCCCCCAGGAGGGCGGCAGGCCCGATCCGCCAGCTCTGTGCCAATTGAAGTGGCATGCTGAGGTGAGGGTGCTGGCGACCAGGAGCGTCGGCCCAAGCATTTTGGCGCGGATGGCCTTCGTAGTCACCATAGGCTCGGAGGGCGCTGCTCGTTCTCCTGCCCTGAATGACCGGCAGCGCCCGTAGCAGCCCGGTTGGTGACGGGGCGGCAAGGTGAGTCCGGCACTGGGGAGGGGTCCCCAATCCCCAGCGTGGTGGTGCCGGGCACTTGGGAGTGGTCCCTCGGGGGCCGATCTAGGGTAGGGTTAGCCCAAAGGAGGCCGGCAGGCCCAATTCGCCAGCTGTGCTGCAAGCGGAGTGGTGGGCCAAGGTGAGGGCGCTGGCCATCGGGAGCATGGGCACAAGCGTTTTGTTACGGGGGGGCTTCGAAAGTCGCTGGTGGCTCGGAGGCCCCTGCCTGTTCTCCCGCCCTGAATGAGGACGGCGCTAATAGCGGGCAGGGTCACGGCGAGGAGGCAGGGTGAGTCTTGCGCTGGTGCTCGGGGGTCCCCAAGCCCCGGCGTGGCGGTGCCAGGCCCCTTGGGAGGGGCCCCTCAAGGGGTGACGTATGGTTTGGGTTAGCTCCCAGGAGGCCGTCAGGCCCGATCAGCCAGGTGTGCGTCGAGCGGAGGGGCGGGCCGAGGTGAGGCTGCTGGCGAGTGGGAGCATGGGCCCAAGCGTTTTGGCGCGGGGAGCCTTCGAAGGTCTCCGGGTGCTCTGAGGGCCTTGTCCGTTCTCCCGCCCTGAATGACCGGCAGTGCCCCTATAGGCCAGGGTGGAGGAGGGGCGGCACGTTGAGTCTTGCACAGGGGCTCGGTGGTCCCCAATCCCCACTTTGCAGCGCCAAGCCCCTTTGGAGGGGCCCTCGTGGGCCAACATATGGTTAGGTTTAACCCCCAGGAGGCCAGCAGGCCCGATCCGCCAGCTGTGCCGCGAGCGGAGGCACGGGCAGAGGTGAGGGCGCTGGCGAGAAGGAGCATGGGCCTAAGCGTTTTGGGGCGGGGGGCCTTTGAATGTTGCAGGGGGCTCAGAGGGCCCTGCCCGTTCTCCCGCCCTGAATGACCGGCGGCACCCCTATCGGCCCAGGTGGAGGCGGGGCGGCAGGGTGAGTCTGGCGCTGGGGCTCGGGGGTCCAAAATCACGGGCGTTCCGGCACGAGGCCTGTTGGGAGAGGCCCCTCTGGGGCCAACTAGGGTTAGTGTTAGCCCCCAGGAGGCCTGCAGGTCTGATCCGCTGGCTGTGAGGTGAATGCAGGGGCGAGCCGAGATGAGGTCGCTGGCGAGCGAGAGCGTGCACCCAAGCGTATTGGCTTGGGGGGCCTTCGAGGTCGCCAGGGGCTAGGAGGGCCCTGCCCGTCCTTCCGTCCTGAAAGACCGACGGTGCCCATAGTGGCCCAGGTGGCGATGGGGAGGCGTGGTGAGTCCGACGCTGGGTTTCATGGGTTCTCAATCCCCGGCGTTGCGGTGCAAGGCCACTTAAGATGGGCCCCTCAGGGGTCGACCTAGGTTTAGGGTTAGCACCCAGGATGCCAGAAGGCCCGATCCGCCTGCTGTGCGGCGAGTGGAAGGGTGGCCCGAGGTGAGGGCGCTTCGAGCGGGAGCGTGGGCCCAAGCATTTTGGCATGGGGGGCCTTCGAAGGTCGCCGAAGACTCAGAGTGCCCTGCCCGTTCTCCCGCCCTGAATGACCGGTGGCGCCCCAAGCAGCCTGGGTGGTGGTGGAGCGCAGGGTGAGTCCGGCACTGGGGCTCGGGGTCCCCAACCCGGCGTTGCGGTCCCAGGCCCCTTGGGAGGGTCCCCTCGTGGGCCGACCTAGGGTTAGTGTTAGTCCCCAGGAGGCTGGCAGGCCCGATCCGCTGACTGTGTGGAGAGCGGAAGCACTGGCCGAGGTGAGGCCGCTGGTGAGCGGGAGCGTGGGCCCTAGCATTCTGGCGCGTGCGGCGTTCGAAATTTCCCGGGGGCTCTGAGGGCCCTGCCGGTTCTCCCGCCCTGCATGATCCTCGGTTATCCTAGGGGCCTGGGTGGAAGAGGGGGGGCAGGGTGAGTCCGGTGCTTGGGCTTGGGGGTCCCAAATCCCCAGCGTCGTGGCACCAGCACCTTGGGAGGGGCCCCTCCGGGGCCGACCTAGGGTTAGTGTAAGTCCCCAGGAAGCCGGCAGGCCCGACCCGCCGGCTGTGTGGCGTCCAGAGGGGCAGGCTGAGGTGAGGGCACTGGCGAGCGGGAGCGTGGGCCCAGGCATTTTGGCACGGGTGCCTTCGAAGGTCACCAGTGGCTCGGAGGGCCCTGCCCGTTCTCTTGCCCTGAATGACCGGCGGCGACCCTAGTGGCTCGGGTGGCCTGGGGGCGGCAAGTTGAGTCCAGTGCTGGGGCTCGTGGGTACCCAATCCCCGGCGTTGCGGTGCCAGGCCTCTTGGGAACCGACCTAGGGTTAGGGTTAGCCCCCAGGAGGCTCGCAGGCCGGATCCGCCGGCTGTGTGGAGAGCGGAAGTGCTGGCCGAGCGGAGGCCGCTGGTGAGCCGGAGCGTGGACCCAAGTGTTCTGGCGCAGGCAGCCTTCGAAGGTCGCCAGGGGCTCGGAGGGCCCTGCCCGTTCTCCCACCCTGAATGTCCGGCAGCACGCCTAGCGGCCCGGATTGTGGCAGGGCAGCAGGGTAGAGTCTGGCGCTGGGGCTCGGGGGTCCCCAATCCCAGGCGTTGCGGGGATAAGCACCTTGGGATGGCCCCCTCGGTGGCCGACCCAGGGTTAGAGTTTGCCCCCAGGAGGCCAGCAGTCCTGATCCGCTCACTCCGCAAGGAGAAGAGGGGTGGTCCGAGATGAGGGTGCTGGCGAGCAGGTGCTTGAGTCAAGCGTTTTGGTGCCGGGGGCCTTCAGATGTCGCCGGGGGCTCAGAGGGCCCTGCACCTTCTTCTGCCCTGAATGACTGGTGGCTACCCTAGCAGCCCGGGTAGAGGACGGACAGTAGGGTGAGTCAGGCGCTGGGGCTCAGGGTCCCCAATCCTCGGCGTTGGGGCGCCAGGCCCCTTCGGAAGGGCTCTAGGGGACCGACCAAGCATTACTGTTAGCCCCCAGAAGGCCGGCAGACCTGATCTGCCGGCTGTGTGGCGAGCAGAGGGGCAGGCTGAGGTGAGGGCGCTGTCGAGCGGAAGCATGGGCACAAGCGTTTTGGCGTGGGGGGGAATCGAAAGTAGTCGGGGGCTCAGAGCGTCCTTCCCCTTTCTACCACACTGAATGCCCGACGGCACACCTAGCAGCCCGGGTTGCAGAGGGGCAGCAGTGTGAGTCCGGCGCTAGGGCTCGGGGGTCCCCAATCCCCGTTGTTGCAGCGCCAGGCCCCTTGGGAGGGGCCCCTTGGGTGCGACCTAGTGTTAGGGTTAGCCCCCAGGAGGCCGGCAGGCCCGATTCGCCAGCTGTACGGCGAGCGGAGTGTCGGGCGGAGGTGAGGCCACTGGCAAGCAGGAGCCCGGGCCCAGGAGTTTTCACGGGGGGGGTCCTTCGAAGGTTGCCGAGTGCTCGAAGTGCCGTACACGTTCTTCCGCCCTGAATGACAGGCGGCTACCCTAGTGGCCCAGTTAGAGGAGGGGTGGTAGGGTGAGTCTGGCGCTGGGGCTCGGGGTCCCCAGTCCTCGGCGTTGGGGTGCCAGTCCCCTTCGGAAGGGCTCTAGGGGGCCGACCAAGCATTACTGTTAGCCCACAGGAGGCCGGCAGACCCAATCCACCGGCTGTGCGGCGAGCGGAGGGGCGGACCGAGGTGAGGGCACTGGGAAACGGAAGTGTTGGGTGAAGCGTTTTGCCTGGGGGGGCTTTCGAAGGTCGCTGTGGACTTGGAGGGCCCTGCCTGTTCTCCCGCCCTAAATGACCATAGGGGCCCCTAGCGGCCCCGGTGGCAGTGGAGCAGCAAAGTGATTCCGGCGCTGCTGCTCGGGGGTCAACAATC
The DNA here is from genome assembly GCF_024610735.1 of Ursus americanus. NCBI lineage: Eukaryota > Metazoa > Chordata > Mammalia > Carnivora > Ursidae > Ursus > Ursus americanus. The sequence goes on from NW_028273661.1 coordinate 719,440, forward strand.
CCCAGCGTTGCAGCCCCAGGCCTCTTGGGAGGGCCCCCTCAGGTGCCGACCTAGGGTTAGGGTTACCCCCAGGAGGCCGGGAAGCCCGGTCTGCCGGCTGTGTGGCGAGCGGAGGGGCAGGTTGAGATGAGGGCATTGGCGAGTGGGAATGTGGGACCAAAGTTTTAGAGGGAGGGTCCTAGAAGGTCGCCAGGGGCTCAGAGGGTCCTGCCCATTCTCCCTCCCTGAATGACCGACGGCGCCCCTCGCAGTACTGGTGGCAGCGGGGCAGCAGGGTGAGTCTGGCACTGGGTCTCGGGGGTCCCCAATGCCCGGCGTTGTGGCACCAGGACCTTGGGAAGGGCCATTTGGGGGTCGACCTTGGGTTAAGTTAGCCCCCAGGAGGCCCACAGGCCCGATCCGCCAGCTATGCGTCGAGCGGAGGGGTGGTCCGAGGTATGGGCACAGGCGAGCAGGAGCTTGGGCCCAATCGTTTTGGCACGGGGGGTCTTCGAAGGTCACCAGGGCCTTGGAGGGCCCTGCCTGTTTTCCCGCCCTGAATGACTGATGGTGCTCCTAGCAACCGGGGGTGGCGGCGGGGTGCCACGGTTAGTCCCGCGCTGGGGCTCGGGGTCAGCAATCCCAGCCGTTGTGGCGCCAGGCCCCATCAGAGGGGCCCCTCGGGGGCTGACCTAGGGTTAGGTTTAGCCACCAGAAGGCCGGCGGGCCTGATCCACTGGCTATCCAGTGAGCGGAGGGGCAGGACAAAGTGAGGGCGCTGGCATGCGGGAGCCTGGGTTCAAGCGTTTTGGCGCGGGGTATCTTTGAAGTTCGCCGGGGGCTCAAAGGGCCCTGCCCGTTTTCCAGCCTTGAATATCCAGCGGCAACCCTAGCGGCCCAGGTGGCGGCGGGGCGGCAGGGTGAGTCCGGCCCTGGGGCACGGGGTTCCCCAATCCCCAGCGTTATGGCGCCAGGCCCCTTGGGAGGGGCCCTTTGAGGACAGAACTAGGGTTAGGGTTAGCCCCCGGTAGGCCGGCAGGCCCTATCCGCCAGCTGTGCGTTGAGCGGAGGGGTGGGCCGAGGTGAGGGCTCTGGAGAGCGGGAGCGAGGGCCCAAGCGTTTTGGCGTGGGGGGACTTCGATGGTTGCCGGGGGCTCAGAGGGCCTTGCCCATTCTGTCGCCGTGAATGACCGGCGGCACCCCTACCAGCCCGGGTGGCAGCGGGGCAGTAGGGTGAGTCTGGCGCTGGGGATCGGGGGTTCCCGATCCCCAGCATTGCTGCACCAGGCCCCTTGGGAAGGGCCCCTAGTGGGCCAAACTAGGAATAGGGATAGTCCCCAGGAGGCCGGCAGGCCCGATCTGCTGGCTGTGAGTCTAGCGGAGGGACGGGCCAAGGTGAGGGCGCTGGCGCGTGGGAGCATGGGCCCAAGCGTTTTGGCGCGGGGGGCCTTCGAAAGTTGCCTGGGGCTCAGAGGGCCCTGCCCCTTCTCCCGCCCTGAATGACCAATGGCACCCCTAGCGGACCGTGTGGCAACGGGGCAGCAGGGTGACTCTGGCGCTGGGGCTTGGGGGTCCACAATCCCTGGCGTTGCAGCGCCAGGTGCCTTGGGAGGGGCCCCTCGTGGGCTGACCTATGGTTAGGGTTAGCCCCCAGGAAGCCAGCAGGCCCGATCGGCCAGCTTTGCAGTGAGCGGAGGGGCAGGCCGAGGTGAGGGCGCTGACAAGTGGGAGTGTGGGCACAAGCGTTTTGTTGAGGGGGGCCTTCGAAGGTCGCCCGTGGCTCGGAGGGCCCTTCCTGTTCTCACGCCCTGAATGACCGATGGTGCCGCTAGCGGCCCGTGTGGCGGGGGGGCGGCATGGTGAGTCCGGCTCTGTGGCTCAGGGGTCAGCAATCCCAGGCGTTGTCGTGCCAGGCCCCATTGGACTGGCCCCTCGGGGGACGACCTAGGGTTAGGGTTAGCCCCCAGGAGGCCGGCAGGTCCCATCCGCCAGCTGTGCGGTGAGTGGAGGGGTGGGCCGAGTGAGGGCGCTGGCGAGCGGGAGCGTGGGCCGAAGCATTTTGTCGCGGGGGTCCTTCAAAGGTCTCCAGGGGCTCAGAGGGCCCTATCTGTTCTCCCGCCCTGAATGACAATTGGCTCCCCTAGTGGCCCGGGTGTGGCGGGGCAGCAGGGTGAGTCCGGCGCTGGGGCTCAGGAGTCCTCAATCCCTGGCGTTGCGGCGCCATGCCCCTTGGGATGGGCCCCTAGGGGGCCTACCTAGGGGTAGGGTTATCCACCAGGAGTCTGGGAGGCCCGATCCGCCAGCTGTGCAGCGAGCGGAGTGGCGGACTGAGGTAAGGGCACAGGTGAGCGGGAGCGTGGGCCCAAAGCGTTTGGGTGCGGGGGGCCTTCAAAAGTCGCCGGTGGCTCGGAGGGCCCTGCCCGTTCTCCCTCCCTGAATGACTGGCGGTGCCCCTAGCGGCCCAGGGGGCGGTAGGGCGGGAGGGTGAGTCTGGCGCTGGGGCTCGGGAGTCCCCTATCCCCGGTATTGTGGCAATAGGAACCTGGGATGGGCCCCTTGGGGGCCCACCAAAGGTTAGGGTAACACCCAGGAGGCTGGCAGTCCCGATCCACAAGCTGTGCAGCGAGCGGAGGGGCGGACCCAGATAAGGGCACAGGGAGCGGGAGCATGGGCCCAAGCGTTTTGGCGCGGGGGGGCCTTCGAAGGTCGCCAGGGGCTCGGAGGGATCTGCCCGTACTCCCTCCCTGAATGACCGACGGTGCTCCTAGCGGCCCGGGTGGCGGCAGGGCAACACAGTGAGTCCAGCGCTGGGGTTCGGGGGTCCCCAATACCCGGGGTTGCGGCGCCAGGCCCCTTGGGATGGGCCCCTCGAGGGCCGACCTAGGGTTAGGCTTAGGCCCCAGGAGGTCGGCAGTCCCTATCAGCCGGGTGTGCAGCGAAGGGGTGGGCCGAGGTGAGGGCGCTAGCGAGTGGGAGCGTGTGTCCAAATGTTTTGGCGCGGGGGGCCTTCAAAGGTCGCCGGAGGCTCAGAGGGCCCTGCCCATTCTCCCGCCCTGAATGACCGGCGGCACCCCTAGTGGCCCGGGTAGCAGCGGGGTGACACGGTGAGTCCGGCACTGGGGCTCGGGGGTCCCCAATGCCCTGTGTTGCGGAGCCAGGCCCCTTGGGATATGCCCCTCGGGGGCCGACCTGTGGTTAGGGTTAGCCCCTAGGAGTCCAGCAGGCCCGATCCGCCCGCTGTTTGGAGAGCGGAGGGGCGGGCCGAGGTGAGGGCGCTGGCGAGCGGCAGCATTGGTCCAAGCGTTTTGGCATGGGGTCCTTCGAAAGTCGCTGGGGGCTCGGAGGGCCCCGCCCGTACTCCCACCCTGAATGACCGGCGGCGCCACTAGCGGCCCGCGTGGCGGCAGGGTGGCACAGTTAGTCCAGCGCTGGGGCTCGGGTGTCAGCAATCCCAGGCGTTGTGGCGCCAGGCCCCATCGGACGGGCCCCTCGCGGGCCGACCTAGGGTTAGGGTTAGCCCACAGGAGGCCTGCAGGCCTCATCAGCCGGTTGTGTGGTGAGCGGAGGGGCGGGCCAAGGTGATGGTGCTGGCGATGGGGAAGTTGGGCCCAAGCGTTTTAGCGAGGGAGGTATTCGAAGGTTGCCTGGGGCTCAGAGGGCCCTGCCCCTTCTCCCTCCTTGAATGACCGGTGGTGCCCCTACCATCCCAGTTGGCGGTGGGGCAGCAGGGAGAGTCTGGCGCTGGGGCTCGGGTGTCCCCAATCCCCGGTGTTGCGGCGCAAGGCTCCTTGGGCGGGGCCCCTCGTGGGCCGACCAAGTGTTAGGGTTAGCCCCCAGGATGCCGACAGGCCTGATCTGCAGCCTGTGCGGCAAGTGGAGGTGTGGGCTAAGATGTGAGTGCTGGGGAGCAGGAGCGTGGGCCCAAGCATTTTCGCAAGTGCGGCCTTCAAATGTCACCAGGGGCTTGAAGGTCCCTGCCTGTTCTCCTGCACTGAATGACTGGTGGCGCCCCTAGCGGCTCGGGTGGTGTCGGGTCGGCAGGGTGAGTCCAGCGCTGGAGCTCGGGGGTCCCCAAAATCCGGCGTTGCTGCGCCAGGCCCCTTGGGAAGGCCCGCTCGGGGGTCGACCTAGGGTTAGGGTTACCCCCAGGAGGCCAGGAGGCCCGATCTGCCAGCTGTGCGACGAGCGGAGGGGCGGGCTGAGATGAGAGCACTGGCCAGTGGGGAATGTGGGCCCAAGCATTTTGGCACGAGGCGCCTTCAAAGGTCGCCAGGGGCTTGGAGGGCCCTGCCCATTCTCCTGCTCTGAATGACCGACGGCGTCCCTTGTGGCCCGGTTGGCAGCGGGGCGGCAGGGAGAGTGTGGCACTGGGGCTCGGGGTTCCCCAATCCCCGGCTTTGTGGCGCCAGGGCCTTTGGGAGGGGCCCCTTGGGGACGGACCTAGGGTTAGGTTTAGCCCCCGGGAGGCCGGCAGGCCTGATCTGCCGGCTGTGTGGCGAGCGGAGGGGCGGGCCGAGATGAGGGTGCTGGCGAGCGGGAACATGGGCCCAAGCGTTTTGGCGCGAGTAGCCTTCGAAGGTCGTCAGGGGCTAAGGGGGCCTTGCCCGTTCTCCCTCCCTGAATGACCAGCAGCGCCTCTACCAGCCCGGTTGGTGGCGGGGAAGCAAGGTGAGTCCAGTGCTGGGGCTCAGGGGTCCACAATCCCCGGCATTGCAGCAGCAGGTGCCTTGGGAGGGGCCCCTCGTGGGCCAATCTAGGGTTAGGGTTAGCCCCCAGGAGGCCATCAGGCCAGATCAGCCAGCTTTGCGGTGAGTGGAGGGGCAGGCCGAGGTGAGGGCGCTGACAAGTGGTAGCGTGGGCACAAGCGTTTTGATGCGGGGTGCCTTCGAAGGTCGCCCGTGGCTCGGAGGGCCCTGCCTGTTCTCACGCCCTGAATGACCGGCGGTGCAGCTAGGGGCCTGGGTGGCAGTGGGGCGGCACAGTGAGTCTGGAGCTGGGGCTCAGTTGTCCCCAATCCCTTGTGTTGCGGCTCCAGGCCCCTTGGGATGGGCCCCTAGGGGGCCTACATGGGGTTAGGGTTAGCCCCCAGGAGGCTGGGAGGCCCAATCCGCTGGCTGTGCGGTGAGCAGAGGGGCAGGCCGAGGTAAGGGCGATGGCGAGTGGGAGTGTGGTCCCAAGCGCTTTGGCGCGGGGGGCCTTCGAATGTCGCTGGGGGCTTGGAGGGCCCTGCCGTTCTCCCACCCTGAATGACCGGTGGTGCCCCTTGTGGCCCAGGTGGCGGTGGGGGGCATGGTGAGTCTGGCGCTGGGGCTCAGGAGTCCCCAATACTCGTCATTGCGGTGCCAGGCCCCTTGGGAGGGGCCACTAGGGGGTAGGCCTAGGGTTCGGGTTAGCCCCCAGAAGGCCCGCAGGCCCGATCCGCCAGCTGTGCGGCGAGTGGAGGGGAGGGCCGAGGTAAGGGCGCTGGCGAGTGGGAGCATGGGCCGAAGCGTTTTGTCGTGGGGAGCCTTCAAAGGTCGCCGGGGGCTCAGAGGGCCCTACCCGTTCTCCCGCACTGAATGACCGGCGGCTCCCCTAGTGGCCTGGGTGGTGGCGGAGCTGCAGGGTGAGTCCGGCGCTGGGGCTCGGGAGTCCTCAATCCCTGGTGGTGCGGCGCCATGCCCCTTGGGATGGGCCCCTAGGGCCCTACCTAGGGTTAGGGTTATCCACCAGGAGTCTGGGAGGCCCGATCCGTCAGCTGTGCGGCGAGCGGAGTGGCGGACTGAGGTAAGGGCACAGGTGAGCGGGAGCGTGGGCCCAAAGCGTTTTAGTGCGGGGGGCCTTCAAAAGTCGCCGGTGGCTCGGAGGGCCCTGCCCGTTCTCCCTCCCTGAATGACTGGCGGTGCCCCTAGTGGCCCAGGGAGCGGTAGGGCGGGAGGGTGAGTCCGGCGCTGGGGCTCGGGAGTCCCCTATCCCTGGTATTGTGGCAATAGGAACCTGGGATGGGCCCCTCGGGGGCCCACCAAAGGTTAGGGTAACACCCAGGAGGCTGGCAGTCCCGATCCACAAGCTGTGCAGCGAGTGGAGGGGCGGACCGAGGTAAGGGCACAGGGAGCGGGAGCATGGGCCCAAGCGTTTTGGCGTGGGGGGGGCCTTTGAAGGTCGCCAGGGGCTCGGAGGGATGTGCCCGTACTCCCTCCCTGAATGACCGACAGTGCTCCTAGCAGCCCGGGTGGTGGCGGGGCAACACAGTGAGTCCAGCGCTGGGGTTCAGGGGTCCCCAATACCCGGGGTTGCGGCGCCAGGCCCCTTGGGACAGGCCCCTCGAGGGCCGACCTAGGGTTAGGCTTAGGCCCCAGGAGGTCGGCAGTCCCTATCAGCCGGGTGTGCAGCGAAGGGGTGGGCCGAGGTAAGGGCGCTGGCGAGTGGGAGCGTGGGCCGAAGCGTTTTGTCGTGGGGAGCCTTCAAAGGTCTCCGGGGGCTCAGAGGGCCCTACCGGTTCTCCCGCACTGAATGACTGGCGGCTCCCCTAGCGGCCCGGGTGGTGGCTGAGCTGCAGTGTGAGTCCGGCGCTGGGGCTCCGTAGTCCCAAATCCCGGCGTTGCTGCGCCAGGCCCCTTGGGATGGGCCCCTAGGGGGCCTACCTAGGGTTAGGGTTAGCCCCCAGGAGGCTGGGAGGCCTGATCCGTGGGCTGTATGGTGAGAGGAGGGTCAGGCCGAGGTAAGGGCAATGGCGAATGGGAGCGTGTTCCCAAGCGCTTTGAGGCAGGGGGCCTTCGAAAGTCGCTGGGGGCTCGGAGGGCCCTGCCGTTCTCCCGCCCTGAATGACTGGTGGTGCCCCTTGTGGCCCGGGTGGCGGTGGGAGGCATGGTGAGTCCAGCGCTGGGGCTCAGAAGTCCCCAATCCTCCTCATTGCGGCGCCAGGCCCCTTGGGAGGGGCCACTAGGGAGTCGACCTAGGGTTCGGGTTAGCCCCCAGAAGGCCCACAGGCCCGATCCGCCATCTGTGTGGCGAGCTGAAGGGATGTCCGAGGTAAGGGCGCTGGCGAGCAGGAGCGTGGGCCCTAGCGTTTTGGTGCGGGGGGCCTTCGAAGGTCGCTGGAGGCTTGGAGGGCCCTGCCCCTTCTCCCTCCCTGAATGACCGGCGGTGCCCCTAGCGGTCCAGGTGGCGGTAGGGCAGGAGGGTGAGTCGGGCGCTGGGGCTCGGGATTCCCAAATTCCCGGTGTTGGGGCAATAGGAACTTGGGATGGGCCCCTCGGGGGCCCATCAAAGGTTAGGGTAACACCCAGGAGGCTGGCAGTCCCAATCCACTGGCTGTGCTGCGAGCGGAGGGGCGGACCGAGGTGAGGGCATAGGCGAGCGGGAGCATGGGCCCAAGCGTTTTGGCGCGGGGGGCCTTCGAATGTCACCAGGGGCTTGGAGGGATCTGCCTGTGCTCCCTCCATGAATGACCGACAGTGCTCCTAGCGGCCCAGGTGGCGGCGGGGCAACATGGTGAGTCCGGCACTGGGACTCGGGGGTCCCCAATCCCAGGCATTGCAGTGCCAAGCCCCTACGGAGGGGCCCCTCAGGGGCAAACCTAGGGTTATGGATAGCCTCCAGGAGGAGGGCAGGCCTCATCCACCGACTCTGCACCGTGCGGGGGGTGGGCCGAGGTGAGGGCGCTGGCAAGCAGGAGCGTGGGAGCCAGAGTTTTTGCGCGGGGGGCCTTCGATGGTTGCAGGGGGATAGGAGGGCCCTGCCCTTTCTCACTTCCTGAATGACTGGCAACGCCCCTAGCGCCCTGGGTGCTTGTGGGGTGGCAGAGTGAGTCCAGCACTGGGGCTCGGGGTTCCCAAATCCCCGGCATTGCGGTGCCAGGCTCCTTGGGAGGGGCCTCTCGGGGGCCGACCTAGGGTAAGTGTTAGCCCCCAGGAGTCCAGCAGGCCCGTTCCCCCAGCTCTGCAGCAGGCGGAGGGGCAGGCCGAGGTGAAGGTGCTGGCGAGAGGGAGTGTGGGCCCAAGCATTTTGGCGCGGGGGGCCTTTGAATGTCGCCGGGGCTTGGAGGGCCCTGCCCATTCTCTCGCCCTGAATGACTGGCGACGCCCTTAGCAGCCCGGGTTGCTGTGGGGCGGCAGGGAGACTCAGGCGTTGGTCTCGGCGGTCCCCAATCCCCGGCGTTGTGGTGCCAGGCCCCTTGGGAGGGGCCCCTTGGGGGCTGACTAGGGTTAGGGTTTGTCCCCAGGAGGCCGGCAAGCCCAGCGCTAAGTGGTTCTGGCAATGTAACAAAAATGACATACACTTATCTCTAAGAAATAACAGTGTACAGGAACCCTCTTAGCCCTAACATCATCCTTTGTGAATATGGAAGCCAGCCCCAAGGTGGTCCTGGAAGTCTGACGAAAGGGCTAAGCACTTTTCTCTGAGTCTCCACACTATACAGGGAAAGACCAAAGTACATCATCTTTCACGAGTAGGAAGCATTAATGAAAAGGTTCTGGAATTTCGAGGACTCTGACCCATCCTTATTGGTAATAAACCACCCTGTACAGGAAAACACCTTCAACTCTCATCAGCCTCCTCAATCCTGATTCCGATTCAACTTTTGGTGTGTAGGACTAGGGAAATGTCCACATCTTATTGCTAAGAAAGAACGATGTCAGGGCAATGCCCTTCAAGTCACCTCAGCCTTCCTGAAGACGGAAGCAGGAATCAAGGTGGTTATCTTACCATGAGGTAAGGAAGATGAGCATATAAGTGAGAAACAACAGTGGGCAGGACCTCTCTTCCAACGAACAGTATCTTTGCTTAATGTTGAATCCCTATGGTAAGTGGTTGTGGCCATTTGTGAGGTGAAAATCTTAAGTGTTTTGTAAAACCTCTTGGTCATTCACAGATGAGACTAAGGTAGTTGGGGACTCCTAGGCAGTGATTTGTCCACTGTCAAAAATATAAAAAGATAAGAGACAGATGAGGTCTCCTCAGGCATTGTCCTTTATCCTCATCCTCCGTGAGGATGGCCATCTCTGGACAGCTCAGTGGCAGGGTCTCATTCACAGTGGGGGCATCTGTTCCTCACAGACATCAGGCAGGGAAATGGATTTGGTTCTCTGTGCCAGCCCCGCCACAGCTGAGTGTCACAGCACCCTCTCGTGGGCTCATAAGTGTTTCACTGTCACTAGGCAGGTCATTGTATTTGATAAACCACTGTGAGAGTTTGCAATTGCCTTCATCTGCAACCTCCTAGAAGCAAATGCAGGTCTCTGGTACCATGTGAAGTCATGTGAAGGCATTGTGAGAAAGTGTCCTTTTGCTTAAGAAAAACATGGAGCTGGGGCTCCTGGCTGGCTCAGCCAGTTAAGCATGTGCCTTTGGCTCAGGTTATGATCCCAGGGTTCTGGGATCGAGCCCGGGCTCCCTGCTGAGCAGGAAAGGAGTTAGGGAAATAGCTTAGAACCCACAGAGAATGTGAATAAAGGGGAGTGAAATGGAACTTGGTCTGTGTTTTGCTTTAGGGATTGGGAGTTAGTTTTTTCTCAATTGTGATTGTTCTTGAAACAGAAAAGCTGTATTGGTTTTTTTTACCTTTAATTTTTTTCTACTAATAATTTTTTATTATGATATGTTAGTCACTATACAGTATTTCCTTAGTTTTTGATGTAGTGTTCCATGATTCATTATTTGCATATAACACCCAGTGCTCCATGCAATATGTACCTTCCTTAATACCCATCACTGGCCCATCCCAATCCCCCACCCCTCTCCCCTCTGAAGCCCTCAGTTTGTTTCCCAGAGTCCATAGTCTCTCGTGGTTCATTCCCCCTTCTGTTTAGGGTCCATTGTCTAAAGGGACAGACAGTGGAAGTTCACCAAATATAAGATCGAAATTTCATTGTTCATTATAGATGCCGCCAAGTAGTTCCCAGACATTTCATTCTACTGTAGTAATTCATTATACCTGTGAAGGTGCACGTGGAAGACAATTGATGCATGTATAGTGGTAATAAAACACGCCCCTCAGTAGTAGAATAAGAGAGGATGCATATGTGTAAAATTATTCGACTACAGCTTCCATGCTTTATCTTTGGTTCCTTATTATCTATGAAATTGGACAATTTTTGTTCTCTAGGCTTAAAACTCATTGTCAAGTATTCAGAGTTTTTCAATGCTGATCTTCTCCTGTATAAGTTACCAAAAACCTAAAATATGTATGAACTTTAAAAAGCGCTATATTGAAAATGACAGCAGGGAAGTTCCATTTTGTAAATATTGTGTCAATGGATCTCTATTTTGACATCAGTGTTCATTAGAAATGATGACATTTCATGTGAGTATAAATATCAATGTGAAAAAGAAAAGGTAGGAAGAACCTTGAATGTTTAAGTAATTGGTGAAATGACAGGTGTGTGTGTGTGTGTGTGTGTGTGTGTGTGTGTGTGTGTGTGTAATTGATTTTCAGTGAATGGTTCAGCTTCTTGTAGGGCCTCCGAGAGAGCCCAGGTGAACCTTTCAATGAGTTGATATCTGTTTTCAGAACATGGGAATATCTTAGTCCAATAGTCAATCAGGCAAGCTTTGAGGTCTTGAAGAGTTTCAGTCCTCAGCGATGGTGTTGCAGACCCTTGTGAGCAAACCCTAGGGTATGGTCAGAGCCCTCATTAGCTGGTACCAAGGTGTGACGATTTCAGACAGCATTTCCCAAAGAAGTACCTCTTGAGTCTCTGTCCTTGTCAGTTCCCTACACTTCCTTACACTAGTTATGTGATCAGTGTGTTTCAGGATAATCCCCACATGTGATTTTTGCTATTTCTTACTAGTCCTATCTGTTTCTCATCTTCTTCTTTTATGGTAGGGGTTGGGAAGCAACCTGTGTGGTGGAGGAAGGGGTGTGCTAGTTGTCTGCCTTCAGAGGACCAAATGATGCCTAGAAATTGTACTGTAGTTTGAGGTCAATTGTCCATCCTCTGAGTGTCAGGAATTCCATCACTTTACTTTGATGCTAGTCTGTTCTTCAAGCTGTCCTCAGAAATAAGGACGTCATCCATCTAGGGAATACTGGTTTGTGTGTATGTTTTCATTTTAGGAAAGGCTTTGCTGTTCCCGAAAATAATACTGTAGAGCACCCTTTCCTGTTGTTATTGGCCATCAGTCAATCTTTTGTGAAGTATTCGTTTATAAATAGACTCTATGGTTGATGAGCAGGAATTCTTTATTGACAAGTCTTTGTCAGTGTGTGTGTTGCAAATCTTTACTTCCCAGCCTGCGGTTCACTTTTTCATTTTCTTATGGTCATAAGATAAGGAGACATGTCACATTTTTATGAAGTCCCACTGAATTCTTTTAAATGGTTAGTGCACCCTATGTCCTACCCCAAGATTGACAGGTTCTACGTTTTCTTTCAGAAACTGTCCAATGGGAAGCTACAATCCATTTTCTCTGTCCATTTATTGCTTACAAATGTCACATTTTTATGAAGTCCCACTGAATTCTTTTAAATGGTTAGTGCACCCTATGTCATACCCCAAGATTGACAGGTTCTACGTTTTCTTCAGAAACTGTCCAATGGGAAGCTACAATCCAATTTCTCTGCCCATTTATTGCTTACAAATGTATTTTGACCATCTGTTTCCTAGGAAACCTCTTTTATTATTATTATTATTATTATTATTATTATTATTATTATTATTATTTTAAATTGCATTTTTAATTCTAATATGATATTTAAACACTGTTTTTGATTTTCTATGTACACAATCATATTATCTGTGAATAGTCACAATTATCCCCTCAATTCTTATCCTTTTTGTTTCTCTTGCCTTAAAACACTGGTAGATTCTCCAATGTCACGATAAACAGAGCATCATTGTTTGAAGATTTTAATATACCTTTCTCAATATCTGAAAGAAAAAGCAGACAAAACATTGGTAACAAATGTGACCTAATTGACATATAGGGAACATTCCATAATAAGGGCAGAATACATTATTTTCAAGTGGTCATAGACTCTTTACCCAAATAGATGATAGGTGGGGCCAAGAATCAAGTCTACAAATGTTAAACCCTGAAATTAACTAGATTCTATTCTTAGACCACAGGGGAATTGAGCCACAGTCATAGCGAAAAGAAAATCAAGAAGTCCTTCAATGTTTAAAATTAAATGGAACTTTGCTACATATCCTAAAGGTCAGAGAGGGAATCTCAATGGAAATTCTGAACCTTTTCTACATGAGGGCTCACACACAATGGCACTTTCTTTGTGAAGAGCATTATAATAACCTAGACAGGAGTTGAGCCTTAAGTCAGAGTTCTGCCTACCCCAGCCACACCTGGCAGGCTTGGCCTGTGGTCCCCCTCAGCTGTCCTTTCTGGTGGTCCTGAGCTAAGGGGGTCAACATGGCCATATGGAAATGGGAAGCTGCCCACTCATAATGATGACGGTGCCCACTACCCAGCTGCCCTCTCTGGTGGCTTTGAGCTAAGGGGGTCAACATGGCCGTATGGAAATTAGAAGCTCCCCACTCTTAGTGATGACGTTGCTATCGTATCATCCTCACCAGTCCAACAACATGATTTCTGAGTGAAATATGACACAAGAGTGACTTCTTGGCATTCCTTCAGGTTTGAAAATCATCTGGTGAGTCATCTATTCGAAATATGGATTCAACATGTGTACTTTATTCTGGAAAAGCAATAGACCCAATAGCAATTATGGCTTCCTGAGATCTTGTTCTTGAGAGACATCATACTGGCTCTTTGTAGCATTCTGCCTCTTAAACTTCTCAACTAGGGTGTAGATATTTTAAGGCACATTTTCAGATGGTTAGAAAGGGACTCGGATGATATGAGTCACAGAGGATTTTAGTGTCAGAAACCTATGTGGGATCCCCAAACTGACTCCAAATCGCTTGTTGTTCCATACAGGGTACTATTTCCCTCTTATCTCTGGTCTTCTCAATCTGGAAACCTATCAAGTATCAGGATTTTCTTGTCATGTGGACAACTGGAACGAATTCAGCGGGCCTTTTCACATCTGCCCATGGTAATCATTAAGATCATTATCTCAGTGGAGGACCTCTGGGTAAGATACTCAAAGATCCTTAGGAATAGAGACAGTATAATATTTTTCTGGTATTAAAGTTACTGAAACCAACTATCTTTTTTAGTCCATTCAGGCTCTGGTATGTTCAGAGGGTGCTGTAAAACAGGTCTGAAATAGTATTTAAAAACACTCAGCTCAGCCTCTTCTACAAAGTGAGCCAATGCTTATAAATATGGCTAAAATATTCCCTTACCTACGATGACTTCCCAGCCATCATAGTGTTTATATGGTATGACTGTGACTTACATTAGTCAACATTTGCAGAGAAAGAACTTAGTGCATCCAGGGGGCACTTCATGTTGAAATTAGTTTGTGACAACGAGCTATTGTGTTTTATTCTGCAGTCCAAGGGAATGGTGCCAGACATCTCTAAGGTGTCTAGCAGTTCTACAATTCTGATTTTAAGTGGTCTGTGTGCTTCAGAGATTTGGGCAGGAGAAGGGCAGGAGTCCAGAGACTGTGAACACTTCTGTTACCTGTGCTGACCATGGAGCAGGTAGCCTTCTGTGGGATTCATTTTGAATTCTTGGTACTCTTGTGAAAGGTGCTTTTGTCTCAAATTCCTCCATTTAGGAGTAATTATAATGATGAAAGTAATTTTTATCTTATATCATCTGTGGACCCTGATCCTGGGCTCCCAGGGAAGCTATCCTTTAACATTTTACCCGGCTCAAATTGATTGGGCAAAACCTCAAAGCATGGGCCCTATTTCTGCCCCAAGCACATGTTGTACATCTGCTTCGAGAAGAAAACAATAACCAAATATGCCAATATAAAGATAAGAAAAAATAAAGAACCTCTTTGGCTCCCATAAGATTAAATTTATACTGACATGTACATACTGAAATCATAAGAAAGAGTCTGTCACTTTCTAGAATCTAAGAATATCCTCATTGTGGTGTGTAACTCTGTACTTAAAAGAAAACAGAAAAAAAAATATAAGCCTGCCCCAAATGTTCCTTCCCCGGAGCACTCCCTTCTTGGTGAAGATTGTGTCTCCCAGGAAGCTGTCCTGACTTGGGTTTGAATAAAGGTCTCTTCCTTTCTCTCTAAAATGTTTTTAAAAGTTCATTCACGCAATGTCGATAATAACAGTGTTTTCTATTTAAGTGAGAAATAAATGTTCCACTCTAGTTTTATTGGGAATAGACGAATTTAGGGTTTCTTTAGAAGAGTAAGTCTGCCTTCCAGAAAAGGCAAGGTCATTGGTCTATTGAGAATGAAGATAATTACTGCTAAACAACAAGTATGTGTTGCCCCTTCGCCCAGAAACCGAAGCAGGTGTGCAGGCTTTAGGTCAGAGGTGACTTCTTGTCCCCAGCTGACAACACTTCTCTGCTCTGGCTCCAAGACCCCCGAGGTTTTGAACGTCAGCATCGGAGTCAGCGAGGCAGCTTGTCACAGGACGCCAGTGTTCAGAGAAAGCACAGGTATGTTTGGCAAAATGTCCTATCTATGTCAGGGCTGGAGGTAAAACCTCTCATTATCCCAAAACCTCCTGGGCTTTTCTCTTTTCTCTAGTTGAGCCACAAAGTAAAATTGAAGTAGCTGTCAGCATTCTGGGTTTGGTACAAGAATTACTTAGTTTCCCTGCAGGTAGAACGTTGCAGGGGATCACAATTTCTCTGTCCATTTATTGCTTACAAATGTATTTTGACCATCTGTTTCCTAGGAACCCTCTTTTATTAGAAAGGGGAGGTGAGATTCACTCTGTGCCTGTTTGTAACATCTAATTTGTTCCTTCATCTAACAGTGTTTATTCAATTGGGCCTAAGATATGGTTGAGTGGCCAGCATCTAGAGTTAGGTGGCTTTTTTTCATCTGATACAGACTTGGATGATGTCATTTGACAAAGGTGATGTTTCATCATTGATTAGTTTATTCATCAGAAGAGTTAAAATTAGGGTGGAGGGAAAATTCAAAATTATCCAAAGCGCCCTGTTCCTGTTAAAAGTTGAGCTTGACTTTCTAGTTTTACTAAATGTATTATCTCGATATTTTGAGGTGCCATATTCTCTCTGTAGTTTCTTTGGTGGTGGAGTCAGAAGGAGAGTCTGGGAATTCTTTTGGATAGTGGCATGCTGGTGGCTTCAAGGGGCTTGGCGTCAGGAGCCTTGGGGTGAAGTCTGCAACTGCTTGTCTGACCCTGGGTGCATCTCACAGAGGTTTTGTTTCATCTTATGAAATTGCCAGCAGATAATGTTCTGCTTAAAGGGGAACCCTCCCATCCTGTTGGTAGCAATGCAAAGTGGTGCAGCCAGTCTAGGAACCAGTGTGTGGGTTCCTCAAAAATTAAACATTGAATAACCCCATGATCCAGCAATTGCTCTCTGAGGTATTTACCCAAAGGATACAAAAATGCAGATTCAAAGGGGGTCCATGCACCATGATGTTTATAGCAGCAATGTCCACAGTAGCCAAACTATGGAGAGAATCCCAATGTCTATGCACTGATGAATGGATAAAGCAGAAGTGGGATACATATATATAATGGAATATGACCCAGCTTCAAAAAGAATGAAATCTTACCATTTGCAAGGATGCGGATGGACCTAGAGTGTATTAAGCCAAGCAAAATATTTGAGGAAAGAGAAATATCCTATGCTCTCACGCTTGTGGAATTTCAGAAAGAAAACAGATGAACAGAGTGGAGGGGTGATGAGAGAGGCAAACAAGGAAATAGACTCAAACTTGGAGAACAAACTGAGTGTTGCTGCAGGACAGGGGCATGGGGGGAAGAGTTAAATGGGTGAGGGGTATTAAGGAGGGCACTTGTGATGAGCACCGGGTACTGTATGCAGGTGAGGAATCACTAAATCCTACCCCTGAAGCGAATATTCCATGGCATGTGAACGAACTGGAATTTAAGTAAAAGAAGAAAGGAAAAAGTGTTCTGCTTCATGAAGAGTGAGGTAAAATTGTAGTGATTTGGGCTGTACTATTCTATAGATGAGAGATGTGAAACACCCTGTTGTAGGATACACTAGTTTCTTATCACATAAGGAGTCCTCAGAAAGCTGCAATGAAAGATTCAGGTCTCAGAGCATGTTCATGTTCCACTGATATGTTACAGTTTGCACAGGTAGGAAAGAAGGTGGAGAGAGAGGCAACAGAATGGGAAAGCAGGTGCGAAACTTTCAATACTTAGCATTATAGCTTTCTCATGAAAGCCTTGCGATTTTGGAAGCAGAGGTGGAATCCGGGAGCTTTGCAGGAGACAGGGGAGTTCCAGGACTGGGTAAAGCTGACAGGGGTCCCAGATGAGAGCTGAATGCATTCTGCAGCAGGGTGTGGGCAGGGGTGGCTGTGGGTCTCCTGGGTGAGAGTTGTGACAGGTGAGGGCTGTGTGCAATTCCTGGCTGAGGGCAAGGGAGGCACAGGTGGCGAGCTGGCAGAGAACCTTCTTCTGGGCCACCAGCCTCACCCAACACACAGCCTCATCTTCTGTTCCTGTCACTCCAATTCAGACTTCTCCGAAGGTGAGTGAGAACACATCAAGAGCATTCTTAACAGAAGGGAAAGCATGTGCAAAGGCTCTGGGGCAGGAGAATTTCAGGTATGTCCAGGAGCAGAAAGAAGGCCCTGTGGCCACAGGA
Source organism: Ursus americanus (assembly GCF_024610735.1). Classification (NCBI taxonomy): domain Eukaryota; kingdom Metazoa; phylum Chordata; class Mammalia; order Carnivora; family Ursidae; genus Ursus; species Ursus americanus. Next base: position 736,072 of record NW_028273661.1, read on the forward strand.
GACAGCTTAGGACATGACCTCAGAGAGGTGACAGAAAAAACCATTCCAGGGCTATAACCCCATGAGACCCTGTTTCACTGGGCCATCCTGGCTACAGTGTTGAGAACAGATGACAGAGGGTTGAAGATGGCAAGGCAGGTCAATGACGAAGCTTTTCCAGGAACTCAGGCACTGTGGACCAGACAGGTAGCCTTGGATGGAGTGGTTAGACCTCTTCTGGGTTCATTTTGAAGATGGAGCTCACAGGATTTGCTGATGGGTTAGCTATTAGGAGCAGGAGAACGGAGGAGTTAGGGTAACTCCCAGCTGTTGTGGGTTGTCCTGATCGAGGGGAAGGAGAGGGTTTCTGGGGGTAGAAGGTAGTCCGTGTTCTGCATGCTGAGGAATGTGCCTTTCCTGGTGGATCTGCTGAGGTTTGTGTCTGGGAGAACCTTTCACATCTCCTCCCTCATCAATGCTCAAGTACAAGTATTCCCCACTTTTTAAACGTTCACAGTAAGACATTGGGCTTTCTTGAAAGAACTACGTTATTACCCAGCTTCAGTAAGAGGAAGAGACCTGAAGAGGATTTCCCTCTTATGAAAAAAGGTGAACAGTGAGATTCGCGGTCAGCATCTGTTTTGGGGAGAAGCATGACAGAGGCGGCGTGCACCCCAACCAGCTACTTCCGCTGGGAACCGCTCTCTGCATCCAGCCACCAGCACTTTGAATTGTGTCTGTGAGCCTCTGCTGTGCTTTATCTTCATTTATGCTGGGCCTCCGTCAGAAACTTGTTTTCTGAGGCCTAAGAAAAGCCAAAGAGAAGGAATTTTGGAGTCTGAGGAAACTATCTAATTGTTCCGTGTAAATTAATGGCCATTCCTTCTTGACACCATTTCTGCTGTGCAAGGTTTCTCAGAAGCCCTGTACTTTCAAAGAGCAGGGAAACCTATACCCCATGCTGCGGGGTTAGTTTTAGTCTCCATGCTGGACAGAACATTTCATGACTGTCGGATTTTCTCACTCAAACATTGAGACTTTGACCACCTTCACCCGTTTCTAGCACCCCATCTCCGAATCTGGCACCTACCAATCTGCTCTCAGTATCTATGCGTTCAGTATTTGTTTATTCCACATTGAATGTACATGAGAGCATCTGGTATTGGTCTTTCTGTGTCTGAGTTACTTGGCATAAGGCCCCCAAGGTCTGTGTTTCCATGTCTGGTTCTTGTGAATAATGCTGCAGTGAACGTGGGAGTGCATCTGTCTTTTTGAGGCAGTATTTTTGTGTTCTCCAAATCAATACTCAGTAGAGCCATTACTTGTCCATGTGGTAGTTGCATATATTTTTTCAGGAACCTCCATACCGTTTGTCACAGTGGCTGCACCAATTTCCATTCCCACCAACAGTGCACAGTGTCTCCTCATCTGCACACCCTTGACCCCACCTGGTGTCTGTCTCTCGGACAATTGCTGTTCCAACAGTTGTGAGGGGATAGCCGATTGTGGGTTTGATGATGTTTCCCTGACCATATTAAGTGATGTCGAACAACTTTCTCTGTCTGTTGGCATGTGTGCCATCTTTGGAAAGTATCTATTCACATATTCCCCCCATTTTTTATACAGTTTTTTTTTGTTTTGATTTGTATGAGTGTTGTGTGTATTTTGGATATTAGCCTCTTCTCACACATATGATTCGCAGATATTTTTTTCTTATTGGGTCAGTGGCCTTTTTAGTTTTTGCTGGTTTCTTTTGCCGTGTGGAAGATTTCAGTTTGAAGTTGTTCCACTTGTTTATTTTTGCTTTTGTTGCCTTTGCATTTGGTGTCCGATCTGAAGACTCTTTGCCAAAACTAATGTCGAGAGACTTAGTACCTGTGTCTTCTTGGAGGTTTATGGATTCAGGTCTTATGTTCAAATCGTTCATCCATTAAAAATTTTGTGTGTGGTGTAAGAAAGTGACCCAGTTATATTCTTCTGCATTTAGTGTCCAGTTTGCCTGTTACCGCTCACTGAAGAGACAGTCCTTCCCTCATGGTGTATCTTCTGCTGCTGTGTCGTAAGTTAGGATCATCTACGTGTGGGTAAGTTTCTGAGCTTTCTGTTCTGCTCCACTGACCTGGTGTCTGTGTTTATGCCAGTTCCATCCTGTTTTGAAGACAACAGCTTTGTAATCTACCTTGAAATCCAGGAGTGTGTTGACTGCACCTTTCTTTCTCCAGGTTACTTTGGGTATTTGGGGTCTTTTGTGATTCCATACAAGTTTGAGGACTGTTATCTATTTCCTCGAATAATGCCGCTAGAATTCAGATAGGGATTTCATCACATCTGTCGATTGCTTTGGGTACGATGTACATGTTCACATAATTAACTCTTCCAGTTAAGGAGCATGGCGTAAGTTTCCATTTGTTTGTGTTGCCTTCCAAATCCTTGACCCATACATCCTGTGCCCCTTGACACACGTGTTTTTCATTTCCTTTCTGCCATGTGTTGAGTGTACTGTCTTTCTCATTTTTGGTTACTTTTATTCCTAGATTTTTTTTGATGCAATTGTAAATGGCATTGCTTTTTTAATTTCTCTTTACGAAAGTGTGTCATCAGTATACAGAAATGCAAGAAGTTGGGTCATCTGGGTGGCCCCATAGGTGAAGCGTCTGCCTTCAGCTCAGTTCATGAACCCAGAGATCTGGGATCGAGCCCCCTGTTGGGCTCCCCGCTTATCGAGGGTCTGCTTCTCCCTCTTTCTGTCACTCCCCCTGCTCGTACTTTTTCTCTTCCTATCAAATAAATAAATAAAATCTGAAAAAAAAGACAACAGGTCTCTGTATATTGACTTTATATCCTGCAGCTTTCTTGAATTTGTTTATTCTAACAGATTTTTTTTTTGTGTGTGGAATCTTTCGGGATTTCATGTCCTTTGCAAATATTGATAGTATTCCTGTAAGAATTTCATATCTTTCTCTTTTTTTAAAATGATGTTAGTCACCCTACAGTACTTCATTTGTTTTTGATGTAGTGTTCCATGATTCATTGTTTGCATATAACACCTAGTTCTCATTATGACACGTGCCCTCCTTTTTTTTTTAAAGAATTTACTTATTTATTTGACAGATATAGAGACAGCCAGCGAGAGAGGGAACACAAGCAGGGGGAGTGGGAGAGGAAGAAGCAGGCTCATGACGGAGGAGCCTGTTGTGGGGCTCGATCCCATAACGCCGGGATCACGCCCTGAGCCGAAGGCAGACGCTTAACCGCTGTGCCACCCAGGCGCCCCAACACGTGCCCTCCTTAATACCCATCACCAGGATAACCCATTCCCCTTCCTCTCCCTTTCTGCAACCTTCAGTTTGTTTCCCAGTGTTAGTAGTCTCTCATGGTTCATCTCCCCCTCTCATTCCCCCCCTTCACTTTTCCCTTCCTTCTCCTAATGTCCTCCATGCTATTCCTTCCATTCCACATAGGAGTGAAACCATATGATAATTGTCTTTCTCTGCTTGACTTAATTTCACTTAGCATAATCCCCTCCTGATCCATCCACGTTGGTGCAAATGGTGGGTATTCATCCTTTCTGATGACTGCGTAATATTCCATTGTATAGATGAACCACATCTTCTTTGTCCATTCATCTGCTGAAGGACATCTTGGCTCCTTCCACAGGTTGGATATTATGGACACTGCTGCTATGAACATTGGGATACAGGTGCCCCTTCTTTTCATTACTCTGTGTCTATGGGGTAAATACCCAGTAGTGCAATTGGTGGGTCGTAGGATAGCTCTGTGTTTAACGTATTGAGGAACCTCCATATTGGTTTCAAAAGTGGCTGTACCAGCTTGAATTCTCACGAGTAGTGTAAGAGGGCTCCCCTTTCTTCACATCCTCTCTGACTTTTTTTTTATTTCTGTCTTATTAATTTTTTTTCAAGATTTTATTTATTTATTCCACAGAGATAGAGACAGCCAGCGAGAGAGGGAACACAAGCAGGGGGAGTGGGAGAGGAAGAAGCAGGCTCATGATGGAGGAGCCTGATGTGGGGCTCAATCCCATAAGGCCAGGATCACGCCCTGAGCCGAAGGCAGATGCCTAACCTCTGTGCCACCCAGGTGCCCCCTGCCTTGTTAATTTTAACCATTCTAACTGGTGTAAGGTGGTATCTCATTGTAGTTTTGATTTGTATTTGCCTGATGGCAAGTGATGTGGAGCATTTTTTCATGTGTTGGCCATTTGTATGTCTTCTCTGGAGAAGTATCTCTTTGTGTCTTCTGCCCATTTTTTGGGTGTCGAGTTTGAGGAGTTCTTTATAGATCTTGGATACCAGCCCTTTATCTGTAAAATCATTTGCAGATATCTTCTTCAATTCCATAGGTTGCCTTTTTGTTTTTTGATCATTTGCTTTGCCAAGCAGAAGCTTTTTATCCTGATGAAGTGCCCATAGTTCATTTTTGCTTTTATTTCTTTGCCTTTAGAGACGTGGCTTGCAAGAAGTTCTTGTGTTCAAAGTTGAAGAGTTCTTTTGATTTTGATATGAGACAGGAATCCATTATCTTATTTTCCTGATTGTATTCGAGTCCTCTGTCTTTCTTGGTGAGTCTAGCTAAGTTTCTCAGTTTTGTTTATCGTTCCAAAAAAGGCCGCTCTCATTTTTATTGTTTTTTTTTTTGTCTTTTTAGTCTCCGTTGGATTTATTTATGCATTCCTTTTTGTTATTTCCTTATTTCTACTAATTTGGGGCTTTGTTTGTTGTTTTATTTTCTACTTCTTTACCACATAAATCAGGTTGTTTATTGGAGAGCATTCTCATGGATTGATGAAGACTTGAATTTCTATGAATGTCCCCCATAAAGTTACTTTTGCTGCATCCCATAAGTTTTTGTAGGTTGTCTTTTTATCAGTGTCAAGGTACTTCTTTTTTTTTTTTTTAAGATTTTATTTTATTTATGTGACAGAGAGACAGCCAGCGAGAGAGAGGGAACACAGCAGGGGAGTGGGAGAGGAAGAAGCAGGCTCCCAGCCGAGGAGCCCGATGTGGGACTCGATCCCAGAACGCCGGGATCACGCCCTGAGCCGAAGACAGGCGCTTAACCACTGTGCCACCCAGGCGCCCCAGTGTCAAGGTACTTCTAAAAAATTTTTGATTTCTTCTTTGACTGTTGGTTGTTCAGTAGCTTGTTGTTAAATCTCCACATATTTTTTTAAGATTATTTAAGTATCTGACAGAGAGTGAGACAGCAAGAGAGGGAACGCAAGCTGGGTGGTGGGAGAGGGAGAAACAGGCTTCCGAATGAGCAACGAGCCTGATTTGGAGCTAGATCCCAGAATCCTGGGATCAAGACCCGAGCTGAAAGGAGATCCTTAATGACTGAGCCACCCAGGCCCCAAAAATCTCCACCTATTTTTGACTGTCCCATTTTTTTCTTGAGACTGATTTCTAGTTTCATATCATTGTGGATGGACAAGATTTGAAGCAGAAGGTGAAGAGAGCATTCAGATGAAAGGTTTGTTTCCTGGAGGGTTTTCTGAGGGCAGACCATGAGTTCAGTGGGGACGGAGGAAGGTTTTGTGAGACGGGGGTTGGGGTTAACCCTTGTTAGAATTACTGACTACTACCATGCAGGCTGTGTGCTACCGTTCACACCGTAGTCCTGATGGACGTGTACTTCATTAGAAATATTTTCTAGGAGGTGTAGGCATAGCCTTCACTTAAAGAAAGATGGCATGTGGGTTCATGGCATGACCCCAGGTCACCAACCAGGATGTATGGTATTGTGGGTGATCAGAAACAGGCTTTCTGTGGGAAGTGACAGAAATAAGGTATGGTGAGCTCCATGACCATAGGTGAGGTACCGAGTGACGCACTGGGTGTTGGGTTCTGTGGATCTGTCTCATCATGTTCTGTGGAATTCAGGGACACCCTCCTGTCTGTGGATTTGTGTGGAGACAGGTAGACATCAGTGTCTGGCCAGGCACGAGGGTCGCACTGGCCCACCACCAGAGGTGCAGCGTGCGGGGGAGCCACTGCTTGGTTTCCACGAAAGCTGACCAGGGTCTGTGACCATGATTCCTAGCAGCCGCAAGGGGAGAGGAGGCCGGGGGTGGTGCACACTTCCTAGACTTGTGGTCAGGACTAGTCTGGATCCCACCGAAGTCAGCCACACCGGGCACAGAAGGTACCCAGTCAGTGTAGCTGTGGGCACTGCTCCCATGGTACTTTTGGGCCAGCTCCATGCTGCCACCTCCTGCTTTTCCTCATCATCTTCAAAGTCATGTGCCTCTGCTCTTGCCCCATGGCCTCCGGGGTATTGTCCGTCCTCCATCTGGCCCTCGTCCCTGGTGCCCTGTGCAGTCTGATGCCAGTGTAGCCTTCTCGAGACAAACATCTGGCCCTGATGGAACACTTCCATGGATCTCGGGTGATGCGAGGATGATGCCCTGCCCTGGAGGGGGCTGCAGGTCCCCAATCAGGACAGCCATGTCTCCCTTTTCAGCATGGCCTGCCCTCCCCTCAGTCTTCTTCAGGGAAGCTCTCCCCACTTCCTGAAATGACAGCTCTGAACTTAAAAATGAATGTTATTTTACATATCTCTATGCCTTAGTTCATCCATGGCATGTCTTTCAACCCCGTTAGTGGGTTTTTTTTAGCAGTTCTGAAGGGCTGTCTGCTCAAGGAGGGGACGACCTGGGTGGGGCAGCTTTCCCTCTCATCTCCCTCAGCATGTCTCTGAGCCCTGAGGCCAGCTGTCCCACTGAAAATTGAGGGACTAGAGCCAGCCCATCCTGAGCACAGGCTGTCAGCTCATAGACTGATGCGTGTCGGAGCGGTGGGCAGCTGGCATGGGTCAGGGGCAGGCAGTGTCTCCTTCTCATTCCTTCCCTCCCTTCCTCCCAGAGGTAGCTCAGAGCAGCCTTCAACTCCTGCATCTCCAGATCCCTTGCCCTGTGCCTCCTGTGTTCAGCTGGTGACCTTGGAGTTTCGCATGGATTCTACCTCCCGTACCCTCTCCCATAGCAGTTCCTGGATCAAGGGAGGGTCGGACCCTTGTCTGTTTTTGGTCTTCTTCCTTTCCCGCACCAAGCCCACCCACCTTTGCATCTTCCATGTATGTGCTTGGAAGCAAGCCCATCCACAGGCAACCTATTAGCCAAATGGATCCAGGCAATGAACATTGAAGTAGAGAACCAGGATCCATAATAAACCTGCTCTGAAACCTGTCCCAAAGTCTGTGACTCTCTCACACTGAAACAGAAACAATAATAGCTTTCTGGACTGTGAAGTGATATGTCTTTCTACTTCCAATCTTGAATGCAAAGGTGCTGAGCCTGGACTGAAAAGGACCATGGCTCGCGTGGGCTGGGATCCACGGTAAGAACTCAGTGAAATATGAATTTGAGGCATGGAGTGAATAATTATTGTAGAGTGAATCTTCCCAAGTAGGGCTTATGCACATTGCACAGGAAAAGCTTTTTCAAAGAGCTTCCTGAAAGAAAAATCTTTTTTTAAAATTTATTTTAATTCCACTAGAGCTAACATACAATGTGACATTAGTTTCAGGTATACAATAGAGTGATTCAGTAATTCTACATATTACTCAGTGGTCATCAAGAAAAGTGTCCTCTTAATCCCCTTCATCTATTTTACTCATCCCTCTATCCACCTTCTCTCGTAACCTTCCGTTTGTTCTCTATTGTTAAGAGTTTGTATTTTGGTGTGTCTCCTTTTTCTCTTTTATTTATTTATTTTTGTTTGTTTCTTAAATTCCCCATTAGAGTGACATCGTATGGGATTTGTCTTTCTCTGACTGACTGATTTTAGTTAGGATAATACTCTCTAGCTCCATCCATATGGCTGCAAATGGCAAGGTTTCATTCTTTTTCAAGCCGAGTAATACTCCATTGTGTGTGTGTGTGTGTGTGTGTGTGTGTGTGTGTGTGAATACACACATCTATCATCTCATTTGTCAATTTTTCTACAGACACTTGGTTTGCTTCCATATTGTGATATTGTAAATAATGGTGCAAGAAACGTAGGGGTGCACGTATCCTTTTACGTTACTGTTTTCCTATTCTTTGGGTAAATATGAGTAGTGTGAATGTTGGATCGTAGGGTAGTTCTATATTTAATTTTTTGAGGAACCTTCATACTGTTTTCCACGGTGGCCACCACAGTTTGCATTCCCACCCACAGTTCGCGAGGATTCCCCTTTATCCACATCCTCCCAACACCTGCTCTTTGTTGTGCTTTTGATGTTAGCCATTCTGCCAGTTTTGAGGTATTACCTCACTGTCCTTTGGATTTACATTTTCCTGATGATGGGTGATGTTGAACATCTTTTCACGGGACTGTTGGCCATTTGTATTTCTTCTTTGGAGAAATGTCTGTCCATGTCTTCTGCCTATTTTTTAACTGGAATATTTGGTTTTTGGGGGTTGAGTAGTATCAGTTGTATATGTTTTGGACACTATCCCTTTATTGCATATGATCTTTGCAAATATCTTCTCCCTTTGAGTAGGTTGTCTTATTATTTTTACGTTTTCATTGTTCTTCTGCCGTGTGGAAACTTTTTATTTTGCTGTATTCCCAATAGTTTATTTTTGCTTTCATTTCCTTTGCCTCAGGACACAGTCTAGAAAAACGTTGGTATGGTCCATGTCAAGAAGTTACTGTCTTCCCTCCTGTAGGATTTTTATGGATTCAGGTCTCATATTGAGGTCTTGAAACTGTTTTGTGTTTGTCTTTATTGTGTAAGAAAGCAGTCTAATTTCATTCTTTTGTGCATAGCTGTCTAGTTTTCCCAACACCATTTGTTGTAGAGACTGTCCTTTTCCCTTTTGATATCGTTGCTTGCTTTGTGGAAGATTCATGGACCACATAATTGTGGGTTTCTGTCTGAACTTGTATCCTGTTCCTTTGGTCGCTGTGTCTATTTTTGTGCCGTACTGTCTTGTTAGGATGACTGCAGCTTTGTAGTATAACCTGAAATCTGAAATTGTGAGTACTCCACCATTGTTTTTCTTTTCCACATTGCACTGGCTGTTCGGAATCTTTAGTGGTTCCATACAAATGTTTAGGATTGTTTATTCGAGGTCTTTTGTTCTTTAATTTAAATTCAATTAGCCAACTTACAGTACATCATTCGTTTCAGATGTAGTCTTCAATAAATTTTCAGTCTTGTGTATCACCCAGTGCTCATTGTATCGTGTGACCTCCTTAATGCTACTCACCCAGTTGCCACCCCCCCCAACTTCTCCTCCAACAATCATCAGTTTCTTGCGATAGTTAAGAGTCCATTATGGGTTTTCTCCCTCTCTGATGACTTCCCATTCTATTTTCCCGTCCTTCCCCTATGGTCTTCTTCCTTGTTTCTGATATTCTACATAGGAGTGAAAGCATATGATCATTGTCTTTCTTTCATTGACTTATTCCACTCAGCATAATACCCTCCAGCTCCACCCAGGTCGGTGTGATGGTAAGTATTCATCCTATCTGATGGCTGAGTAATATCCCATTATATATATGATCCACATCTTCTTTATCCATTCATCTATCCATGGTCATCTGCACTCCTTCCGCAGCTTGTCTATTATGGATATTGCTGCTATGAACACTGGTGTGCATGTGTCCCGTCTTCACTACCTCTGTCTCTGGGGGTAAATACCCAGTAGTGCAATTGCTGGGACATAGGGTAGCTTTATTTATAACTTCTTGAGGAAATTCTGTACCATTTTCAAGAGTGGCTGTAGCGGAGTGCATTCGTACAGGGGTGTAAGAGGGTTCCCGTTTCTCCATATCCTCTCCAACATATATAGTTTCATGTCTTCTTATTTTTAGATATTCGGCCTCGTGTGATATGGCATTTATAGGGGTTTACATTTGTATTTCCCTGAAGCCAAGTGATATGAAGCATTTATGCATGTATCTTTTGATCACCAGTACGTCGTTATCAGTGAAATGACTTCCCATTTTAATCTATCTCAAGACCTAAAGCTGGGGAAGGCACTGAAGCTGGGTGATGCCATTGGTTGGAAGTGTGGAGAATTTCAAAAGATCTCCGTGGAGAGCAAGTTTAAAGGTCAGTGTGAAGCTACTAATTGGATCCGGGGAGATCTCTGAAAGTGGGGGTTGCCTGGGATGGGCTGAGGGGGGCCCTCCGATTTTCCTATGAATCCTTGCTGCAGCCCCAAATGGACAGTTTCGTGCTGTGGGGCAGGCTGAGTCCTCTAGTCGTGCAGAGGTGAGCCCAATGCCTGGTGCCTTGGAGGCAGGCAAACGGGGAGGGACCCTCAGCAGAAGACCCAGGGTTAGGTTAGGCCTCAAGAGACAGCAGGTCCGAACTGCCCAGTGCTCAGAGAACTCCCAGGCCGAGTGAGATGAGGGCACAAGGGCGGGTGAGTGTGAGCCTTGGGGTTTCATCTGGAAGGGCCCACAAAAGTCGGGGTTCACCAGAAGGGGCTCTCAGGGGGTGCCCCAATTCTCTTGCCCTGAATGCTCTGTTGTGCCCCCAAACAGTATAGTTTCCTGTGGGCTGCAGGCTGAGTCCTACAGTGGGGCTTGGGTGTCCCCAATCCCCCGGAGTGGGGTGCCAGGGCCCCTCTGTGGCCAACCTAGGGTAAGGTTTAGAGTCCAGGAGCCCGGCAGGGACTATCTGCAAGCTGTGCGGCGAGCTCTGTGGAGGGCTGAGAGGAGGCCATGGGGGAGGGTGAGAATGGGCCTCAGGGTTGGGGCATGGGAGGCTGCCAAAGGATGGGGATGGGCTCCGGGGGCCTCCCCAAGTTCTCGTGCCCTGTAGGCTCCGTAGAGCCCCAAGGGGCACGGTTTCCTGTCGGGTGGCAAGCTGAGTCCTGCAGTGGGGCACAGGTATCCCAATTCCCCCGGGCTGCGGTGTAAGGCTCCTGGGGAGGCCCCCACACCCACAGCTGACCTAGGTCTAGGTTTAGGCCCAGGAGCCCCGCAGGCCCGATCTGCTGGCTGTATGGCTAGTTACACGGGCTGAGGTGAGGGTGTGGGGGAGGGTGAGCATGGGCCTCAGGGTTGGGGTGCGGGAGGCCACCGAAGTTCACTGGTGTCTCAGGAAGGCCCTACTGGTTCTCCTGCCCTGAATGCTCTATGGCCTCCCAGGGTGCACGGTTTCCTGCGGGGTGGCAGACTGAGTCCTGCTGTGGGGCTCAGGTGTCCCGAATCCCCGCGGCTGCAGCTCCAGGCTCCTGGGGAGGGGCCCCTCCACAGATGAACTAGGGTTAGGGTTGGGGCCCAGGAACCCCGCAGGCCAGATCTGCCCAGTATATGGCGAGCTCCGCCGCGGCCTGAGGTGAGGGTGTGGGATGGGGTGAGCATGGGCTTCAAGGGTGGGTTTAGGGATCGCCGAAGTTCGCCGGGGGCCCTGGGGGCCCTCCTGGTTCTCCCGCCCTGAATGCTCTACAACCTCCCAAGGGGCACGGTTTCCTGCGGGCTGGCAGACTTTGTCCTGCAGTGGGGCTCAGGTGTCCCCAGTCCCTGGTACTGCGGCACTGGGCCCCAAGGGAGGGGCCTTACCCAGCGGACCTAGGGTCAGGTCTAGGCCTCAGGAACCTGGCAGGCCTGATCTGCCGGCTCTGCGTCGAGGTCGGTGGCAAGCTGAAGGGAAAGCGTGGGGCGGGATGAGCATGGGCCTCAGGGTTGGGGTGCCTCAGGGTTTGGGTGCCGAGAATCGCTGGTGGCTCAGGGGGGCCCTACCAGTTCTTCTGCACGGGATGCTCTGCGGCGCCCCAAGGGGCATGGTTTCCTGAGGGGTGGCAGGCTTAGTCCCGTGGTGGGGCTCAGGTGTACCCAATCCCCGGGGTTAGGGTATGGATTAGGGTATGGGTTAAGGTTAGGGTATGGGTTACGGTTAGGGTATGGGTGAGGGTAGGGGTTAGGGTTAGGGTAAGGAGAGGGTACGGGTTAGGGTTGGATTTAGGGGTTACAGGTTAGAGGTTATGGGTTAGGGTACAGATTAGGGTTTAGGGTACAGGTTAGGGTTTAGGATTTGGGTTTAGGGTTAGGGTTTGGGTTGGAGTACGGGTTAGGTTTAGGGTACGGGTCAGGGTTAGGGTATGGGTTAGTGTACGCATTAGGGTACGGTTTAGGGTATGGGTTAGGGTACGGTTTAGGGTAAGTGTTTGCGTACGGATTTGGGTACGGCTTAGGGTACGGGTTATGGTTAGGGTACGGGTTAGGGAACGGGTTAGGGATAGGGATTGGGTACGGTTTAGGGTTAGGGTATGGGTTAGGGTACGGGTTAGGGTACAGGTTAGGGTTAGGTATGGGTTAGGCTATGGGTTAGAGTCCGGGTTAGAGATAGGGTACGGGTTAGGGTATGGGTTAGGGTACGGGTTAGGGTATGGGTTAACGTTAAGGTAAGGGTATGGGTTAAGGTTAAGGTAAGGGTACTGGTTAGGGTTAGGGTACAGGTAGGGTTAGGGTACGGGTCATGGTACGAGTTAGGATATGGGTTAGGGTCAGGGTTTAGGGTTTAGTGTTAAAGTAAGGGTATGGGTTAGGGTACTTGTTAGGGTTACGGTTAGGTTTAGGGTACGGTTTAAATTACGGGTTAGGGTATAGTTTAGGGTTAGGTTTAGGGTACGGGTTAGAGTACGTGTTAGGGTTTCGGTTAGGGTTAGGGTGTAGGTTAGGGTTAGGGTTAGGGTACGGGTTAGGGTTAGGTTTAGGTTTAGGTTACGGTTTAGGGGTAGGGTTAGCTGAAGGGGTAGGGTTAGGGGTAGGGTTAGGGGTATGGTAGGGGTCGGGGTTGGGTTAGGGTTTAGGGTTAGGTTTTGGGGTTAGTGGTTAAGGTTAGGGTTTAGTGTTTAGGGTTTCGGGATTAGGGTTAGGAATTAGGGTTTAGGGTTTAGTGTTAATGTTAGGGTTTAGGGTTTAAGGATTAGGGTTTAGGGTTAGGTTTAGGGTAGGGTTAGGGTTAGGGTAAGTGTTAGGGGTTAGGGTTAGGATTAGGGGTTAAGGTTTAGGGTTTAAGGTTAGGGCTTAGGGTTTAGGGTTAGGGTTAGACCCCAGTAGGCCAGCAGGACCGATGCGCCAGCTGTGCGGCGAGTGGAGGAGTGGGACGATTGAGGGCGCTGGCGAGCTGGAGTATGGTATCCCGCGTTTTGGCGCAGGGGACCTTTGAACACCACTACTGGCTCGGAGGGCCCTGCCCATTCTCCCGCCCTGAATGACCGGCGGCTCCCCTAGCAACCCGAGTGGTGGCGGGGCTGCAGGGTGGGTCTGGTGCTGAGGCTCGGGGGTCCCCAATGCCAGGCGTTGCGGCACCAGGCCCCTTGGGCGGGGCCCCTTGGGGGCCGAACTAGGGTAAAGGTTAGCTCCTGGAGGCCGGCAGGCACGATCCACAGTCTGGGGCGAATGGAGGCGTGGTCGAAGATCAGGGCGCTGGCGAGCAAGAGAGTGGGCCCCAGCGTTTTGGCGCTGGGGGCCTTCGAAGGTCACCGGGGCAGGGAGGACCCTGCCCGTTCTCCCGCCCTGAATGATTGGCGCTACCCTAGCGGCCCGGGTGTGGGCAGGGCGGAACGGTGAGTCCAGCGTTGCGACTCGGGGGTCTCCAATCCCTGGCGTTCGGCTGCAGTCCCTTTGGGAGGGGCACCTTGGGGGCCGACCTAGGGTTAGGGTTATCCCCCAGGAGGCCGGCAGGCTCAATCCACTGGCTCTGTGGTGAATGGGGGGGTGGGCCAAGGTGAGGTCGCTGGCGAACGGAAGCGTGGGCCCCAACATTTTGGCTCGGTGGGCTTTCAAATGTCGCAGGGGACTCGGAGGGCCCTGCTCCTTCTCCCGCCATGAAGGACCGGTGACGCCCCTAGCTCCCCGGGTGGCAGCGGGGTGGCAGGGTCAGTCCTGCACTGGTGCTTGGGTTTCCCAATCCCCAGCGTTGCGGTGCCAGGCCCCTTGGGAGGGGCCCCTCTGGGACTGTCCTAGGGTTAGGTTAACCCCCAGGAGGCCAGCAGTCCGGATCCGCAGGCTGTGCAGTGAGCGGAGGAGGGATTGACGGTGGTAGGGCGCAGTTGAGCGGTAGCGTGGTACCCAGTGTTTTGGCGTGGGGGACCTTCTTATTTCACCGGAGGCTCGGAGGGCACTGCCGGATATCCCGCCCTGAATGCCAGGAGGCACTCCTAGAGGCCCGCGTGGCGGCGGGGCGGCAGGGTGAGCCCGGTGCTGGGGCTTGCGGGTCCCCAATCCCTGCCTTTGTGGCACCAAGCCTCTTGGGAGGGGCCACTCTGGGGCCCATCTAGGGTTACCATTAGCCCCGAGGAGCCCGGGAGGCCAGATCCGCCAGCTGTGTGGCTAGAGGGGGGGCGGGCCGAGGTGAGAGCGCTGTAGAGCGGGAGCATGGGCTTCAGCGTTTTGGCGCGGGGGACCTATAAATGTCGCTGGGGGCTCGGAGGGCCCTGCCCGTTCCCCCACCCTGAATGACCGGTGGTGCTCCAAGTGGCCCGGGTGGCGGCGGAGGGGCAGGTTGAGTACATCGTTGGGGCTTGGGGGTCCTCAATCTCCAGCATCGTGGCGCCAGACCCTTTGGGAGTGCCCTTCGGGGGCCAACCTGGGGTTAGGGTTAGCAACCAGGAGGCCGGCAGGCCCAATAAGATGGCTGTGGGGCGAGCGGAGGGGTGGGCTGAGGTGAGGGCGCTGGGGAGCAAGATTGGGGGCCCCTGCATTTTGGCGCTGGAGGCTTCAAATATCTCCGGTTCCTCCAGGGCCCTGTCCCTTCTCCCGCCCTGAATGACGGGCGGCGCCCCTAGTGGCCAGGGTGGCAGCGTTGTGGGAGGGTGAGTGTGGCTTTGGGGCTTGGGGTTCCAGATCCCTGGCATAGTCGCACCAAAACCCTTGGGAGGGGCCCCTGGGTGGCTGACCTAGGTTTAGGGTTAGCCCCCAGGAGGCCGGCAGGTGGGATCCGGCCACTGTCCGGGGAGCGGAGGGCGGGGCCGAGGTGAGGGCGTTGGGGAGCGGGAGCGTGGGCACCAGCGTTTTGGCACGGGGAGTCTTTGAAGGCCACCGGGGGCTCGGAAGGCCCTGCCCCTTCTCTCGCCCTGAATGACCCGCAGTGCTCCTAGCGGCCTGGGTGGCGGCGTTGCGGTAGGGTGAGTGTGGCTCTGGGGCTTGAGGTTCCCGATCCCCGGCGAAGCGGCACCAGGACCCTTGGGAGGGGCCCCTGGGTGGCTGACCTAGGTTTAGGGTTAGCCCCCAGGAGGCCGGCAGGTGGGATCCGGCCACTGTCCGGGGAGCGGAGGGCGGGGCCGAGGTGAGGGCGTTGGGGAGCGGGAGCGTGGGCACCAGCGTTTTGGCACCGGGGGCCTTCGAATGTCTCCGGGGACTCGGCGGGCCCTGCCCATTCTCCTCCCTGAATGACCGGCGGCGCCCCTAGCAGCCCAGGTGGCGGTGGGGCGGCATGTAAGTCCAGGCATAGGGCTCGGAGGTCCCCAGTCCACCGCGTTGCGGTGCCAGGCCCCTTGGGAGGGGCCCCTCGGAGGCTGACCTAGGGTTAGGTTTAGCCCCTAGGATGCCGGCAGGCCCTATTCGCCAGCCGTGTGGAGACTGGAGTGGCGGACCGAGGTGAGGGCACTGGTGAGCGGGAGCGTGGGCCCGGGTGTTTTGGCGCGGGGGGCCTTTGAAGGTCGCCGTGTCTTGGAGGGCCCTGCCCGTGCTCCCGCCCTGAATGAACGGCACCACCCCAAGCCCCCGGGTGGCGGCTGGGTGGCAGGGTGAGTCCAGTGCTGAGGCTCGGGGGTCCCCAATCCCCAGCGTTGCGGCGCCAGATCCCTTGGGAGGGGCCCCTCGGGGGTCGATCTAGGGTTGCGGTTAGCCCCCAGGAGGCCGGTGGACCCGATCAGTGGCTGTGCGGCACGCGGAGGGTTGGGCCGAGGTGAGGGCGCTGGCGAGACTGAGCATGAGCCCAAGCGTTTTAGTGCGGGGGGCCTTCCAAGGTCAGTGGGGGCTCGGAGGGACCTGCCCGTTCTCCCGCTCTGAATGACCGGCGGGGCCCCTAGAGGCTCTGGTGCCTGAAGGGCAGCAGGGTGAGTCCGGCACTTGGGTTGGGGTCCCCATTCCCGGCGTTGTGGCGCCAGGCCACTTGGGAAGGGCCCCTCCGTGGCCGACCTACAGTTAGGGTTAGCCCCCAGGAGGCCAGCAGGCCCGATACACCGCCTGTGCGTCGAGCGGAGAGTTGGGCCGAGGTGATGGTGCTGGTGAACATGAGCCCAGGCCCAAGCGTTTTGGTTCGGGGCGTCTTCGAAGGTCGGCGGGGGTTCGAAGGGCCCTGCCCGTTCTCCCACCCTGAATGGATGGCGGCGCCCCTAGCGGCACGTGTGGGGCAGGGCGGCAGGGTGTATCCAGCGCTGGGGCTTGGGGGTTCCCAATCCCCGGCGTTGCGGCGCCAGGCCCCTTAGGAAGCGACCCTCGGGGTCCTCCTAGGGTTAGGGTTAGCGCCCAGGAGGCCGGCAGGCCGGATCCGCCGGCTGTGCGAGGAGTGGAGATGCAGGCCGAGTTGAGGGCGATGGCGAGCGGGAGCTGGGCCCCAGCGTTTTGGCGTCCTGGGCCTTTGAATGTTGCCATGGCTCGGAGGGCCCTGCCCTTTCTCCTGCCCTGAAGAACCAGCAAGGCCCCTAGCGGCTCCGTTGGCAGTGGGGCGGCAGGGTGAATCCCAGGCTGTGGCTCGGGGATCCCCAATCCCCGGCGTTGTGGTGCCAGGCCCCTTGGGAGGGGCTCCTCGTGGGCCGACCCAGGGTTAGAGTTAGCCCCCATAAGGCCGGCAGGCCAGATCCTCTGGCTGGGCGGTGAGAGGTGGGCGGGCCGAGGTAAAGGCGCTGGGGTGCGGGATTGTGGGCCCCTGCATTTTGGGGTGGGAGGCTTCAAATGTCACCGGTTTCTCCAGGGCCCTGTCAGTTCTCCCGCCCTGAATGACCGGCGGTGCCCCTCGCGGCCCGGGTGGCAGCGTTGTGGGAGGGTGAGTCTGGCTTTGGGGCTTGGGGTTCCAGATCCCTGGCGTAGTGGCACCAAAACCCTTGGGAGGGGCCCCTGGGGGGCCGACCTAGGGTTAGGGTTAGCCCCCAGGAGACCGTCAGGCCCAACCGCACACTGTGCGGCGAGCTGAGGTGCGGCCCGAGGTGAAGGCGCTGGGGAGCGGGAGCGTGGGCACCCGCGTTTTGGCACGGGGAGCCTTTGAAGGTCACCGGGGGCTCAGAAGGCCCTGCCCTTCTCTCGCCCTCTATGACCCGCGGCGCCCCTAGCGGCCCAGGTGGGGACAGTGCTGCAGGGTGAGTCCGGCTCTGGGGCTCTGAGTCACCAATCCCCAGCATTGCAGAGCCAGGCCGCTTGGGATGTCCCCTCAGGGCCGACCTAGGGTTTTGTTTAGCTGCCAGGAGCCCGGCAGGCCCTATCCACCGGCTCTGAAGCAAGCGGTGGGGTGGGCCTAGGTGAGGGCGCTGGCGAGCAGGATCCTGGGAGCCAACGTTTTTGCGCGGGGAGCCTTCAAAGGTCAGCGTGGGCTCGGAGGGCCCTGCCCGATCTCTTGCCCTGATTGACCGGCGGGGCCTCTAGCGGCTCGGGTGGCTGAAGGGCAGCAGGGTGAGTGCGGCACATGAGCTCGGGGTCCCCATCCCCAGCGTTGCGACGCCAGGCCCCTTGGGAAGTGCCCCTCGGTGGCCGACCTATGCTTAGGGTTAGCCTCCAGGAGCCCCGCAGGCCCGATACACCACCTGTGCGTCGAGCGGAGAGTTGGGCCGAGGTGAGGGTGCTGGTGAACATGAGCCTGGGCCCAAGCGTTTTGGTTCGGTGCGCCTCTGAAGGTCGGCAGGGGTTCGGAGGGCCCTGCCAGTTCTCCCACCCTGAATGAATGGCGGCGCCCCTAGCGGCCTGTGTGGGTTGGGGTGGCAGCGTGCATCTGGCGCTGGGGCTTGGGGCCCCCAATCCCTGGCGTTGCGGCGCCAGGCCCCTTAGGAAGGGACCTTCAGGGGCTGTCCTAGGGTTAGGGTGAGCTCCTAGGTGGCCGGCAGGCCCGAGTCGCTGGCTCTGCGAAGAGCGGAGGTGCGGGCCGAGTTGAGGGTGATGCAGAGCGGGAGCGTGGTCCCCAGCGTTTTGACGCCCTGGGCCTTCGACTGTTGCCATGGCTCAAAGGGCCCTGCCCGTTCTCCTGCCCTGAATAACCAGCGGCGCCCTTAGCAGCTCCCTTGGCGGTGGAGCGGCAGGGTGAGTCCATGCTGCGGCTCGGGGATCCCCAATCCCCAGCGTTGTGGGGCCAGGCTTCTTGGGAGGGGCTCCTCTTGGGCGGACCTAGGTTTAGAGTTAGCACCCAGGAGGCCAGCAGGCCCAATCCTCTGGCTGGGCGGCGAGAGGTGGGCGGCCCGAGGTAAAGGCGCTGGCGATCGGGAGCGTGGGCCCCTGCATTTTGGCGCAGGAGGCTTCAAATATCGCCGGTTTCTCCAGGGCCCTGTCCCTTCTCCCGCCCTGAATGACGGGCGGCGCCACTAGCGGCCCGGGTGGCGACGTTGCGGCAGGGTGAGTCTGGCTCTGGGTCTTGGGGTCCCTGATCCCCAGTGTAGCGGCACCAGGACCCTTGGGAGGGGCCCCTGGGTGGCTGACCTAGGGTTAGGGTTAGCCCCCAGGAGGCCGGCAGGTGGGATCCGGCCACTGTCTGGGGAGCGGAGGGCGGGGCCGAGGTGAGGGCGTTGGGGAGCGGGAGCGTGGGCACCAGCGTTTTGGCACGGGGAGCCTTTGAAGGCCACCGGGGGCTCGGAAGGCCCTGCCCCTTCTCTCGCCCTGAATGACCCGCAGTGCTCCTAGCGGCCTGGGTGGCGGCGTTGCGGTAGGGTGAGTGTGGCTCTGGGGCTTGAGGTTCCCGATCCCCGGCGAAGCGGCACCAGGACCCTTGGGAGGGGCCCCTGGGTGGCCGACCTAGGTTTAGGGTTAGCACCCGGGAGGCCGGCAGGCGGGATCCGCCCGCTGTGCATGGAGCGGAGGGGCGGGCCGAGGTGAGGGCGCTGGCGAGCAAGAGCCTGGGCCCAAGCGTTTTGGCACCGGGGGCCTTCGAATGTCTCCGGGGACTCGGCGGGCCCTGCCCATTCTCCTCCCTGAATGACCGGAGGCGCCCCTAGCAGCCCAGGTGGCGGCGGGGCGGCATGTAAGTCCGGGCATAGGGCTCGGGGGTCCCCAGTCCACCGCGTTGCGGCGCCAGGCCCCTTGGGAGGGGCCCCTTGGAGGCTGACCTAGGGTTAGGTTTAGCCCCTAGGATGCCGGCAGGCCCTATTCGCCAGCTGTGTGGAGACTGGAGTGGCGGACCGAGGTGAGGGCACTGGTGAGCGGGAGCGTGGGCCCGGGTGTTTTGGCGCGGGGGGCCTTTGAAGGTCGCCGTGTCTTGGAGGGCCCTGCCCGTGCTCCCGCCCTGAATGAACGGCACCACCCCAAGCCCCCGGGTGGCGGCTGGGTGGCAGGGTGAGTCCAGTGCTGAGGCTCGGGGGTCCCCAATCCCCAGCATTGCGGCGCCAGATCCCTTGGGAGGGGCCCCTCGGGGGTCGATCTAGGGTTACGGTTAGCCCCCAGGAGGCCGGTGGACCCGATCAGCGGCTGTGCGGCACGCGGAGGGTTGGGCCGAGGTGAGGGCGCTGGCGAGACTGAGCATGAGCCCAAGCGTTTTAGTGCGGGGGGCCTTCGATGGTCGGTGGGGGCTCAGAGGGACCTGCCCGTTCTCCCGCTCTGAATCATTGGCGGGGCCCCTAGAGGCTCCGGTGCCTGAAGGGCAGCAGGGTGAGTCCGGCACTTGGGTTGGGGTCCCCATTGCCGGCGTTGTGGCACCAGGACACTTGGGAAGGGCCCCTCCGTGGCCGACCTACAGTTAGGGTTAGCCCCCGAGGCCAGCAGGCCCGATACACCACCTGTGCGTCGAGCGGAGAGTTGGGCCGAGTTGAGGGTGCTGGTGAACATGGGCCTGGGCCCAAGCGTTTTGGTTCGGGGCGCCTTCGAAGGTCGGCGGGGCTTAGAAGGGCCCTGCCCGTTCTCCCCCCCTGAATGAATGGCGGCGCCCCTAGCGGCACGTGTGGGGCGGGGCGGCAGGGTGCATCCATCGCTGGGGCTTGGGGGTTCCCAATCCCCGGTGTTGCGGCGCCAGGCCCCTTAGGAAGCGACCCTCGGGGCCTTCTTAGGGTTAGGGTTAGCGCCCAGGAGGCCGGCAGGCCGGATCCGCCGGCTGTGCGAGGAGTGGAGATGCAGGCCGAGTTGAGGACGATGGCGAGCGGGAGCGTGGGCCCCAGGGTTTTGGCGTCCTGGGCCTTTGAATGTTGCCATGGCTCGGAGGGCCCTGCCCTTTCTCCTGCCCTGAAGAACCAGCAAGGCCCCTAGCGGCTCCGTTGGCAGTGGGGCGGCAGGGTGAATCCCAGGCTGCGGCTCGGGGATCCCCAATCCCCGGCGTTGTGGTGCCAGGCCCCTTGGGAGGGGCTCCTCGTGGGCCGACCCAGGGTTAGAGTTAGCCCCCATAAGGCCGGCAGGCCAGATCCTCTGGCTGGGCGGTGAGAGGTGGGCGGGCCGAGGTAAAGGCGCTGGGGTGCGGGATTGTGGGCCCCCGCATTTTGGGGTGGGAGGCTTCAAATGTCACCGGTTTCTCCAGGGCCCTGTCAGTTCTCCCGCCCTGAATGACCGGCGGCGCCCCTCGCGGCCCGGGTGGCAGCGTTGTGGGAGGGTGAGTCTGGCTTTGGGGTTTGGGGTTCCAGATCCCTGGCGTAGTGGCACCAAAACCCTTGGGAGGGGCCCCTGGGGGGCCGACCCAGGGTTAGGGTTAGCCCCCAGGAGACTGTCAGGCCCAACCGCACACTGTGCGGCGAGCTGAGGTGCGGCCCGAGGTGAAGGCGCTGGGGAGCGGGAGCGTGGGCACCAGCGTTTTGGCATGGGGAGCCTTTGCTGGCTCTGCGAAGAGCGGAGGTGCGGGCCGAGTTGAGGGTGATGCAGAGCGGGAGCGTGGTCCCCAGCGTTTTGGCGCCCTGGGCCTTCGACTGTTGCCATGGCTCAAAGGGCCCTGCCCGTTCTCCTGCCCTGAAGAACCAGCGGCGCCCTTAGCAGCTCCCTTGGCGGTGGAGCGGCAGGGTGAGTCCATGCTGCGGCTCGGGGATCCACAATCCCCAGCGTTGCGGCACTAGGCCCCTTGGGATGGGCCCCTCGGTGGTCGATCTAGGGTTACGGTTACCCCAGAAGGCCGGTGGACCCGATCAGCAGCTGTGCAACACGCGGAGGGTTGGGCCGAGGTGAGGGCGCTGGTGATCCTCAGCATGAGACCATGTGTTTAGCGCAGTGGGCCTTCGAAGGTCGGCGGGAGCTGAGAGGGCCCTGACTATTCTCCTTCCCTGGTTGAACGGTGGGCCCCTAGCGCCTCGGGTGGCTGAATGGCAGCAGGGTGAGTCTGGCACTTGGGCTCGGGGTCCCCATCCCCTTGGGAGGGGCTCCTCGGGGGCCAACCTAGGGTTAGGTTTAGCCCCCAGGAGGCCGGCAGTCCCTATTCACAACCTGTGTGGAGAGTGAAGTGGTGGACTGAGGTGAGGGCGCTGGTGATTGGGAGCGTGTGCCTGGGCGTTTTGGCGCGGGGGGCCTTCGAAGGTCAACATGTCTCAGAGGGCCCTGCCCTTTCTCCCGCCCTGAATGAAGGGCAGCATCCCAAGCCCCCGGGTGATGGCTGGGCGACAGGGTGAGTCAGGTGCTGAGGCTCAGAGTCCCAAATCCCCGGCTTTGCGGCGCCAGGCCCCTAGGGAGGGGCCCTCGGGGGTCGATCTAGGGTTACGGTTAGCCCCCAGGAAACCGGTGGACCCGATCAGCGGCTGTGCGGCATGCGGAGGGTTCGGCCGAGGTGAGGGAGCTGGCGAGACTGAGCATGAGCTCAAGCGTTTTATCGCAGGGGGCCTTCGAAGGTCACCATATCTCGGAGGGCCCTGCCAGTTCTCCCACCCCGAATGACCCGTGGCGCCCCTAGCGGCCTGGGTGGTGGCGGGACGGCTTCTGAGTCCGGTGCTGGGGCTCAGGGGTCCCTAATCTACGGCATTGCGGCTTCAGGGCCCTTGGGAAGGGCCCCTCGGGGGCCGAACTATGGTCAGATTAGCCCCCAGGAGGCCGGCAGGCCCGATACACCACCTGTGCGTCGAGTGGAGAGTTGGGCCGAGGTGAGGGTGCTGGTGAACATGAGCCTGGGCCCAAGCATTTTGGTTCGGGGCGCCTTTGAGTTCGGTGCTGGTTCGGAGCGCCCTGCCTGTTCTCCCACCTGAATGACCAGCGGAGTCCCTAGTGGCCCGGGTGGCAACAGTGCAGCAGGGTAAATCCGGCTCTGGGACTCTGTGTCACCAATCCCCAGCGTTGCAGAGCCAGGCCCCTTGGGATGTGCCCCACGGTGCCGACCTAGGTTTTTGGTTAGCCCCCAGGAGCCCGGCAGGCACTATCCACTGGCTGTGCAGCAAGCAGAGGGGCGGGCCGAGGTGAGGGCGCTGGCGAGCAGGAGCATGGGAGCCAACTTTTTTGAGCGGGGGGCCTTCGAAGGTCGCAGGGGAAATGGAAGGGCCTGCCAGTTCTCCCACCTGAATGACCCGTGGCTCCCCTAGCGGGCTGGGTGGCGGCGTTGCGGCAGGGTGAGTCTCGCTCTGGGGCTTGGGGTCCCCGATCCCCGGCGAAGCGGCACCAGGACTCTTGGGAGTGGCCCCTGGGTGGCTGACCTAGGGTTAGGGTTAGCCCCCAGGAGGCCGGCAGGTGGGATCCGGCCACTGTCTGGGGAGCGGAGGGCGGGGCCGAGGTGAGGGCGTTGGGGAGCGGGAGCGTGGGCACCAGCGTTTTGGCACGGGGAGCCTTTGAAGGCCACCGGGGCCTCGGAAGGCCCTGCCCCTTCTGTCGCCCTGAATGACCCGCAGTGCTCCTAGCGGCCCGGGTGGCGGCATTGCGGTAGGATGAGTGTGGCTCTGGGGCTTGAGGTTCCCGATCCCCGGCGAAGCGGCACCAGGACCCTTGGGAGGGGCCCCTGGGTGGCCGACCTAGGGTTAGGGTTAGCACCCAGGAGGCCGGCAGGCGGGATCCGCCCACTGCGCGTGGGGTGGAGGGGCAGGCCAAGGTGAGGGCGCTGGCGAGAAAGAGCCTGGGCCCGAGGGTTTTGGCACCGGGGGCCTTCGAATGTCTCCGGGGACTTGGTGGGCCCTGCCCATTCTCCTCCCTGAATGACCGGCGGCGCCCCTAGCAGCCCAGGTGGCGGCGGGGCGGCATGTAAGTCCGGGCATAGGGCTCGGGGGTCCCCAGTCCACCGTGTTGCAGCGCCAGGCCCTTTGGGAGGGGCCCCTCGGAGGCTGACCTAGGGTTAGGTTTAGCCCCTAGGATGCCGGCAGGCCCTATTCGCCAGCTGTGTGGAGACTGGAGTGGCGGTCCGAGGTGAGGGCACTGGTGAGCAGGAGCGTGGGCCCTGGTGTTTTCGCGTGGGGGGCCTTTGAAGGTCCCGTGTCTCGAGGGCCCTGCCCGTTCTCCCGCCCTGAATGAATGGCAGCACCCCAAGCCCACACGTGGCGGCTGGGTGGCAGGGTGAATCCAGTGCTGAGGTTCAGGGTTCCCCAATCCCCAGCATTGCGGCGCCAGACCCCTTGGGAGGGGCCCCTCGGGGGTCGATCTAGGTTTATGGTTAGCCCCCAGGAGGCCAGTGGACCCGATCAGCAGCTGTGCAGTACGCAGAGGGTTGGGCCGAGGTGAGGGCGATGCAGAGCGGGAGCGTGGTCCCCAGCGTTTTGGCGCCCTGGGCCTTCGAATGTTGCCATGGCTCGAAGGGCCCTGCCTGTTCTTCTGCCCTGAATGACCGGGGGCGCCCCAGCAGCCCAGGGGGTGGCGGAGGGGCAGGGTGAGACTGCAGTTGGGGCTTGGGTTCCCCAATCCCCGTTGTTGTGGCGCCAGTACCCTTGGGAGGGGTCCCTCTTGGGCCCAGCTTGGGTTAGGGTTAGCCCCCAGGAGGGCAGCAGGCCAGATCCCCCAGCTCTGCGGAGATTGAAGTTGCGTGCTGAGGTGAGGGCGCTGGTGACCGGGAGCGTCGGCCCAAGTGTTTTGGCGCGGATGGCCTTTGTAGTCGCCAGAGGCTCGGAGGGCGCTGCCCATTCTCCCGCCCTGAATGACCGGCGGCCCCCGTAGCGGCCCGGTTGGTGACGGGGCAGCAAGGTGAGTCCGGCACTGGGGGGTTCCCCAATCCCCGGTGTGGCGGCGCTGGGCACTTGGGAGTGGTCCCTCAGGGGCCGACCTAGGGTAGGGTTAGCCCAAAGGAGGCCGGCAGGCCCGATCTGCCAGCTGTGCAGCGAGCGGATTGGTGGGCCGAGGTGAGAGCGCTGGCAATTGGGAGCGTGGGCCCAAGCGTTTTGGCACGGGGGGGGGGCTTCGAAGGTCGCTAGTGTCTCGGAGGTCCCCGCCCGTTCTCCCGCCCTGAATGAGGACGGCGCTCCTAGCAGGCCGGGTCGCGGCGAGGCGGCAGGGTGAGTCTTGCGCTGGTGCTCAGGGGTCCCCAAGCCCCGGCGTGGCGGTGCCAGGCCCCTTGGGAGGGGCCCCTCGGGGGCCGACATATGATTTGGGTTAGCTCCCAGGAGGCCATCAGGCCTGATCAGCCAGCTATGCGGTGAGCGGAGGGGCAGGCCAAGGTGAGGCTGCTGGGGAGCAGGAGCGTGGGCCCAAGCGTTTTGGCTCAGGGAGCCTTCGAAGGTCTCCGGGTGCTCTGAGGGCCCTGTCCGTTCTCCCGCCCTGAATGACCGGCGGCGCCCTTATCGGCCAGGGTGGAGGCAGGGCGGCACCTTGAGTCCGGCTCAGGGGCTTGGGGGTCCCCAATCCCCACGTTGCGGCGCCAAGCCCCTTGGGAGGGGCCCTCGTGGGCAGACCTATGGTTAGGGTTAACCCCCAGGAGGCCAGCAGGCCCGATCCGCTGGCTGTGCTGCGAGGGGAGGCGCAGGCCGAGGTGAGGGCACTGGCGAGAAGGAGCATGGGCCTAAGCGTTTTGGGGCAGGGGGGCCTTCGAATGTCGCAGGGGGCTCGGAGGGCCCTGCTGTTCTCCCGCCCTGAATGACCGGCAGCGCCCCTAGTGGCCCAGGTGGAGGCGGGGCGGCAGGGTGAGTCTGGCACTGGGGCTTGGTGGTCCAAAATCACGGGCGTTCTGGCGCCAGGCCTGTTGGGAGAGGCCCTTCTGGGGCCGACCTAGGGTTAGTGTTAGCCCCCAGGAGGCCTGCAGGCTCAATCCGCTGGCTGTGCAGTGAGTGGAGGGGCGAGCCGAGGTGAGGTCGCTGGCGAGCGAGAGCGTGCGCCCAAGTGTATTGGCTTGGGGGGCCTTCAAGTTCGTCAGGGGCTCGGAGGGCCCTGCCCGTCCTCCTGTCCTGAAAGACCAACGGCGCCCATAGTGGCCCGGGTGGCGATGGGGAGGCACGGTGAGTCCAACGCTGGGTTTCATGGGTCCTCAATCCCCGGCGTTGCGGTGCAAGGCAACGTAGGAGGGGCCCCTCGGGGGTCGACCTAGGTTTAGGGTTAGCACCCAGGATGCCAGCAGGCCCGATCCGCCCGTTGTGCGGCGAGCGGAAGGGCGGCCCGAGATGAGGGCGCTTCGAGCGGGAGCGTGGGCCCAAGCACTTTGGCGTGGGGGGCCTTCGAAGGTTGCCGAAGACTCGGAGGGCCCTGCCTGTTCTCCCGCCCTGAATGACCGGCGGCACCCCAAGCAGCCCGGGTGGTGGTGGGGCGGCAGGGTGAGTCCGGCGCTGGGGCTTGGGGGTCCCCAACCCGGAGTTGTGTTCCCAGGCCCCTTGGGAGGGTCCCCTTGGGGGCCGCCCTAGGGTTAGTGTTAGCCCCCAGGAGGCCGGCAGGCCCAATCCGCTGGCTGTGCGGCATGCAGAGGGGCAGGCCGAGGTGAGGGCGCTCGTGAGCGGGAGCATGGGCTCAAGCATTTTGGCGCGGGGGGCCTTCGAAAGTCACCAGAGGCTCAGAGGGCCCTGCCCGATCTCCGCCCTGAATGACGTGCGGCGCCCCTAGTGGCCCGGGTGGCCTGGGGGCAGCAAGTTGAGTCTGGCGCTGGGGCTCAGGAGTACCCAATCCCCAGTGTTGCGGTGCCAGGCCTCTTGGGAGCTGACCTAGGGTTAGGGTTAGCCCTCAGGAGGCTGGCAGGCCTGATCCGCCCACTGTGCGGTGAGGGGAGGGGCGGGCCAAGGTGAGGGCTCTGGGGAGTGGGAGCGTGGGCACCAGCATTTTGGCGCCCTGGGCTTTTGAATGTTGCCATGGCTTGGAGGGCCCTGCCCCTTCTCCTGGCTGAATAACCAGCGGCGCCCCTAGCGGCTCCATTGCTGGTGGAGCAACGGGGGGAGTCCCGCACTGTGGCTCGGGGATCCCCAATCCCCGGCGTTGCAGCGCCAGGCCCCTTGGTATGGGCCCCTCGGGGGCAGACCTATGCTTAGGGTTATTCCCCGGGAGGCCAGCAGGCCCGATTGGCTGGCTGTGCGGCCTGCGGAGCAGCGGTCCGAGGAGAGGGCGCTGGCAAGCAGGAGTGTAGGCCCAAGCGTTTTGGCGCAGGGCGCCTTTGAATTTCTCCGGGGGCTCGGAAAGCCCTGCCCCTTCTTTAGCCATGAAAAACTGGCGGCACCCTTAGCGGCCCGGGTGTGGCAAGGAGGCAGGGTGAGTCCGGCACTGCAGCTCGGGGGTCCACATAACCTGGCTTGCGGAGCTAGGCCCCTTGGGAGGGGCCACTCGGGGGCGGACCTAGGCTTAGGGTTAGCCCCCAGGAGGCTGGCAGGCCCTATTCGCCGGCTGTGCGGTGAGCTGATCGGCGGGCCGAGGTGAGGGCGCTGGCGAGCGGGAGCGTGGGCCCAAGCTTTTTGGCGCGGGGGGCCTTCAAAGGTCGCCGGGGCTTGGAGGGCCCTGACCATTCTCCCATCCTGAATGATCGGCGGCGCCCCTAGCGGCCCAGGAGGCGGCGGGGAGGCAGGGTGAGTCCGGCGCCGGTGCTCGGGGGTCCCCAATCCCCGGCGTTGCAGCGCCAGGCCCCTTGGGAGGTGCCCCTCGGGGACCGACCTAGTAGGTTAGGGTTAGAACCCAGGAGGCCGGCAGCCCGGATCGGCTGGCTGTGCGGTGTGCAGAGCAGCGGTCCAAGGTAAGGGCGTTGGTGAGCGGGAGTGTGGGCCAAAGCGTTTCGGCGTGGGGGCCTACGAAATCGCTGGGGACTTGGAGGGCCCTGCCCTTTCTTCCACCCTGAATGAGCGGCGGCGCCACTCGTGGCCTGGGTGTGGCGGGGCGGCAGGGTGAGTGCGGGACTGGGGCTCGTGGGTTCGAAATCCCTGGCGTTGCGGCGCCAGGCCACCTGGGAGGGTCCACTCGGGGCTGACCTAGGTTTAGGGTTAGCCCCCAGGAGACCTGCAGACCGGGTCCGAGGGCTCTGCCGCATGCAGAGGGGCTAGCGGAGGTGAGGGCGCTGGCGAGCGGGAGCGTGAGCCCAAGAGTTTTCGCGCGGGGCTTTCAAAGTTCGCTGGGTGCTCAGAGGGCACTGCCTGTTCTCCTTCCCTGAATGACCAGCGGCGCCCATAGAGGCCAGGGTGGCGGCGGGGCTGCAGGGTGAGTCCGGCGCTAGGGATCTGGCATCCCCTATCCCTGGCGTGGCGAGGCCTGGCCCCGTGGGAGGGGCCCCTCGGGGGCCAACATAGGGTTTGGAGTTAGCTCTCAGGAGGCCTACAGGCCTGATCCGCTGGCTGTGTGGTGTGTGGAGGGGCTGGCCAAGGTGAAGGCGCTGGAGATCGGGAGCATGGGCCCAAGCTTTTTGGCGAGGGGGCCTTCGAAGGTCGCCTGGGGCTCTGAGGGCCCTGCCCAATCTCCCGCCCTGGATGACCAGCGACGCCCCTAGCCCGCCAGGTCGCGGCGGGGTGGCAGGGTGAGTCAGGCACTGTTGCTCGCGGGTCCCCAATCCCCGGCGTGGTGGCGCCAGGCCCCTTGAGAAGGGCCCCTCGTGAGCCCACCTAGGGTTAGTGTTAGCCCCCGGGAGGCCAGCAGGCCCGATCCACTGGCTGTGCGGCCAGTGGAGGGGCGGGCTGAGGTGAGCGCGCTGGCGCGCGGTAGCATGGACCCATGCGTTTTGGCGTGGGGAGTCTTCGAAGGTCGCCGGGGGCTTGGGAGGCCTTGCCCGTTCTCTCGCCATGAAAGACGGGCGGCGCCCCTAGCAGCCCTGGTTGCTGCGGGGTGACAGGGTGACTCCGGCGCTGGGTTCAGGGGTCCCCAATCCCCAGCGTTGTGGCACCATGCCCCTTGGGAGGGGCCCCTCAGGGGCCGACCTAGGGTTAGGGTTCTTCCCCAGGAGGCCGGCAAGCCCGGCGCTAAGTGGTTCTGGCAATGTAACAAAAATGCCATACACTTATCTGTAAGAAATAACAGTGTACAGGAACCCTCTTAGCCCTAACATCATCCTTTGTGAATATGGAAGCCAGCCCCAAAGTGGTCGTGGAAGTCTGACGAAAGGGCTAAGCACATTTCTCTGAGTCACCACACTATACAGGGAAAGACCAATGTACATCATCTTTCACAAGTAGGAAGCATTAATGAAAAGGTTCTCGAATTTCGAGGACTCTGACCCATCCTTATTGGTAATAAACCACCGTGTACAGGAAAACACCTTCAACTCTCATCAGCCTCCTCAATCCTGATTCCGATTCAACTTTGGGTGTGTAGGACTAGGGAAATATCCACATCTTATTGCTAAGAAAAACGATGTCAGGGTAATGCCCTTCAAGTCACATCAGCCTTCCTGAAGACAGAAGCAGGAATCAAGGTGGTTATGTTACCATGAGGTAAGGAAGATGAGCATATAAGTGAGAAACAACAGTGGGCAGGACCTCTCTTCCAACGAACAGTATCTTTGCTTAATGTTGAATCCCTATGGTAAGTGGTTGTGGGCATTTGTGAGGTCAAAATCTGAAGTGTTTTGTAAAACCTCTTGGTCATTCACAGATGAGACTAAGGTAGTTGGGGACTCCTAGGCAGTGATTTGTCCACTGTCAAAAATACGAGAAGATAAAAGAGACAGATGAGGTCTCCTCAGGCATTGTCCTTTATCCTCATCCTCCGTGCGGATGGCCATCTCTGGACAGCTCAGTGACAGGGTCTCATTCACAGTGGGGGCATCTGTTCCTCACAGACATCAGGCAGGGAAATGGATTTGGTTCTCTGTGCCAGCCCAGCCACAGCTGAGTGTCACAGCACCCTCTCGTGGGCTCATAAGAGTTTCACTGTGACCAGGCAGGTCATTGTATTTGATAAACCACTGTGAGTTTGCAATTGCCTTCATCTGCAACCTCCTAGAGGCAAATGCAGGTCTCTGGTACCATGTGAAGTCATGTGAAGGCATCGTGAGAAAGTGTCCTTTTGCTTAAGAAAAACATGGCTGGGGCTCCTGGCTGGCTCAGCCAGTTAAGCATGTGCCTTTGGCTCAGGTTATGATCCCAGGGTTCTGGGATCACGCCTGGGCTCCCTGCTCAGCAGGAAAGGAGGTAGGGAAATAGCTTAGAACCCACAGAGAATGTGAATAAAGGGGAGTGAAATGGAACTTGGTCTGTGTTTTGCTTTAGGGATTGGAAGTTAGTTTTTTCTCAATTGTGATTGTTCTTGAAACAGAAAAGCTGTATTGGTTTTTTTTTTACCTTTAATTTTTTTCTACTAATAATTTTTTATTATGATATGTTAGTCACTATACAGTATTCCCTTAGTTTTTGATGTAGTGTTCCATGATTCATTATTTGTATATAACACCCAGTGCTCCATGCAATATGTACCTTCCTTAATACCCATCACTGGCCCATCCCAATCCCCACCTCTCTCCCCTCTGAAGCCCTCAGTTTGTTTCCCAGATTCCATAGTCTCTCGTGGTATATTCCCCCTTCTGTTTAGGGTCCATTGTCTAAAGGGACAGACAGTGGAAGTTCACCAAATATAAGATCGAAATTTCATTGTTCATTATAGATGCCGCCAAGTAGTTCCCAGACATTTCATTCTACTGTAGTAATTCATTATACCTGTGCAGGTGCACGTGGAAGACAATTGATGCATGTATAGTGGTAATAAAACACGCCCCTCAGTAGTAGAATAATAGAGGATGCACATGTGTAAAATTATTCGACTACAGCTTCCATGCTTTCCCTTTGGTTCCTTATTATCTATGAAATTGGACAATTTTTGTTCTCTAGGCTTTAAACTCATTGTCAGTATTCAGAGTTTTTCAATGCTGATCTTCTCCTGTATAAGTTACCAAAAACCTAAAATATGTATGAACTTTAAAAAACGCTATATTGAAACTTACAGCGGGGAAGTTCCATTTTGTGAATATTGTGTCAATGGATCTCTATTTTGACATCAGTGTTCATTAGAAATGATGACATTTCATGTGAGTATAAATATCAATGTGAAAAAGAAAAGGTAGGAAGAACCTTGAATGTTTAAGTAATTGGTGAAATGACAGATGTGTGTGTGTGTGTGTGTGTGTGTGTGTGTGTGTGTGTGTGTAATTGATTTTCAGTGAATGGTTCAGCTTCTTGTAGGGCCTCCGAGAGAGCCCAGGTGAACCTTTCAATTAGTTGGTATCTGTTTTCAGAACATGGGAATCTCTTAGTCCAATAGTCAATCAGGCAAGCTTTGAGGTCTTGAAGAGTTTCAGTCCTCAGCGATGGTGTTGCAGACCCTTGTGAGCAAACCCTAGGGTATGCTCAGAGCCCTCATTAGCTGGTACCAAGGTGTGACGATTTCAGACAGCATTTCCCAAGGAAGTACCCCTTGATTCTCTGTCCTTGTCAATTCCCTACACTTCCTTACACTAGTTATGTGATCAGTGTGTTTCAGGAAAATTCCCACATGTGATTTTTGCTATTTCTTACTAGTCCTATCTGTTTCTCATCTTCTTCTTTTATGGTATGGGTTGGGAAGCAACCTGTGTGGTGTAGGAAGGGGTGTGGTGGTTGTCTGTCTTCAGAAGACCAAATGATGCCTAGAAATTGTACTGTAGTTTGAGGTCAATTGTCCATCCTCTGAATGTCAGGAATTCCATCACTTTACTTTGATGCTAGTCCCCTTTCTCCACATCCTCTCTGACTTTTTTTTTATTTCCTGTGTTGTTAATTTTTTTCAAGATTTTATTTATTTATTCCACAGAGATAGAGACAGCCAGCGAGAGAGGGAACACAAGCAGGGGGAGTGGGAGAGGAAGAAGCAGGCTCTTAGCGGAGGAGCCTGATGTGGGGCTCGATCCCATAATACAAGGATCACCCCCTTAGCTGAAGGCAGACGCTTAACCACTGTGCCACCCAGGTGCCCCCTGCCTTGTTAATTTTAACCATTCTAACTGGTGTAAGGTGGTATCTCATTGTCGTTTTGATTTGTATTTGTCTTATGGCAAGTGATGTGGAGCCTTTTTTCATGTGTCTGTTGGCCATTAGTATGTCTTCTCTGGAGAAGTATCTCTTTATGTCTTCTGCCCATTTTTTGGGTGTCGAGATTGAGGAGTTCTTTATAGATCTTGGATACCAGCCCTTTATCTGTAATATCATTTGCAGATATCTTCCTCGATTCCATAGGTTGCCTTTTTGTTTTGTTGATTGTTTGCTTTGCCGTGCAGAAGCTTTTTATCTTGATGAAGTGCCAATAGTTCATTTTTGCTTTTATTTCCTTTGCCTTTAGAGACCTGTCTTGCAAGAAGTTGTTGTGTCTATGTTTGAAGTGTTCTTTTGATTTTGATATGATACAGGAATCCATTATCTTTCTTTCCTCATTGTATTCGTGTCCTCTGTCTTTCTTGGTTAGTCTAGCTAAGTTTGTCAGTTTTGTTTATCTTTCCAAAAAAGGCAGCTCTCATTTTCGTGGTTTTTATTTTTTTGTCTTTTTAGTCTCTGTTGGATTTATTTATGCATTCCTTTTTGTTATTTCCTTATTTCTACTAATTTGGGGCTTTGTTGTTTTATTTTCTACTTCTTTACCACATAAATCAGGTTGTTTATTGGAGAGCATTCTCATGGATTGATGAAGACTTGAATTTCTATGAAGGTCCCCAGTAGAGCTACTTTTGCTGCGTCCCATAAGTTTTTGTATGTTGTCTTTTTCATCAGTGACCAGGTACTTCTAATTTTTTTTTCTTCTTTGACTGTTGGTTGTTCAGTAGCATGTTGTTAAATCTCCACATATTTTTTTAAGATTATTTTAGTATCTGACAGACAGTGAGACAGTGAGAGAGGGAATGCAAGCAGGGGTTGGGAGAGGGAGAAGCAGGCTTCCCACTGAGCAAGGAGCCTGATTCTGGGCTAGATCCCAGGATCCTGGGATCACGACCTGAGCTGAAGGCAGATCCTTAAGATTGAGCGACCTAGGCCCCCCAATCTCCACCTATTTTTGACTCTCCCATTTTTTTCTTGAGACTGATTTCTAGTTTCATATCATTGTGGTTGGACAAGATTTGAAGCAGAAGGTGAAGAGAGCATTCAGATGAAAGGTTTGTTTCCTGGAGGGTTTTCTGAGCGCAGACCATGAGTTCCGTGGGGACGGAGGAAGGTTTTGTGAGACGGGGTTGGGGTTAACCCTTGTTAGAATTACTGACTACTACCATGAAGGCTGTGTGCTACCATTCACACCGTAGTCCTGATGGACTTGTACTTCATTAGAAATATTTTCTAGGAGGTGTAGGCATAGCCTTCTTTAAAAGAAATGTGCCATGTGAGTTCATGCAATGACCCCAGGTCAGCAACCAGGATGTATGGTATTGTGGGGGATCAGAACCAGGCTTTCTGTGGGAAGTGACAGAAATAGGGTATGGTGAGCTCCATGACCATACTTGAGGTCCCAGGTGACCCACTGGGTGTTGGGTTCTGTGGATCTGTCTCATCAGGTGCTGTGGAATTCAGGGACACCCTCCTGTCTGTGGATTTGTGTGGAGACAGGTAGACATCACTGTCTGGCCAGGCACGAGGGTCACACTGGACCACCACCAGAGGTGCAGCGTGCGGGGGAGCCACTGCTTGGTTTCCACGAAAGCTGACCAGGGTCTTTGATCGTGATTCCTAGCAGCTGCAAGGGGAGAGGAGGCCGGGGGTGGTACAAACTTCCTAGAGTTGTAGTCAGGACTAGTCTGGAGCCCACAGAAGTCAGCCACACCGGGCACAGAAGGCACCCAGTCAGTGTAGCTGTGGGCACTGCTCCCATGGCACTTTTGGGCCAGCTCCATGCTGCCACCTCCTGCTTTTCATCATCATCTTCAAGGTCATGTGCCTCTGCTCTTGCCCCATGGCCTCCGGGGTATTGTCCGTCCTCCATCCGGCCCTCGTCCCTGGTGTCTTGTGCAGTCCGATGCCAGGGTAGCCTTCTCGAGACAAACATCTGGTCCTGATGGAACACTTTCATGGATCTCATGTGATTGAGAATGATGCCCTGCCTTGGAAGGGGGCTGCAGGTCCCCAATCAGGAGAGCCATGTCTCCCTTTTCAGCATGGCCTGCCCTCCCCTCAGTCTTCTTCAGGGAAGCTCTCCCCACTTCCTGAAATGACAGCTCTGAACTTAAAAATGAATGTTATTTTACATATCTCTATGCCTTAGTTCATCCATGGCATGTCTTTCAACCCCATTAGTGGGTTTTTTTTTTTTAGCAGTTCTGAAGGGCTGTCTGATCAAGGAGTGGATGACCTGTGTGGGGCAGCTTTCCCTCTCATCTCCCTCAGCATGTCTCTGAGCCCTGGGGCCAGCTGTCCCACTGAGGATTGAAGGATCTGAGCCAGCCCATCCTGAGCCCAGGCTGTGTCAGCTGTGTAGACAGATGGGTGTCGGAGTGGTGGGCAGCTGGCATGGGCCAGGGGCAGGCAGTGTCTCCTTCTCATTCCTTCCCTCTCTTCCTCCAAGAGGTAGCTCAGAGCAGCCTTCAACCCCTGCATCTCCAGATCCCTTGCCCTGTGCCTCCTGAGTTCAGCTGACGACCTTGGAGTTTCGCATGGATTCTACCTCCCGTACCCTCTCCTGTAGCAGTTCCTGGATCAGGGGAGGGGTCGAACCCTTGTCTACTTTTGTTCTTCTTCCTGTCCCGCACCAAGCCCACCCACCTTTGCAGCTTCTATATATGTGCTTGGGAGCAAGCCCATCCACAGGGAACCTATTAGCCAAATGGATCCAGGCAATGAACATTGAAGTAGAGATCCAGGATCCATAATAAACCTGCTCTGAAACCTGTCCCAAAGTCTGTGACTCTCTCACACTGAAACAGAAACAATAATAGCTTTCTGGAATGTGAAGTGACATGTGTCTCTACTTCCAATCTTGAATGCATAGGTCCTGAGCCTGGACAGAAAAGGACTATGGCTCCCGTGGCCTGGGATCCACGGTAAGAACTCAGTGAAATCTGAATTCGAGGTATAGAGTGAATACTTTTTGTAGACTGAATCCTCCCAAGTAGGGCTTATGCACATTGCACAGGAAAAGCTTTTTCAAAGAGGTTCCTGAAAGAAAATTCTTTTTTAAAAATTTATTTTAATTCCAGTAGAGCTAACATACAGTGTTACGTTCGTTTCAGGTGTACAAGAGAGTGATTCAGTAATTCTATATATTACTCAGTGGTCATCTAGAAAAGTGTCCTCTTAATCTGCTTCATCTATTTCACTCATCCCTGTATTCACTTCCTCTCTGGTAACCATCCGTTTGTTCTCTCTTGTTAAGACTTTGTATTTTGTGTGTCTCCTTTTTCTCTTTTATTTATTTATTTTTGTTTGTTTCTTAAATTCCCCATAAGAGTGACATCCTTTGGGATTTGTCTTTCTCTGACTGACTGATTTCAGTTAGGATAATACTCTCTAGCTCCATCTATGTGGCTGCAAATGGCAAGGTTTCATTCTTTTTCAAGCCCAGTAATACTCCATTGTGTGTGTGTGTGTGTGTGTGTGTGTGTGTGAATACACACATCTGTCATCTCATTTGTCAATTTTTCTACAGACACTTGTGTTTCTTCCATATTGTGATATTGTAAATAATGGTGCAAGAAACATAGGGGTGCACGTATCCTTTTAAGTTACTGTTTTCCTAGCCTTTGGGGAAATACCAGTAGAGTGATTGTTGGATCGTAGAGTAGTTCTGTATTTAATTTTTTGAGGAACCTTCATACTGTTTTCCACAGTTTGCATTCCCACCCACAGTTCACGAGGATTCCCCTTTATCCACATCCTCCCAACAGCTGCTCTTTCTTGTGCTTTTGATGTTAGCTATTCAGACAGGTTTGATGTAATACCTCATTGTCCTTTGGATTTACATTTTCCTGATGATGCGTGATGGTGAACATCTTTTCATGGGACTGCTGGCCATTTGTATCTCTTCTTTGGAGAAATGTCTGTCCATGTCTTCTGCCTATTTTTTAACTGGATTATATGTTTTTTTGGGTTCAGGTAGTATCAGTTCTATATGTTTTGGACACTATCCCTTTATTGCATATGATCATTGCAAATATCTTTTCCCTTTGAGTAGGTTGTCTTATTACTTTTACGTTTTCATTGTTCTTCTGCCGTGTGGAAACTTTTTATTTTGCTGTATTCCCAATAGTTTATTTTTGCTTTCATTTCCTTTGCCTCAGGACACAGTCCAGAAAAACGTTGGTATGGTCCATGTCAAGAAGTTACTGTCTTCCCTCCTGTAGGATTTTTATGGATTCAGGTCTCATATTGAGGTCTTGAAACTATTTTGTGTTTGTCTGTATTGTGTAAGAAAGCAGTCTAATTTCATTCTTTTGTGCGTAGCTGTCTAGTTTTCCCAACACCATTTGTTGTAGAGACTGTCCGTTTCCCTTTTGATATCGTTGCTTGCTTTGTGGAAGATTCATGGACCACATAATTGTGGGTTTCTGTCTGAACTTGTATCCTGTTCCTTTGGTCGCTGTGTCTATTTTTGTGCCGTACTGTCTTGTTAGGATGACTGCAACTTTGTAGTATAACCTGAAATCTGAAATTGTGAGTCCTCCAGCTTTGTTTTTCTTTTCCACATTGCACTGGCTGTTCAGTATCTTTAGTGGTTCCATACAAATGTTTAGGATTGTTTATTCGAGGTCTTTTATTCTTTAATTTAAATTCAATTAGCCAACTTACAGTACACCATTAGTTTCAGATGTAGTCTTCAATAAATTTTCAGTCCTGTGTAACACCCAGTGCTCATTGTATAGTGTGGCCTCCTTAATGCCACTCACCCAGTTACCCCTCCCCCAACTTCTCCTCCAGCAATCATCAGTTTCTTGCGATAGTTAAGATCTATCATGGGTTTTCTCCCTCTCTGATGACTTCCCATTCTATTTTCCCTCCCTTCCCCTATGGTCTTCTTCCCTTTTTCTGGTATTCCACATAGGAGTGAAAGCATATGATTATTGCCTTTCTTTCCTTGGCTTATTCCACTAAGCATAATACCCTCCAGCTCCACCCAGGTCGGTGTGATGGTAAGTACTCATCCTTTCTGATGGCTGAGTAATATTCCATTATATATATGATCCACATCTTCTTTATCCATTCATCTGTCGATGGTCATCTGCACTCTTTCCACAGTTTGTCTATTATGGATATTGCTGCTATGAACACCGGGGTGCATGTGTCCCGTCTTCACTACCTCTGTGTCATTGGGGTAAATACCCAATAGTGCAATTGCTGGGACATAGGGTAGCTTTATTTATAACTTCTTGAGGAAACTCCGTATCATTTCCAAGAGTGGCTGTAACGGACTGCATTCGTACAGGGGTGTAAGAGGGTTCCCGTTTCTCCACATCCTCTCCAACATGTATAGTTTCATGTCTTCTTATTTTTAGATATTTGGTCTCGTGTGATATGGCATCTATAGGGGTTTAGAATTGCATTTCCCTGAAGCCAAGTGATATGAAGCATTTATGCATGTATCTTTTGGTCACCAGTACGTCGTCATCAGTGAAACAACTTCCTATTTTAATCCATCTCAAGACCTAAAGCTCGGTAAGGAACTGAAGCTGGATGATGCCATCGGTTGGAAGTGTGGAGAATTTCAAAAGATCTCCGTGGAGAGCAAGTTTAAAGGTCAGTGTGAAGCTACTAATTGGATCCGGGGAGATCTCTGAAAGTGGGGGTTCCCTGGGATGGGCTAAGGAGGGCCCTCCGATTTTCCTGCTATGAATCCTTGCTGTAGCCCCAAACGGACAGTTTCCTGCTGTGGGGCAGGCTGAGTCCTCTAGTCGTGCAGAGGTGAGCCTAATGCCTGGTGCCTTGGAGGCAAGCAAATTGGGAGGGTACCCTCAGCAGAAGACCCAGGGTTAGGTTAGGCCTCAGGAGACAGCAGGTCTGAACTGCCCAGTGCTCAGAGAACTCCCAGGCCGAGTGAGATGAGGGCACAAGGGCGGGTGAATATGAGCCTTGGGGTTTCATCCAGAAGGGCCCACAAATGTCGGAGTTCGCCAGCAGGGGCTCTCAGGGGGTGCCCCAATTCTCTTGCTCTGAATGCTCTGTTGTGCCCCAAAATGGTACAGTTTCCTGTGGGCTGCAGGCTGAGTCCTACGGTGGGGCATGGGTGTCCCCAATCCCCCA
The DNA here is from genome assembly GCF_024610735.1 of Ursus americanus. NCBI lineage: Eukaryota > Metazoa > Chordata > Mammalia > Carnivora > Ursidae > Ursus > Ursus americanus. Next base: position 773,582 of record NW_028273661.1, read on the forward strand.
GAGTGGGGTGCCAGGACCCTGGGGAAGGGCCCCTCTGTGGCCAACCTAGGGTAAGGGTTAGGGTCCAGGAGACTGGCAGCGCCAATCCGCAGGCTGTGCAGCGAGCTCCGTGGAGGGCTGAGATGAGGTCATGGGGGAGAGTGAGCATGGGCCTCAGGGTTGGGGCACGGGGGCTGCCAAACCTGAGGACAGGCTCCGGGGGCCTCCCCAAGTTCTCGAGCCCTGTATGCTCCATAGAACCCCAAGAGGCACAGTTTCCTGCGGGGTGGCAGGCTTTGTCCTGCAGTGGGGCTCAGGTGTCCCCAGTCCCCGGGGCTACGGCCCGGGCCCCGGGGGAGGGCCCTCCCCAGCCGACCTAGGGTCAGGGCTATGCCCCAGGAACCCGGCAGGCCTGATCTGCCGGCTTTGCGATGAGCTCGGTGGTAGGCTGAAGGGAAGACGTGGGGCGGGATGAGCGTGGGCATCAGGGTTGGGGTGTAGGGGGCCGCTGAGGATCGCTGGGGGCTCAGGTGGGCCCTACCAGTTCTCCTGCACGGGATGCTCTGTGGCGCCCCAAGGGGCATGGTTTCCTGTGGGGTGGCAGGTTGAGTCCCGTGGTAGGGTTCAGGTGTACCCAATCCCCGGAGTTAGGGTACAGATTAGGGTACGGGTTAGGGTTAGGGTATGGGTTACTGTTAGGGTACGGGTGAGGGTAGGGGTTAGGATTAGGGTAAGGTGAGGGTACGGGTTGGGGTTGGCTTTAGGGGTTACAGGTTAGGGGTTATGGGTTAGGGTATGGATTAAGGTTTAGGGTACGGGTTAGGGATTAGGGTTTGGGTTTAGCATTAGGGTTAGGGTTGGAGTTCGGGTTAGTGTTAGGGTATGGGTTAGGGTTAGTGTATGGGTTAGGGTAGGCGTTAGGTAAGGTTTAGGGTATGGGTTAGGGTATGGTTTAGGGTACGGGTTAGCGTACGGGTTAGGGTATGGTTTAGGGTACGGTTTAGGGTTAGGGTACGGGTTAGGGTTATGGTACGGGTTTGGTTATGGTTTAGGGTTAGAGTTAGGATACGAGTTAGGGAACAGGTTAGGGATAGGTACGGTTTAGGGTTAGGGTAGAGGTTAGGGTACATGTTAGGGTTAGGTACGGGTTAGGGTATGGGTTACGGTCCGGGTTAGGGATAGGGTACGGGTTAGCGTATAGGTTATGGTACGGGTTAGGGTACGGTTTAGGGTTAGGGTATGGGTTAGGGTTATGGTACGGGTTTGGTTATGGTTTTGGGTTAGAGTTAGGATACGAGTTAGGGAACAGGTTAGGGATAGGTTACGGTTTAGGGTTAGGGTACAGGTTAGGGTACATGTTAGGGTTAGGTACGGGTTAGGGTATGGGTTAGAATCCGGGTTAGGGATAGGGTATGGGTTAGCATATGGGTTAGAGTACGGGTTAGGGGTAGGGTTAGCTGAAGGTGTAGGGTTGGGGGTAGGGTTGGGGGTAGGGTAGGGGTTGGGGTAGGTTTAGGGTTTAGGGTTAGGGTTTGGGGTTTGGGGTTAGCGGTTAGGGTTAGGGTTTAGAATTTAGGCTTTCGGGTTTAGGGTTAGGGATTAAGGTTTAGGGATTAGTGTTAGGGTTAGGGTTTAGGGTTTAAAGTTTAGGGTTTAGGGTTAGGGTTAGGTTTAGTGTAAGGGTTAGGGTTTAGGGTTAGGTTTAGGGTTAGGGGTTAGGGTTTAGGGTTAGGGTTAGGGGCTAGGGGTTAGGGTTAGGGTTAGATCCCAGTAGGCCAGCAGGCCCGATCCACCTGCTGTGCCACGAGCAGATGGTCGGGCCGAGGTGAGGGCGATGGTGAGCGGGAGTGTGGGCTCCTGAGTTTTGGCGTGGGGGTCCTTCGAAGGTCACCAGGGCCTCAGAGGGACCTGCCCATACTCCCGCACTGAATGACCAGCGGCGCCCTTAGCAGACCGGGTGGCGGCATGTCAGAAGGGTGAGTGAGGTGCTGGGGCTCGGTGTCCCCAATCCGTGGCATTGCTGCGCCAGGCCCCTTGTGAGAGGTCCCTCAGGGGCCCACCTAGTGTTAGGGTTAGCCCCCAGGATGCCGGCAGGCCCAATCCGCCAGCTCTGCAGCAAGCGGAGGGGTGGGCCGAGGTTAGGGCGCTGGGGAGCAGGCGCATGCGAGCCAGAGTTTTTGCGCGGGGGGCCTTCGAAGGTCGCCGGGGTCTTGGAGGGCCCTGCCTGTTCTCTCGCCCTGAAAGACTGGCGGCGCCCCTAGCAGCCCGCGTTGCTGTGGGGCGGCAGGGTGACTCCGGCACTGGGCTCAGGGGTCCCCAATCCCCGGCGTTGTGGTGCCAGGCTCCTTGGGAGGGGGCCCTCAGGGGCCCACCTTGGGTTAGTGTTAGTCCCCAGGAGGCTGGCAAGCCCGGTGCGAAGTGGTTCTGGCAATGAAACAAAAATGCCATACACTTATCTGTAAGAAATAACAGTGTACAGGAACCCTCTTAGCCCTAATATCATCCTTTGTTAATATGGAAGCCAGCCCCAAAGTGGTCGTGGAAGTCTGATGAAAGGGCTAAGCACATTTCTCTGAGTCACCACACTATACAGGGAAAGACCAATGTACATCATCTTTCACGAGTAGGAAGCATTAATGAAAAGGTTCTCGAATTTCAAGGACTCTGATCCATCCTTATTGGTAATAAACCACCATGTACAGGAAAACACCTTCAACTCTCATCAGCCTCCTCAATCCTGATTCCGATTCAACTTTGGGTGTGTAGGACTAGGGAAATGTCCACATCTTATTGCTAAGAAAGAATGATGTCAGGGTAATGCCCTTCAAGTCACCTCAGCCTTCCTGAAGACAGAAGCAGGAATCAAGGTGGTTATGTTACCATGAGGTAAGGAAGATGAGCATATAAGTGAGAAACAACAGTGGGCAGGACCTCTCTTCCAAAGAACAATATCTTTGCTTAATGTTGAATCCCTATGGTAAGTGGTTGTGGCCATTTCTGAGGTGAAAATCTTAAGTGTTTTGTAAAACCTCTTGGTCATTCACAGTTGAGACTAAGGTAGTTGGGGACTCCTAGGCAGTGATTTGTCCACTGTCAAAAATATGAAAAGATAAAAGAGACAGATGAGGTCTCCTCAGGCATTGTCCTTTATCCTCATCCTCCGTGAGGATGGCCATCTCTGGACAGCTCAGTGGCAGGGTCTCATTCACAGTGGGGGCATCTGTTCCTCACAGACATCAGGCAGGGAAATGGATTTGGTTCTCTGTGCCAGCCCCGCCACAGCTGAGTGTCACAGCACCCTCTCGTGGGCACATAAGAGTTTCACTGTGACCAGGCAGGTCATTGTATTTGATAAACCACTGTGAGAGTTTGCAATTGCCTTCATCTGCAACCTCCTAGAGGCAAATGCAGGTGTCTGGTACCATGTGAAGTCATGTGAAGGCATCGTGAGAAAGTGTCCTTTTGCTTAAGAAAAACATGGCTGGGGCTCCTGGCTGGCTCAGCCAGTTAAGCATGTGCCTTTGGCTCAGGTTATGATCGCAGGGTTGTGGGATCGAGCCCGGGCTCCCTGCTCAGCAGGAAAGGAGGTAGAGAAATAGCTTAGAACCCACAGAGAATGTGAATAAAGGGGAGTGAGATGGAACTTGGTCTGTGTTTTGCTTTAGGGATTGGGAGTTAGTTTTTTCTCAATTGTGATTGTTCTTGAAACAGAAAAGCTGTATTGTTTTTTTTTTTACCTTTAATTTTTTTCTACTAATAATTTTTTATTATGATATGTTAGTCACTATACAGTATTCCCTTAGTTTTTGATGTAGTGTTCCGTGATTCATTATTTGCATATAACACCCAGTGCTCCATGCAATATGTACCTTCCTTAATACCCATCACTGGACCATCCCAATCCCCCACCCCTCTCCCCTCTGAAGCCCTCAGTTTGTTTCCCAGAGTCCATAGTCGCTCGTGGTTCATTCCCCCTTCTGTTTAGGGTCCATTGTCTAAAGGGACAGACAGTGGAAGTTCACCAAATATAAGATCGAAATTTCATTGTTCATTATAGATGCCGCCAAGTAGTTCCCAGACATTTCATTCTACTGTAGTAATTCATTATACCTGTGCAGGTGCACGTGGAAGATAATTGATGCATGTATAGTGGTAATAAAACACGCCGGTCAGTAGTAGAATAATAGAGGATGCATAGGTGTAAAATTATTCGATTACAGCTTCCATGCTTTATCTTTGGTTCCTTATTATCTATGAAATTGGACAATTTTTGTTCTCTAGGCTTAAAACTCATTGTCAGTATTCAGAGTTTTTCAATGCTGATCTTCTCCTGTATAAGTTACCAAAAACCTAAAATATGTATGAACTTTAAAAAATGCTATATTGAAACTTACAGCAGGGAAGTTCCATTTTGTGAATATTGTGTCAATGGATCTCTATTTTGACATCAGTGTTCATTAGAAATGATGACATTTCATGTGAGTATAAATACCAATGTGAAAAAGAAAAGGTAGAAAGAACCTTGAAAGTTTAAGTAATTGGTGAAATGACAGATGTGTGTGTGTGTGTGTGTGTGTGTGTGTGTGTGTGTGTGCGTAATTGATTTTCAGTGAATGGTTCAGCTTCTTGTAGGGCCTCCGAGCGAGCCCAGGTGAACCTTTCAATGAGTTGGTATCTGTTTTCAGAACATGGGAATCTCTTAGTCCAATAGTCAATCAGGCAAGCTTTGAGGTCTTGAAGAGTTTTAGTCCTCAGCGATGGTGTTGCAGACCCTTGTGAGCAAACCCTAGGGTATGCTCAGAGCCCTCATTAGCTGGTACCAACGTGTGACGATTTCAGACAGCATTTCCCAAAGAAGTACCTCTTGAGTCTCTGTCCTTGTCAGTTCCCTACACTTCCTTACACTAGTTATGTGATCAGTGTGTTTCAGGATAATCCCCACATGTGATTTTTGCTATTTCCTACTAGTCCTATCTTTTTCTCAACTTCTTCTTTTATGGTAGCGGTTGGGAAGCAACCTGTGTGGTGTAGGAAGGGGTGTGGTAGTTGTCTGCCTTCAGAGGACCGAATGATGCCTAGAAATTGTACTGTAGTTTGAGGTCAATTATCCATCCTCTGAGTGTCAGGAATTCCATCACTTTACTTTGATACTAGTCTGTTCTTCAAGCTGTCCTCAGAAATAAGGACCTCATCCATCTAGGGAATACTGGTTTGTGTGTATGTTTTCATTTTAGGAAAGGCCTTGCTGTTCCTGAAAATAATACTGTAGAGCACCCTTTCCTGTTCTTATTGGCCATCAGTCAATCTTTTGTGAAGTATTCATTTGTAAATAGACCTTTTATGGTTGATGAGCAGGAATTCTTTATTGACAAGTCTTTGTCAGTGTGTGTATTGCAAATCTTTACTTCCCAGCCTGCGGTTCACTTTTTCATTTTCATATGGTCATAAGATAAGGAGAAATGTCACATTTTTATGAAGTCCCACTGAATTCTTCTAAATGGTTAGTGCACCCTATGTCCTACCCGAAGATTGACAGGTTCTACGTTTTCTTTCAGAAACTGTCCAATGGGAAGCTACAATCCATCTCAAATTTATAAATTGCATTTTTAATTCTAATAGGGTATTTATAGACTGTTTTGGATTTTCTATGTGCACAATCGTATTATCTGTGAATAGTCACAATTATCCCCTCAATTCTTATACTTTTTGTTTCTCTTGCCTTCTAACACTGGTAGATTCTCCGATGCCACTTTGAATAGAGCAGCATTGTTTGAAGATTTTAATATACCTTTCTCAATATCTGACAGAAAAAGCAGACAAAACATTGGTAACAAATGTGACCTAATTGACATATAGGGAACATTCCATAATAAGTGCAGAATACATCATTTTCCAGTGGTCATAGACTCTTTACCCAAATAGATGATAGGTGGGGCCACGAATCAAGGCTACAAATGTTAAACCCTGAAATTAACTAGATTCTATTCTTAGACCACAGGGGAATTGAGCCACAGTCATAGCGAAAAGAAAACCAGGAAGTCCTTCAATGTTTAAAAATTAAATGGAACTTTGCTACATATCCTAAAGGTCAGAGAGGGAATCGTAATGGAAATTCTGAACCTTTCCTACATGAGGGCTCACACACAATGGCACTTTCTTTGTGAAGAGCATTATAATAACCTAGACAGGAGTTGAGCCTTAAGTCAGAGTTCTGCCTGCCCCAGCCACACCTGGCAGCCTTGGCCTGTGGTCCCCCTCAGCTGTCCTTTCTGGTGGCCCTGAGCTAAGGGGGTCATCATGGCCATATGGAAATGGGAAGCTCCCCACTCATAGTGATGGCGGTGCCCACTCCCCAGCTGCCTTTCTGGTGGCTCTGAGCTAAGGGGGTCACCATGGCCGTATGGAAATTAGAAGCTCCCCACTCTTAGTGATGACGTTGCTATCGTATCGTCCTCACCAGTCCAACAACATGATTTCTGAGTGAACTATGACACAATAGTGACTTCTTGGCCTTCCTTCAGGTTTGAAAATCATCTGGTGAGTCATCTTTTCGAAATATGGATTCAACATGTGTTCTTTCTTCTGGAAAAGAAATAGACCTAATAGCAATTATGGCTTCCTGAGCACCTTTTCTTGAGAGACATCATAGTGGCTCTTTGTAGCATTTTGCCTCTTAAACCTCAAACTAGGGTGTAGATATTTTTAGGCACATTTTCAGAGGGTTAGAAAGGGACTCAGATGATATGAGTCACAGAGGATTTTAGTGTCAGAAACCTAAGTGGGATCCCCAAATTGACTCCAAATCCCTTGTTGTTCCATACAGGGTACTATTTCCCTCTTATCTCTGGTCTTCTCAATCTGGAAACCTATCAAGTATCAGGATTTTCTTGTCATGTGGACAACTGGAATGAATTCAGCGGGCCTTTTCACATCTGCCCATGGTGATCATTAAGATCATTGTCTCAGTGGAGGACCTCTGGGTAAGATACTCAAAGATCCTTAGGAATACAGAGAGTATAATATTTTTCTGGTATTAAAGTTATTGAAACCAACTATCTTTTTTAGTCGATTCAGGCTCTGGTATGTTCAGAGGGTGCTATAAAACAGGTCTGAAACAGTATTTAAAAACACTCAGCTCAGCCTCTTCTACAAAGTGAGCCAATGCTTATAAACATGGCTAAAATATTCCCTTACCTACGATGACTTCCCAGCCATCGTAGTGTTTATATGGTATGACTGTGACTTACATTAGGCACCATTTGCAGAGAAAGAACTTAGTGCATCCAGGGGGCACTTCATGTTGAAATTAGTTGGTGACAACGAACTACTGTGTTTTATTCTGCAGTCCAAGGGAATGGTGTCAGACATCTCTAAGGTGTCTAGCAGTTAAACAATTCTGATTTTAAGTGGTCTGTGTGCTTCAGCGATTTGGGCAGGAGAAGGGCAGGAGTCCAGAGACTGTGAACACTTCTGTTACCTGTGCTGACCATGGAGCAGGCAGCCTTCAGTGGGCATCATTTTGATTTCTTGGTACTCTTGTGAAAGGTGCTTTTGTCTCAAATTCCTCCATTTAGGAGTAATTATAATGATAAAAGGAATTTTTATCTTATATCATCTGTGGGCCCTGATCCTGGGCTCCCAGGGAAGCTATCCTTTAACATTTTATCTGGCTCAAAATGACTGGGCAACACCTGAAAGCATGGGCCCTATTTCTGCCCCAAGCACATGTTGTACATCTGCTTTGAGAAGAAAACAATAACCAAAAATGCCGATATAAATATAAGAAAATATAAAGAACCTCTTTGGCTCCCATAAGATTAAAGTCATAGTGACATGTACGTACTGAAAACATAAGAAAGAGTCTGTCACTTTCTGGATCTAAGAAGATCCTCATTGTTGTGTGTAACTCTGTACATAAAACAAAACAGAAAAAAATATATAAGCCTGCCCCAAATATTCTTTCCCCGGAGCACTCCCTTCTTGGTGAAGATTGTGTCTCCCAGGCAGCTGTCCTGACTTGGGTTTGAATAAAGGTCTCTTCCTTTCTCTCTAAAATGTATTTAAAAGTTCATTCACGCAGTGTCGACAATAACAGTGTTTTCTATTTAAGTGAGAAATAAATGTTCCACTCTAGTTGCATTGGGAATAGACGAATTCACCGTTTCTTTAGAAGAGTAAGTCTGCTTTCCAGAAAAGTCAAGGTCATTGGTCTATTGAGAATGAAGATAATTACTGCTAAACAACAAGTATGTGTTGCCCCTTCACCCAGAAACCGAAGCAGGTGTGCAGGCTTTAGGTCAGAGGTGCCTTCTTCTCCCCAGCTGACAGCACTTCTCTGCTCTGGCTCCAAGACACTCGAGGTTTTGAACGTCAGCATCGGAGTCAGCGAGGCAGCTTGACACAGGACGCCAGTGTTCAGAGAAAGCACAGGTATGTTGGGAAAAATGTCCTATCTATGTCAGGGCTGGAGGTAAAACCTCTCATTATCCCAAAACCTCCTGGGCTTTTCTCTTTTCTCTAGTTGAGCCACAAAGTAAAATTGAAGTAGCTGTCAGCATTCTGGGTTTGGTGCAAGAATTACTTAGTTTCCCTGCGGGTAGAACTTTGCAGGGGATCACAATTTCTCTGTCCATTTATTGCTTACAAATGTATTTTGACCATCTGTTTCCTAGGAACCCTCTTTTATTAGAAAGGGAAGGTGAGATTCACTCTGTGCCTGTTTGTAACATCTAATTTGTTCCTCAATAACAGTGTTTATTCAATTGGGCCTAAGATATGGTCGAGTGGGCAGCATCTAGAGTTAGGTGGATTTTTTTCATCTGATACAGACTTGGATGTTGTCATTTGACAGAGGTGATGTTTTATCAGTGCTTAGTTTATTCATCAGAAGAGTTAAAATTAGGGTGGAGGGAAAATTCAAAATTATCCAAAGCGGCCTGTTCCTGTTTAAAAGTTGAGCTTGACTTTCTAGTTTTACTAAATGTATTATCTCGATATTTTGAGGTGCCATATTCTCTCTGTAGTTTCTTTGGTGGTGGAGTCAGAAGGAGTGTCTGGGAATTCTTTTGGATAGTGGCATGCTGGTGGCTTCAAGGGGCTTGGCGTCAGGAGCCTTGGGGTGAAGTCTGCAACTGCTTGCCTGACCCTGGGTGCATCTCCCAGAGGTTTTGTTTCCTCTTATGAAATTGCCGGCAGATAATGTTCTGCTTAAAGGGGAACCCTCCCATCCTGTTTGTGGGAATGCAAAGTGGTGCAGCCAGTCTGGGAAACAGTGTGTGGGTTCCTCAAAAATTAAACATTGAATAACCCCATGATCCAGCAATTGCTCTCTGAGGTATTTACCCAAAGGATACAGAAATGCAGATTCGAAGGGGGTCCATGCACCATGATGTTTATGGCAGTATGTCCACAGTAGCCAAACTATGGAGAGAATCCCAAAGTCCATGCACTGGTGAATGGATAAAGCAGATATGGGATACATATATATATATATAATGGAATATGACCCAGCTTCAAAAAGAATGAAATCTTACCATTTGCAAGGATGTGGATGGATCTAGAGTGTATTAAGCTAAGCAAAATCAGTGAGGAAAGACAAATATCCTATACTCTAATGCTTCTGGAATTTCAGAAAAAAAACAGATGAACAGAGTGGAGGGGTGATGAGAGAGGCAAACAAGGAAATAGACTCAACCTTGGAGAACAAACTGAGTGTTGCTGCAGGACAATGGTGTGGGGGGAAGTGTTAAATGGGTGAGGGGTCGTAAGTAGGGCACCTGTGATGAGCACCGGGTACTGTATGCAGGTGAGGAATCACTAAATCCTACCCCTGAAGCAAATATTCCATGGCATGTGAACTAACTGGAATTTAAGTAAAAGAAGAAAGGAAAAAGTGTTCTGCTTCATGAAGAGTGAGGTAAAATTGTAGTGATTTGGGCTGTACTATTCTATAGAGGATAGATGTAAAACACCCTGTTGTAGGATACAATAGAGTCTTATCACATAAGGAGTCCTCAGGAAGCTGCAATGAAAGATTCAGATCTCAGAGCATGTTCGTGTTCCACTGATGTGTTACAGTTTGCACAGGTAGGAAAGAAGGTGGAGAGAAAGGCAACAGAAGGGAATGTAGGTGTGAACATTTCATTAGTTAGTGTTATACTTTCTCATGAAAGACTTGCACCAGTGTGATTTTGGAAGCAGAGGGGGAATCCGGGAGCTTTGCAGGAGACGGGGGAGTTCCAGGACTGGGTAAACTGACAGGGGTCCCAGAGGAGAGCTGAATGCATTCTGCAGCAGGGTGTGTTCAGGGTGGGCTCCAGGGGTGGCTGTGGGTCTCCTGGGTGAGAGTTGTGACAGGTGAGGGCTGTGTGCAAGTTCCTGGCTGAGGACAAGTGAGGCACAGGCAGAGAGCTGGCAGAGAACCTTCTTCTGAGCCACCAGCCTCACCCAACACACACAGCCTCATCTTCTGTCCCTGTCACTCCAATTCAGACTTCTCCGAAGGTGAGTGAGAACACATCAAGAGCATTCTGAACAGAAGGGAAACCATGTGCAAAGGCTCTGGGCCAGGAGATTTCCAGGTATGTCCAGGAGCAGCAAGAAGGCCCTGTGGCCACAGGAGACAGCTTAGGAAATGAGCTCAGAGAGGTGACAGAGGGTGACAGAAAGCCATTCCATGGCTATAACCCCATGAGACCCTGTTTCACTGGGCCATCCTGGCTACAGTGTTGAGAACAGATGACAGAGGGTTGAAGATGGCAAGGCAGGTCAATGACGAAGCTTTTCCAGGAACTCAGGCACTGTGGACCAGACAGGTGGCCTTGGATGGAGTGGTTAGACCTATTCTGGTTCAATTTTGAAGATGGAGCTCACAGGATTTGCTGATGGGTTAGCTATTAGGAGCAGGAGAATGGAGGAATTGGGGTAACTCCAAGCTGTTGTGGGTTGTCCTGATCAATGGAAGGAGAGGGTTTCTCGGGGGAAGGAGGTAGTCTGTGTTCTGCATGCTGAGGAAGGTGCCTTTCCCAGTGGATCTGCTGAGGTTTGTGTCTGGGAGGACCTTTCACATCTCCTCCCTCATCAATGCTCAGGTACAAGTTTCCCCCACTTGTTAAACGTTCACAGTAAGACACTGGGCTTTCTTGAAAGAACTACGTTATTATCCAGCTTTAGTAAGAGGAAGAGACCTGAAGAGGATTTCCCTCTTATGAAAAAAGGTGAACAGTGAGAATCGCGTTCAGCATCTGTTTTGGGGAGAAGCACGACAGAGGCGGCGTGCACCCCAACCAGCTCCTTTCTCTGGGAACCGCTCTCTGCATCCAGCCACCAGCACTTTGAATGGTGTCTGTGGGCTTCTGCTGTGCTTTATCTTCATTTATGCTGGGCCTCTGTTAGAAACTTGTGTGCTGAGGCCTAAGAAAAGCCAAAGAGAAGGAATTTTGGAGTCTGAGCACACTCTCTAATTGTTCGTGTAAATTAATGGTCATTCCTTCTTGACACCATTTCTGCTGTGCAAGGTTTCTCAGAAGCCCTGTACTTTCAAAGAGCAGGGAAAACTATACCCCATGCTGCGGGGTTAGTTTTAGTCTCCATGCTGGACAGAACATTTCATGACTATAGGATTTTCTGACTCAAACATTTAGACTTTGACTACCTTCACCCGTTTCTACCACCCCATCCCCGTATCTGGCACCTACCAATCTGCTCTCAGGATCTATGCATTCAGTACTTTTTTATTCCACGTGGAATGTACATGAAAGCATCTGATATTGGTCTTTCTGTGTCTGAGTTACTTGGCATAAGGCCCCCAAGGTCTGTGTTTCCATGTCTGGTTCTTGTGAATAATGCTGCAGTGAACGTGGGAGTGTATCTGTCTTTTTGAGGCAGCATTTTTGTGTTCTTCAAATCAATACTCAGTAGAGCCATTACTGGGTCATGGGGTAGTTTATTTATTTTTTCAGGAACCTCCATACCGTTTGTCACAGTGGCTGCACCAATTTCCTTTCCCACCAACAGTGCACAGTGTCTCCTCATCTGCACACCCTTGACCCCACCTGGTGTCTGTCTCTGGGACAATTGCTGTTCCAACAGTTGTGAGAGGATAGCCGATTGTGGGTTTGACTGATGTTTCCCTGACGATGATTAGTGAAGTCGAACAACTTTTTCTGTCTGTTGGCACCTGTGTGCCATCTTTGGAAAGTATCTATTCACATATTCCTCCCATTTTTTTATATAGTTTTTTTTTGTTTTGATTTGTATGAGTGTTGAGTGTATTTTGGATATTAGCCTCTTCTCACATATATGATTTGCAGATATTTTTTTCTTATTGGGTCAGTGGCCTTTTAAGTTTTTGATGGTTTCTTTTGCCGTGTGGAAGATTTCAGTTTGATGTTGTTCCACTTGTTTATTTTTGCTTTTGTTGCCTTTGCATTTGGTGTCCAATCTGAAGACTCTTTGCCAAAACCAATGTCGAGAGACTTAGTACCTGTGTCTTCTTGGAGGTTTATGGATTCAGGTCTTATGTTCAAATCATTCATCCATTAAAAATTTTGTGTGTGGTATTAAGAAAGTGGCCCAGTTATATTCCTCTGCATTTAGTGTCCAGTTTGCCTGTTACAGCTCACTGAAGAGACAGTCCTTCCCTCATGGCATATCTTCTGCTGCTGTGTCCTAAGTTAGGATCATCTACGTGTGGGTAAGTTTCTGAGCTTTCTGTTCTGTTCCACTGACCTGGTGTCTGTGTTTATGCCATTAGCATCCTGTTTTGATGACAACAGCTTTGTAATCTTGCTTGAAATCCAGGAGTGTGTTGACTGCACCTCTTTCTCCAGGTTGCTTTGGGTATTTGGGGTCTTTTGTGATTCCATCCAAGTTTGAGGACTGTTTTCTATTTCCTCGAATAATGCCACTGTAATTCAGATAGGCATTTAATCACATCTGTTGATTGCTTTCGGTATGATGGACATGTTCACATAATTAACTCTTCCAGTTAAGGAGCATGGCGTATGCTTCCATTTGTTTGTGTTGCCTTCCAAATCTTTGACCCATACATTCTGCCCCCCTCGCCACACATATTTCATTACTTTTCTGCCATGTGTTGAGTGTACTATGTCTTTCTCATTCTTGGTCACTTTTATTTCAAGATTTTTTAATGCAATTTTAAATGGCGTTGCTTTTTAAATTTCTCTGTGCGAAAGTGTGTCATCAGTATACAATAATGCAAGAAGTTGGGTCATCCTGGTGGCCCCATAGGTGAAGCGTCTGCATTCAGCTCAGGTCATGATCCCAGAGTTCTGGCATTGAGCCCCTTGTTGGGCTGCCCGCTTAGCAAGGGTAGGCTTTTCCCTCTTTCTGGCACTCCCCCTGCTCGTGCTTTTTCTCTTCCTGTCAAATAAATAAATAAACTCTGAAAAAAATAAAGACAAGAGGTCTCTGTATATTGACTTTATATCCTGCAGCTTTCTTGAATTTTTTTATTCTAACAGTTTTTTTTGTGTGTGTGGAATCTTTCGGGATTTCATGTCATTTGCAAATTGTGACAGTTTTCCTGTATGGATTTCATATCTTTCTCTTTTTTAAAAATTGTTATTCACCCTACAGTACTTCATTTGTTTTTGATGTAGTGTTCCATGATTCATTGTTTGCATATAACACCTAGTGCTCATTATGACACGTGCCCTCCTTTTTTTTTAAAGAATTTATTTATTTATTCGACAGAGATAGACACAGCCAGCGAGAGAGGGAACACAAGTAGGGGGAGTGGGAGAGGAAGAAGCAGGCTCACAGCAGAGGAGCCTGTTGTGGGGCTCGATCCCATAACGCCGGGATCACACCTTGAGCCGAAGACAGACGCTTAACTGCTGTGCCACCCAGGTGCCCCAACACGTGCCCTCCTTAATACCCGTCACCAGGATAACCCATTCCCCTTCCCCTCCCTTTCTGCAACCTTCAGATTGTTTCCCAGTGTCAGTAGTCTCTCATGGTTCATCTTCCCCTCTCATTCCCCCCCTTCATTTTTCCCTTCCTTCTTCTAATGTCCTCTATGCTATTCCTTCCATTCCACATAGGAGTGAAACCATATGATAATTGTCTTTCTCTGCTTGACTTAATTTCACTTAGCATAATCCCTTCCTGGTCCATCCACGTTGGTGCAAATGGTGGGTATTCATCCTTTCTGATGACTGAGTAATATTCCATTGTATAGATGAACCACATCTTCTTTGTCCATTCATTTGCTGAAGGATATCTTGGCTCCTTCCACAGTGTGTCTATTATGGACATTGCTGCTATGAACATTGGGATACAGGTGCCCTTCTTTTCATTACTCTGTGTCTATGGGGTAAATACCCAGTAGTGCAATTGGTGGGTCATAGGATAGCTCTGTGTTTAACGTCTTGAGGATCCTCCATATTGTTTTCAAAAATGGCTTTACCAGCTTGAATTCTCACGAGTGGTGTAAGAGGGCTCCGCTTTCTCCACATCCTCTCTTTTTTTTTATTTCCTCTGTTGCTATTTTTTTTTCAAGATTTTATTTATTCCACAGAGATAGAGACAGCCAGCGAGAGAGGGAACACAAGCAGGGGGAGTGGGAGAGGAAGAAGCAGGCTGATAATGGAGGAGCCTGATGTGGGGCTCGATCCCATAATGCCAGGATCACGCCCTGAGCCGAAGGCAGATGCTTAACCACTGTGCCACCCAGGTGCCCCCTGCCTTGTTAATTTTAACCATTCTAACTGGTGTAAGGTGGTATCTCATTGTCATTTTGATTTGTATTTGCCTGATGGCAAGTGATGTGGAGCATTTTTTCATGTGTCTGTTGGCCATTTGTATGTCTTCTCTGGAGAAGTATCTGTGTCTTCTGCCCATTTTTGGGTGTCGAGTTTGAGGAGTTCTTTATAGATCTTGGATACCAGCCCTTTATCTGTAATATCATTTGCAGATATCTTCTTAGATTCCATAGGTTGCCTTCTTGTTTTGTTGATCTTTTACTTTGCCAAGCAGAAGCTTTTTATCCTGATGAAGTGCCAATAGTTCATTTTTGCTTTTATTTCCTTTGCCTTTAGAGACCTATCTTGCAAGAAGTTGTTGTGTCTAAGTTTGAAGAGTTCTTTTGATTTTGATATGATACAGGAATCCATTATCTTTCCTTCCTGATTGTATTCGAGTCCTCTGTCTTTCTTGGTGAGTCTAGCTAAGTTTGTCAGTTTTGTTTATCTTTCCAAAAAAGGCAGCTCTCATTTTCATTGTTTTTTTACTTTTTTTGTCTTTTTAGTCTCCGTTGGATTTATTTATGCATTCCATTTTGTTATTTCCTTATTTCTACTAATTTGGCCTTTGTTTGTTGTTTTATTTTCTACTTCTTTACCACATAAATCAGGTTGTTTATTGGAGAGCATTCTCATGGATTAATGAAGACTTGAATTTCTATGAATGTCCCCCATAAAGCTACTTTTGCTGCATCCCATAAGTTTTTGTAGGTTGTGTTTTTCATCAGTGTCAAGGTACTTCTAAATTTTTCTTTGATTATTTCTTTGACTGTTGGTTGTTCAGTAGCATGTTGTTAAATCTCCACATATTTTTTTAAGATTATTTAAGTATCTGACAGAGAGTCAGACAGCGAGAGATGAACGCAAGCATGGGGGTGGGAGAGGGAGAAGCGGGCTTCCCACTGAGCAAGGAGCCTGATTCTGGGCTAGATCCCAGGATCCTGGGATCACGACCTGAGCTGAAAGCAGATCCATAATGACTAAGCTACCCAGGCCCCAAAAATCACCACCTATTTTTGACTGTCCCATTTTTTTCTTGAGACTGATTTCTAGTTTCATATCATTGTGGTTGGACAAGATTTGAAGCAGAAGGTGAAGAGAGCATTCAGATGAAAGGTTTGTTTCCTGGAGGGTTTTCTGAGCGCAGACCATGAGTTCAGTGGGGATGGAGGAAGGTTTTGTGAGACGGGGGGTAGGGTTAACCCTTGTTAGAATTACTGACTACTACCATGCAGGCTGTGTGCTACCATTCACTCCGTAGTCCTGATGGACTTGTACTTCATTAGAAATATTTTCTAGGAGATGTAGGCATAGCCTTCACTTAAAGAAAGTTGCCATGTGAGTTCATGGCATGACCCCAGGTCAGCAACCAGGATGTATGGTATTGTGGGGGATCAGAACCAGGCTTTCTGTGGGAAGTGACAGAAATAGGGTATGGTGAGCTCCATGACCATACTTGAGGTCCCAGGTGACCCACTGGGTGTTGGGTTCTGTGGATCTGTCTCATCAGGTGCTGTGGAATTCAGGGACACCCTCCTGTCTGTGGATTTGTGTGGAGACAGGTAGACATCAGTGTCTGGCCAGGCACGAGGGTCGCACTGGACCACCACCAGAGGTGCAGCGTGCGGGGGAGCCACTGCTTGGTTTCCACGAAAGCTGACCAGGGTCTTTGATCGTGATTCCTAGCAGCTGCAAGGGGAGAGGAGGCCAGGGGTGGTACACACTTCCAAGACTTGTGGTCAGGACTAGTCTGCAGCCCACTGAAGTCAGCCACACCGGGCACAGAAGGCACCCAGTCAGTGTTGCTGTGGGCACTGCTCCCATGGTACTTTCGGGACGGCTCCATGCTGCCACCTCCTGCTTCTCATCATCATCTTCAATGTCGTGTGCCTCTGCTCTTGCCCCATGGCCTCCGGTGTATTGTCCGTCCTCCATCTGGCCCTCGTCCCTGGTGCGCTGTGCAGTCCGATGCCAGGGTAGCCTTCTTGAGACAAACATCTGGCCCTGATGGAACACTTCCATGGATCTCGTATGTTGCGAGGATGATGCCCTGCCCTGGAAGGGGGCTGCAGGTCCCCAATCAGGAGAGCCATGTCTCCCTTTTCAGCATGGCCTGTCCTCCCCTCAGTCTTCTTCAGGGAAGCTCTCCCCACTTCCTGAAATGACAGCTCTGAACTTAAAAATGAATGTTATTTTACACAACTCTATGCCTTAATTCATCCATGGCATGTCTTTCAACCCCGTTAGTGGGTTTTTTTTTTAGCAGTTCTGAAGGGCTGTCTGCTCAAGGAGGGGATGACCTGGGTGGGACAGCTTTCCCTCTCATCTCCCTCAGCATGTCTCTGAGCCCTGGGACCAGCTGTCCCACTGAGGATTGAGGGACCCGAGCCAGCCCATCCTGAGCGCAGGCTGTGTCAGCTGTGTAGACGGATGCTTGTCGGAGTGGTGGGCAGCTGGCATGGGCCAGGGGCAGGCAGTGTCTCCTCATTCCTTCCCTCCCTTCCTCCCAGAGGTAGCTCAGAGCAGCCTTCAACCCCTGCATCTCCAGATCCCTTGACCTATGCCTCCTGAGTTCAGCTGGTGACCTTGGAGTTTCGCATGGATTCTACCTCCTGTACCCTCTCCCGTAGCAGTTCCTGGATCAGGGGAGGGGTCGGACTCTTGTCTGCTTTTGGTCTTCTTCCTGTCCCTCACCAAGCCCACCCACCTTTGCATCTTCCATGTATGTGCTTGGAAGCAAGTCCATCCACAGGGAACCTATTAGTCAAATGGATCCAGGCAATGAACATTGAAGTAGAGATCCAGGATCCATAGTATACCTGCTCTGAAACCTGTCCCAAAGTCTGTGACTCTCTCACACTGAAACAGAAACAATAATAGCTTTCTGGACTGTGAAGTGACATGTGTCTCTACTTCCAATCTTGAATGCATAGGTGCTGAGCCTGGACAGAAAAGGACCATGGCTCCCGTGGGCTGGGATCCACAGTAAGAACTCAGTGAAATCTGAATTCAAAGCATAGAGTGAATAATTATTGTAGAGTGAATCCTCCCAAGTAGGGCTTATGCACATTGCACAGGAAAAGCTTTTTCAAAGAGGTTCCTGAAAGAAAATTCTTTTTTAAAAATTTATTTTAATTCCATTAGAGCTAACATACAGTGTTACATTCGTTTCAGGTGTACAATAGAGTGATTCAGTAATTCTATATATTACTCAGTGGTCATCAAGAAAAGCATCCTATTAATCCCCTTCATCTATTTCACTCATTCCTCTATCCACCTCCTCTCTGGTAACCATCCGTTTGTTCTCTATTGTTAAGAGTTTGTATTTTGGTGTGTCTCCTTTTTCTCTTTTAGTTATTTATTTTTGTTTGTTTTTTTAAATTCCCCATTAGAGTGACATCGTATGGGATTTGTCTTTCTCTGACTGACTGATTTTAGTTAGGATAATACTCTCTAACTCCATCCATGTGTCTGCAAATGTCAAGGTTTCATTCTTTTTCAAGCCGAGTAATACTCCAGTGTGTGTGTGTGTGTGTGTGTGTGTGTGTGTGTGTGTGTGAATACACACACCTATCATCTCATTTGTCAATTTTTCTACAGACACTTGGGTTGCTTCCATATTGTGATATTGTAAATAATGGTGCAAGAAACATAGGGGTTCACGTATCCTTTTACGTTACTGTTTTCCTATTCTTTGGGTAAATACGAGTAGTGTGATTTTTGGATCATAGGGTAGTTCTATATTTAATTTTTTGAGGAACCTTCATACTGTTTTCCACGGTGGCCTCCACAGTTTGCATTCCCACCCAGAGTTCACGAGGATTCCCCTTTATCCACATCCTCCCAACACCTGCTCTTTGTTGTGCTTTTGATGTTAGCCATTCTGACAGGTTTGAGGTATTACCTCATTGTCCTTTGGATTTACATTTTCCTGATGATGGGTGATGGTGAACATCTTTTCACGGGACTGTTGGCCATTTGTATTTCTTCTTTGGAGAAATGTCTGTCCATGTCTTCTGCCTATTTTTTAACTGGATTATTTGTTTTTTGGGGGCTGAGTAGTATCAGTTGTATATGATTTGGACACTATCCCTTTATTGCATATGATCTTTGCAAATATCTTCTCCCTTTGAGTAAGTTGTCTTATTATTTTTACGTTTTCATTGTTCTTCTGCTGTGTGGAAACTTTTTATTTTGCTGTATTCCCAATAGTTTATTTTTGCTTTCATTTCCTTTGCCTCAGGAGACAGTCTAGAAAAACGTTGGTATGGTCCATGTCAAGAAGTTACTGTCTTCCCTCCTGTAGGATTTTTATGGATTCAGGTCTCATATTGAGGTCTTGAAACTGTTTTGCGTTTGTCTTTATTGTGTAAGAAAACAGTCTAATTTCATTCTTTTGTGCGTAGCTGTGTAGTTTTGCCAACACCATTTGTTGTAGAGACTGTCCGTTTCCCTTTTGATATCGTTGCTTGCTTTGTGGAAGATCATGGACCACATAATTATGGGTTTCTGTCTGAACTTGTATCTTGTTCCTTTGGTTGCTGTGTCTATTTTTGTGCCGTACTGTCTTGTTAGGATGACTGCAGCTTTGTAGTATAACCTGAAATCTGAAATTGTGAGACCTCCAGCTTTGTTTTTCTTTTCCACATTGCACTGGCTGTTTGGAATCTTTAGTGGTTCCATACAAATATTTAGGATTGTTTATTCGAGGTCTTTTGTTCTTTAATTTAAATTCAATTAGCCAACTTACAGTACATCATTAGTTTCAGATGTAGTCTTCAATAAATTTTCAGTCGTGTGTAACACCCAGTGCTCATTCTATCGTGTGACCTCCTTAATGCTACTCACCCAGTTACCCCCCCAACTTCTCCTCCAACAATCATCAGTTTCTTGTGATAGTTGAGTCCATCATGGGTTTTCTCCCTCTCTGATGACTTCCCATTCTATTCTCCCTTCCTTCCCCTATGGTCTTCTTCCTTGTTTCTGATATTCCACATAGGAGTGAAAGCATATGATCATTGTCTTTCTTTCATTGACTTATTCCACTCAGTATAATACTCTCCAGCTCCACCCAGGTCGGTGTGATGGTAAGTACACATCCTTTCTGATGGCTGAGTAATATTCCATTATATATATATATATATATGATCCACATCTTCTTTATCCATTCTTCTATCCATGGTCATCTACACTCCTTCCACAGTTTGTCTATTATGGATATTGCTGCTATGAACACTGGGGTGCATATGTCCTGTCTTCACTACCTCTGTCTCTTTGGGGTAAATACCCAGTAGTGCAATTGCTGGGACATAGGATAACTTTATTTATAACTTCTTGAGGAAACTCCGTACCATTTTCAAGAGTGGCTTCACCGGACTGCATTTGTACAGGGGTGTAAGAGGGTTCCCGTTTCTCCACATCCTCTCCAACATGTATAGTTTCATGTCTTCTTATTTTTAGATATTCGGCCTCGTGTGATATGGCATCTATAGGGGTTTAGATTTGCATTTCCCTGAAGCCAAGTGATATGAAGCATTTATGCATGTATCTTTTGGTCACCAGTACGTCATCATCAGTGAAATGACTTCCCATTTTAATCCATCTCAAGACCCAAATCTGGGTAAGGCACTGAAGCTGGATGATGCCATTGGTTGGAAGTGTGGAGAATTTCAAAAGATCTCCGTGGAGAGCAAGTTTAAAGGTCAGTGTGAAGCTACTAATTGGTTCTGGGGAGATCTCTCAAAGTGGGGATTGCCTGGGATGGGCTGAGGGTGGCCCTCTGATTTTCCTATGAATCCTTGCTGCAGCCCCAAATGGACAGTTTCCTGCTGTGGGGCAGGCTGAGTCCTCTAGTCGTGCAGAGGTGAGCCCAATGTCTGCTGTCTCGGAGGCAGGCAAACAGGGAGGGACCCTCAGCAGAAGACCCAGGTTTAGGTTAGGCCTCAAGAGACAGCAGGTCCGAACTACCCAGTGCTCAGAGAACTCCCAGGCTGTGTGAGATGAGGGCACAAGGGCGGGTGAGTGTGAGCCTTGGGGTTTCATCCGGAATGGCCCACAAAGGTCGGGTTTCACCAGAAGGGGCTCTCAGGGGTGCCCCAATTCTCTTGCCCTGAATGCTCTGTTGTGCCCCAAAATGGTACAGTTTACTGTGGGCTTCAGGCTGAGTCCTACGGTTGGGCTTGGGTGTCCCCAATCCCCTAGAGTGGGGTGCCAGGACCCTGGGGAGGGACCCTTCTGTGGCCAACCTAGGGTAAGTGTTAGGGTCCAGAAGCCTGGCAGGGACAGTCTGCAGGCTGTGCAGCGAGCTCTGTGGAGGGCTGAGAGGAGGCCATGGGGGAGGGTGAGCGTGGGCCTCAGGGTTGGGGCACGGGGGGCTGCCAAAAGTGGGGATGGGCTCCGGGGGTCTCCCCAAGTTCTCATGTCCTGTAGGCTCCGTAGAGCCCCAAGGGGCATGGTTTCCTGTCGTGTGGCAAGCTGAGTCCTGCGGTGGGGCACAGGTATCCCAATTCCCCGGGGCTGTGGTGTAAGGCTCCTGGGGAGGCCCCCACACCCGCGGCCGACCTAGGGCTAGGGTTAGTCCCCAGGAGCCCCGCAGGCCCAATCTGTTGGCTGTATGGCGAGCTACACGGGCTGAGGTGAGGGTGTGGGGAGGGTGAGCGTGGGCCTCAGGGTTGGGGTGCGGGAGGCCGCCAAAGTTCGCTGGTGGCTCAGGAGGCTCCTCCTGGTTCTCCCGCCCTGAATGCTCTATGGCCTCCCAAGGTGCACGATTTCCTGCGGGGTGGCAGACTGAGTCCTGCAGTGGGGCTCAGGTGTCCCAAATCCCCGCAGCTGTGGCTCCAGGCTCCTGGGGAGGGGCCCCTCCACAGATGAACTAGGGTTAGGGTTGGGGCCCAGGAACCCCGCAGGCCAGATCTGCCCACTATGTGGCGAGCTCCGCCGCGGGCTGAGGTGAGGGTGTGGGGTGGGGTGAGCATGGGCTTCAAGGTTGGGTTTAGGGATCACCGAAGTTTACCGGGGTCTCTGGCGGCCTTCCTGGTTCTCCCGCCCTGAATGCTCTACAGCCTCCCAAGGGGCACGGTTTCCTGCAGGCTGGCAGGCTTTGTCCAGTGGGGCTCAGGTGTCCCCAGTCCCTGGGGCTGTGGCACCTGGCCCCAGGGGAGGGGCCCTACCCAGCAGACCTAGGGTCAGGTCTAGGCCCCAGGAACCCGGCAGGCCTGATCTGCCGGCTCTGCAACGAGCTTGGTGGCAAGCTGAAGGGAAGGCGTGGGGCGGGATGAGCGTGGGCCTCAGGGTTGAGGTGTAGGGGCCGCCGAGGATCACTGGGGGCTCAGGGGGGCCCTACCAGTTCTCCTGCAGGGGATGCTCTGTGGCGCCCCAAGGGGTATGGTTTCCTGAGGGGTGGCAGGCTGAGTCCCGTGGTGGGGCTCATGTGTACCGAATCCCTGGGGTTAGGTTACGGATTAGGGTATGGGTTAAGGTTAGGGTATGGGTTACGGTTAGGATATGGGTGAGTGTAGGGGTTAGGGTTAGGGTAAGGAGAGGTACAGGGTGGGGTTGGGTTTAGGGGTTACAGGTTAGAGGTTATGGGTTAGGGTACAGATTAGGGTTTAGGGTACGGGTTAGGGTTTAGGGTTTGGGTTTAGGGTTAGGGTTACGGTTGGAGTACGGGTTAGGTTTAGGGTACGGGTTAGGGTTATTTTATGGGTTAGGGTACGCATTAGGGTATGGTTTAGGGTATGGGTTAGGGTACAGTTTAGGGTAAGTGTTGGCATCCGGAAATGGGTACGGTTTAGGGTACAGGTTAGGGTTAGGGTACGGGTTAGGGTTAGGGTACAGTTTAGGGTTATGGTACAGGTTAGGTTACGGTTTAGGGTTAGGGTGAGGGAATGGGTTAGGGATCGGGTTAGGGATAGGTATAGGGTATGGTTTAGGGTTAGGGTATGGGTTAGGGTACTGGTTAGGGTACAGGTTAGTTTTAGGTATGAGTTAGGGTATGGGTTAGGTCCGGGTTAGGGATAGGGTACGGGTTAGGGTATGGGTTAGGGTACAGGTTAGGGTATGGGTTAAGATTAAGGTAAGGGTACTGGTTAGGGGTAGGGTACGGGTTACAGTTTAGGGTTTAGGGTTACGGTTAGGGTACGGGTTAGGGTTAGGATACGGGTAGGGTTAGGGTACGCGTTATGGTATGAGTTATGGTGTGGGTTAGGGTCAGGGTTTAGGGTTTAGGGTTAAGGTTATAGTACGGGTTAGGGTACTTTTAGGGTTGTAGTTAGGTTTAGGGTACGGTTTAAGTTACGGGTTAAGGTACATTTTAAGGTTAGGGTTACAGTACGGGTTAGTGTACGGGTTAGAGTACATGTTAGGGTTTCGGTTAGGGTTAGGGTAGAGGTTAGGGTTAGGGTTAGGGTACGGGTTAGAGTTAGGGTTAGAGTACGGGTTAGGGTACGGGTTAGGGTTAGGTTTAGGGATAGGTTACGGGTTAGGGGTCGGTTAGCTGAAGGGGTAGGGTTAGGGGTAGGGTTAGGAGTATGGTAGGGGTCTGGGTAGGGTTAGGGTGTAGGGTTAGTGTTGGGGTTTGGGGTTAATGGTTAAGGTTAGCGTTTAGTGTTTAGGGTTTTGGGATTAAGGTTAGGGGTTAGGGTTTAGGGTTTAGTGTTAATGTTAGGGTTTAGTGTTTAAGGATTAGGGTTTAGGGTTAGGTATAGGGTAGGGTTAGGGTTAGGGTTAGGATTAGGGGTTAAGGTTTAGGGTTTAAGGTTAGGGGTTAGGGTTAGGTTTAGACCCCAGTATGCCAGCAGGACTGATGTGCCAGCTGTGCGGCAAATGGAGGAGGGGGCCGAGGTGAGTGCGCTGGCGAGTGGGATTATGGTATCCAGCGTTTTGGCGCATGGGGCCTTTGAATGTCGCTAGAGACTCGGAGGGCCCTGCCCGTTCTCCTGCCCTGAATGACCGGCGGCGCCCCTAGCGGCCCGCGTGGTGGCGGGTTGGCAGTGTGAGTCTGGCACTGCCGTTTGGGGGTCCCCAATGCCATGCATTGCAGTGCTAGGCCCCTTGGGAGGGGCCCCTCTGGGGCCGTCCTAGAGGTAGTGTTAGCACCCAGGAGTCCGGCAGGCATGATCCGCCAGCTGTGCGGTAGAGGAGGGCCAGGCCGAGGTGAGGGCGCCACCGAGCTGGAGCATGGGCCCAAGCATTTTGGCGCGGGGGGCCTTGGAAGGTCACTGGGGTTTGGAGGGCCCTGCCGGTTCTCCCTCCCTGAATGGCCAGTGGTGCCCCTAGCGGCCTGGTGGGTGGCGGGAAGGCATGGTGAGTACGGCGCTGGGGCTCGTGGGTCCCCAATCCCTGGCGTTGCTGCACCAGGCCCCTTGGGAGGTTCCCCTCAGGGGCCAACCTAGGGTTAGGTTTAGCCCCCAGGAGGCTGGCAGGCCCGATCTGCTGGCTGTGTGAGGAGCGGAGTTGCTGGCCGAGTTTTGGGCGATGGCGAGTGGGAGCTTGGTTCCCAGCACTTTGGCGCCCTGGGCCTTCGAATGTTGCCATGGTTCATAGTGCCCTGCCCATTCTCCTGCCCTGAATAAGCAGCTGCGACCCTAGCGGGTCCGTTGGTGGTGGGGCGGCAGGGTGAGTCCCGCACTGCGGCTCCGGGATCCCCAATCCCCAGCGTTGCGGCGCCAGGCCCCTTGGAAGGGGCTCCTCCTGGGCTGACCTAGGGTTAGAATTAGTCCCCAGGAGGCCGGCAGGCCCAATCCTCTGGCTGGGCAGCGAGAGGTGGGAAGGCCGAGGTAAAGGCCCTGGGAAGCGGGAGCGTGGGCCCCTGCATTTTCGCGCGGGAGGCTTCAAATGTGGCAGGTTTCTCCAGGGCCCTGACTGTTCTACCACCCTGAATGACCGGCAGCGCCCCTAGCGGCCCGGGTGGCGACAGTGTGGCAGGGTGAGTCTGGCTCTGGGGCTCTGAGTCACCAGTCCCAAGCGTTGCAGAGCCAGGCCCCTTGGGATGTGCCCCATGGGGTCGACCTAGGTTTTGGTTAGCCCCCAGGAGCCTGGCAGGCACTATCCACTGGCTCCAGCAAGCGGAGGGGCGGGCCGAGGTGAGGGCACTGGGGAGCAGGAGCGTGGGAGCCAACTTTTTTGAGTGGGGGCATTTGAAGGTCGCAGGGGAAATGGAAGGCCTTGCCAGTTCTCCCAACTGAATGACCCGCGGCGCCCTTAGCGGCCTGGGTGGCGGCAGGGCAGCAGGTGAGTCCGGCGCTGGGGCTTGGGGGTCTCCAATCCACCGCGTTGCTGCACCATGCCCCTTGGGAGGGTGCCCTCGGGTGCTGACCTAGGGTTAGGGTCAGACCCCAGGATACCAGAAGGCTCAATCCGCCAGCTGTGCGGCGAAAGGAGTAGTGGGTCGAGGTGAGGTCTCTGTGGAGCGGGAGCGTGGGCCCAAGCGTTTTGGCGCGGGGGGCCTTCGAATGTCTTCAGGGACTCGGCGGGCCCTACCCATTCTCCTCCCTGAATGACCGGTGGCGCACCTAGCTGACCTGGTGGTGGCGGAGTGGCAGGGTGAGTCAGGCGCTTTGGCTCTGGTATCTCCAATCCCCAGCGTTGCGGCGCCAGGCCCCTTGGGAGCGGCCCCTCGGTTGCCAACCTAGGGTTAGGTTTAGCCCCTAGGAGGCTGGCAGGCCCTATTCACCAGCTGTGTGGATAGCGGAGTGGCGGACTGAGTTGAGGGCGCTGGTGAGCGGGAGCGTGGGTCCAGGCGTTTTCACGCCGGGGGCCTTTGAAGGTCACCGTGTCTCGGAGGGCTCTGCCCTTTCTCCCTCCCTGAATAATGGCAGCACCCCAAGACCCCGGGTGGCAGCTGGACGGCAAGGTGAGTCCGGTGCTGGGGCTCAGGGGTCCCCAATCCCAGGCGTTGCGTCCCCAGGCCCATTGGGAGGGGCCGCTCGGGGGCTAATCTAGGGTTGCGGTTACCCCCAGAAGGCCAGTGAACCCGATCAGCGGCTGTACAACAATCGGAGGGTTGCCCCGAGTTGAGGGCGCTGGCGAGCCTGAGCATGACCCCAAGCGCTTTAGCGCGGGGGGCCTTCAAAGGTCAGCGGGAGCTCGGAGGGCCCTGCCTTTTCTCCTACACTGAATAAATGGCGGCACCCCTAGAGGCCCGTGTGGGGCGGGGCGGCAGGGTGCATCTGGCGCTTGGGCTTGGGGGTCCCCAATCCCCGGTGTTGCAGCGCCAGGCCCCTTAGGAAGGGAACCTCAGGGGCTGTCCTAGGGTTAGGGTTAGCGCCCAGGACGCCGGCATGCCCGATCCGCCTGCTGTGCAAGGAGCGGTGGTATGGGCCGAGTTGAGGGCGATGGCGAGCGAGAGCTTCGTCCCCAGCGTTTTGGCACGCTGGGCCATGGAATGTTGCCATGGCTTGGAGGGCCTTGCCCCTTCTCCTGCCCTGAATAAACAGCGGCACCCTAGCGGCTCTGTTGGCGGTGGGGGGGGAGGGTGAGTCCCGTGCTGTGGCTCGGGGTCCCCATCCCCAGTGTTGCGACGCCAGGCCACTTGGGAGGGGCTCGTAGGGGGCCGACCTAGGGTTAGAGTTAGCACCCAAGAGGCGGCAGGCCCAATCCTCTGGCTGGGCGGCAAGAGGTGCGGGCCGAGTTGAGGGTGCTGGTGAACATGAGCGTGGGCTCAAGCGTTTTGATTCTGGGTGCCTTCGAACATAGGCGGGGGTTCGGAGGGCCCTGCCCATTCTCCCACCCTGAATGAACGGCGGCGCCCCTAGCGGCCCGTGTGAGGCGGGGCGCCAGGGTGCATCCGGCACTGGGTCTTGGGGGTCCCCAATTCCCGGCGTTGCGAAGCCAGGCCCCTTGGGGGGGCCCCTCCAGGGCCGACCTATGGTTAGGGTTAGCTCCCAGGAGGCCGGCAGGCCCAGGCCTTCGAATTTTGCCATGGCTCGAAGGGCCCTGCCCGTTCTCCTGCCCTGAATAACCAGCGGCGCCCTTAGAGGCTCCGTTGGCGGTGGGGTGGCAGGGGGAGTCCTGCGCTGCGGCTCGGGGATCCCCAATCCCCAGTGTTGCAGGGCCAGGCCCCTTGGGAGGGGCTCGTAGGGGGCCGACCTAGGGTTAGAGTTAGCACCCAGGAGGCGGCAGGCCCAATCCTCTGGCTGGGCGGCGAGAGGTGCCCGGACCGATGTAAAGGCTCTGGCGAGCGGGAGCGTGGGCCCCTGCAATTTGGCGGGAGGCTTCAAATGTCGCCAGTTTCTCCAGGGCCCTGTCCGTTCTACCGCCCTGAATGACCAGCGGCACCCCTAGAGGCCCGGGTGGTGACAGTGCTGCAGGGTGAGTCTGGTTCTGGGGCTCTGAGTCACCAATCCCCAGCGTTGCAGAGCCAGGCCCCTTGGAATGTGCACCATGGGGCAGACCTAGGGTTTTGGTTAGCCCCAGGAGCTTGGCAGGCCCTATCCACCGGCTCTGAATCAAGCGGAGGGGCAGGCCGAGGTGAGGGCGCTGGGAGCAGGAGCATGGGAGCCAACGTTCTTGCGCGGGGGGCCTTCGAAGGTCAGCGGGGGTTCGGAGGTCCCTGCCCGTACTCCTGTCCTGATTGTCCGGTGGTCCCCTAACAGCTTGGGTGGCTGAAGGGCAGCAGGGTGAGTCCGGGACTTGGGCACGGGGTCCCCATCCCCAGCTTTGCGTCGCCAGGACCCTTGGGAAGGGCCCCTCAGGGGCTGACCTATGGTTAGGGTTAGCCACCAGGAGCCCCGCATGCCCGATACACCACCTGTGCATCGAGAGGACAGTTGGGCCGAGGTGAGGGTGCTGGTGAACGTGAGCCAGGGCCCAAGGGTTTTGGTTCGGGGTGCCTTCGAAGGTCGGCGGGGGTTCGGAGGGCCCTGGCAGTTCTCCCACCCTGAATGAATGGCGGCGCCCCTAGCGGCTTGTGTGGGGCAGGGCGGCAGCGTGCGTCCGGCGCTGGGGCTTGGGGGTCCACAATCCCTGGATTTGCGGAACCAGGCCCCTTAGGAAGGGTTTCCTCAGGGGGCGTCCTAGGGTTAGGGTTAGTGCCCAGGAGGCCGGCAGGCCCAAGTCGCCGGCTGTGCGAGGAGCAGAGGTGCAGGCTGAGTTGAGGGTGCTGGTGAAAATGAGCGTGGTCGCAAGTGTTTTGATTCGGGGAGCCTTCGAGCATAGGCAGGGGTTCGGAGGGCCCTGCCCATTCTCCCGCCCTGAATGAATGGCGGCGCCCCTAGCGGCCCGGGTGGGGAGGGGCGACTGGGTGCATCCGGCCCTGGGGCTTGGGGGTCCCCAATCCCCGGGGATGCGGCGCCAGGCCCCTTGGGAGAGGCCCCTCGGGGGCAACCTAGGGTTAGGTTTAGCCCCCAGGAGGCCAGCAGGCCCTATTCGCCAGCTGTGTGGAGAGTGGAGTGGTGGACGTAGGTGAGGGCGCTAGTGAGTGGGAGGGTGGGTCTGCCGTTTTTGCGCGGGGGGGCCTTCGAAGGTCGCCGTGTCTCGGAGGGCCCTGCCTGTTCTCCCGCCCTGAATGATCGGCAACACCCCAGGCCCCCGGGTGGCGGCTGGGCGGCAGGGTGAGTCAGGTGCTGAGGTTCGGGGTCCCCAATCCCCGGCGTTGCTGCACCAAGCCCCTTGGGAGTGGACCTTTGGGGATCGATCTAGGGTTATGGTTTGCCTCCAGGAGGCCGGTGGACCCGATCAGCGGCTGTGTGGCACGCGGAGGGTTGGGACGAGGCGAGGCCACTGGCGAGACTGAGCATGCGCCCAAGCTTTTTAGTGCGGGGGGCCTTCAAAGGTCGGCGGGGCCTCGGAGGGACCTGCCAGTTCTCCCGCTCTGAATGACCGGCGGGTCCCCTAGTGGCTCGGGTGGCTGAAGGGCAGCAGGGTGAGTCCAGCACTTGGGGTCGGGGTCCCCATCCCCGGCATTGCGGCACCAGGCCACTTGGGAAGGGCCCCTCGGGGGGCCGACGTACAGTTAGGGTTAGCCCCCAGGAGGCCGGCAGGCCCTATACACCACCTGTGCGTTGAGCGGAGAGTTGGGCCGAGGTGAGGGTGCTGGTGAACATGAGCCTGGGAGCAAGCGTTTCGGTTCGGGGCACCTTCGAAGGTCGGCGGGGGTTCGGAGGGCCCTGCTAGTTCTCCCACCCTGAATGAATGGCGGCGCTCCTAGTGGCCCGTGTGAGGCGGGACGCCAGGGTGCATGCGGCACTGGGTCTTGGGGGTCCCCAGTCCCCGGCGTTGCGACGCCAGGCCCCTTGGGAAGGGATCCTCAGGGGCCATCCTAGGGTTAGGGTTAGCGCCCAGGAGGCTGGCAGGCCCGAGTCGCCGGCTGCGCAAGGAGCGGAGGTGCGGGCCGAGTTGAGGGTGCTGGTGAACATGAGTGTGGGCCCAAGCGTTTTGATTCCCCGCGCCTTCGAGCATAGGCAGGGGTTCGGAGGGCCCTGCCCATTCTCCCACCCTGAATGAACGGAGGCGCCCCTAGCGGCCCGGGTGGGGAAGGGCGACAGGGTGCATCCTGCGCTGGGGCTTGGGGGTCCCCAATCCCCGGCGATGCGGCACCAGGCCCCTTAGGAAAGGACCCTCAGGGGCCGTCCTAGGGTTAGGATTAGAGCCCAGGAGGCCGGCAGGCCCGATCTGCCAGCTGTGCGAGGAGTGGAGATGCGGGCCCAGTTGAGGCCAATGGCAAGCAGGAGCATGGTCCCCAGCGTTTTGGCGTCCTGGGCCTTCGAATGTTGCCATGGGTCGGAGGGCCCTGCCCGATCTCCTGCCCTGATTGACCGGCGGCGCCTCTATCGGCTCGGGTTGCTGAAGGGCAGCAGGGTGAGTCCGGCACATGGGCTCGGGGTCCCCATCCCCAGCATTGTGACGCCAGGCCCCTTGGGAAGGGCCCCTCAGGGGCCGACCTATGGTTAGGGTTAGCCTCCAGGAGCCCCGCAGGCCCGATACACCACCTGTGCGTCGAGCGGAGAGTTGGGCCGAGGTGAGGGTGCTGGTGAACATGAGCCTGGTCCCAAGCGTTTTGGTTCGGTGCGCCTTCGAATGTCAGTAGGGGTTCGGAGGGCCCTCCAGTTCTCCCACCCTGAATGAATGGCGGCGCCCCTAGCGGCCCGTGTTGGGCGGGGCGGCAGCGTGCATCAGGCGCTGGGGCCTGGGGGTCCCCAATCCCTGGCATTGCGGCTCCAGGCCCCTTAGGAAGGGAGCTTCAGGGGCTGTCCTAGGGTTAGGGTTAGCACCCAGGAGGCCGGCAGGCCCAACTCGCCAGCTGTGCGAGGAGCGGAGGTGCGGGCCAGGTTGAGGGCGATGCCCAGCAGGAGCGTGGTCCCCAGCATTTTGGCTCCCTGGGCCTTCGAATGTTGCCATGGCTCGGAGAGCCCTGCCCTTTCTCCTGCCCTGAATAACCAGCGACGCCCCTAGCGGCTCCATTGGCAGTGGGGCGGCAGGGTGAGTCCCGCGCTGCGGCTCGGGGATCCCCAATCCCCAGCGTTGGGGGGCCAGGCCCCTTGGGAGGGGATCCTCGTGGGCCGACCTAGGGTTAGAGTTAGCACCCAGGAGGCCAGCAGGCCCAATCCTCTGGCTGGGCGGCGAGAGGTGGGTGGGCGGAGGTAAAGGCGCTGGTGAACGGGAGCCTGGGCCCCTGCATTTTGGCAAGGGAGGCTTCAAATGTCTCCGGTTTCTCCAGGGCCCTGTCCCTTCTCCCGCCCTGAATGACTGGCGGCGCCCCTAGCGGCCTGGGTGGCGGGGTTGCGGCAGGGTGGGTCTGGCTCTGGGGCTTGGGGTCCCAGATCCCTGGTGTAGCGGCACGAGGACTCTTGGGAGGGGCCCCTGGGGGGCCGACCTAGGGTTATGGTTAGCCCCCAGGAGGCCGGCAGGCCCTATCTGCCCGCTGTGCGGCGAGTAGAAGGGCTAGCCGAGGTGAGGGCGCTGGGGAGTGGGAGCGTGGGCACCAGAGTTTTGGTGCAGGGAGCCTTTGAAGGTCACCGTGGGCTCAGAAGTCCCTGCCCCTTCTCTCTCCCTGAATGACCAGCGGCGCCCCTAGCGGCCCAGGTGGCTATAGTGCCTCAGGGTTTGTCCAGCTCTGGGGCTCTGAGTCACCAATCCCCAGCGTTGCAGAGCCAGGCCCCTTGGGATGTGCCCCACGGGGCCGACATAGGGTTTTGGTTAGCCCCCAGGAGCCTGGCAGGCCCTATCCACCGGCTCTGAATCCAGCGGAGGGGCGGGCCAGGTGAGGGCGCTGAGAGCAGGAGCATGGGAGCCAACGTTTTTGCGCGCGGGGCCTTCGAAGGTCAGCGCGGGCTCGGAGGTCCCTGCCCGTTCTCCTGTCCTGATTGACCCGTGGTCCCCTAGCGGCTTGGGCGGCTGAAGGGCAGCAGGGTGAGTCCGGCACTTGGGCACGGGGTCCCCATCCCCAGCGTTGTGACGCCAGGCCCCTGGGGAAGGGCCCCTTGGGGGCCGACCTATGGTTAGGGTTAGCCCCCAGGAGCCACGCAGGCCCGATACACCACCTGTGCATCGAGAGGACAGTTGGGCCGAAGTGAGGGTGCTGGTGAACATGAGCCTGGGCCCAAGCGTTTTGGTTCTGGGCGCCTTCGAAGGTCGGCGGGGGTTCGGAGGGCCCTGCCAGTTCTCCCACCCCGAATGAATGGTGGCGCCCGTAGCGGCCCGTGTGGGGCGGGGCGGCAGCGTGCATCGGCGCTGGGGCTTGGGGGTACCCAGTCCCCGGCATTGCGGTGCCAGGCCCCTTAGGAAGGGACCCTCAGGGGCCGTCCTAGGGTTCTAGTTAGCGCCCAGGAGGCCGGCAGGCCCGAGTCGCCGGCTATGCAAGGAGCAGAGGTGTGGGCCGAGTTGAGGGTGCTGGTGAACATGAGCCTGGGCCCAAGCGTTTTGATTCGGGGCACCTTCGAAAGTAGGTGGGGGCTCGGAGGGCCCTACCCGTTCTCCCACCCTGAATGACCGGCGGTGCCCCTAGTGGCCTGGGTGGCGGCAGGGCGGCACGGTGAGTCCGGCACTGGGGCTCAGAGGTCCACAATTCCCGGTGTTGCAGTGCCAGGACCCTTGGGAGGGGCCCTCGGGGGTCGATCTAGGTTTATGGTTAGCCCCCAGGAACCCGGTGGATCCGATCAGCGGCTCTGCAGCATGCGGAGGGTTGGGCCGAGGTGAGGGCGCTGGCGAGACTGAGCATGAGCCCAAGTGTTTTAGCGCGGGTGGTCTTCAAAGGTCGGTGGGGGCTTGGAAGGACCTGCCCGTTCTCCCGCTCTGAATGACCGGTGGAGCCCCTAGAGGCTCCGGGGCCTGAAGGGCACCAGGTTGAGACCGGAACTTGGGTTGGGGTCCCCATTCCCAGCGTTGTGGCTCCAGGCCATTTGGGAAGGGTCCCTCCGTGGCTGACCTACAGTTAGGGTTAGCCCTCAGGAGGCCAGCAGGCCCGATACACCGCCTGTGCGTCGAGGGGAGAGTTGAGCAAGGTGAGGGTGCTGGTGAACATGAGCCTGGGCCCAAGCGTTTGGTTCAGGGCGCCTTCGAAGGTCTTTGGGCGTTCAAAGGGCCCTGCCCCTTCTCCCACCCTGAATGAATCGCAGCGCCCCCAGCGGCAAGTGTGGGGCGGGGCGGCAGGGTGCATCCAATGCTGGGGCTTGGGGGTTCCCAATCCCTGGCGTTGCGGCGCCAGGCCCCTTAGGAAAGGACCCTCAGGGGCCTTCCTAGGGTTAGGATTAGCGCCCAGGAGGCCGGCAGGCCCAATCCGCCATCTGTGCGAGGAGTGGAGATGCGGGCCCAGTTGAGGCCAATGGCAAGCGGGAGCATGGTCCCCAGCGTTTTCGCGTCCTGGGCCTTTGAATGTTGCCGTGGCTCGGAGGGCCCTGCCCTTTCTCCTGCCCTGAATAACCAGCGATGCCCCTAGCGGCTCCATTGGCAGTGGGACAGCAGGGTGTGTCCCGTGCTGCGGCTCAGGGATCCCCAATCCCCAGCGTTGTGGGGTCAGGCCCCTTGGGAGGGGCTCCTTGTGGGCCAACCTAGGGTTAGAGTTAGCCCCCAGGAGGCCAGCAGGCTGATCCTCTGGCTGGGCGGCGAGAGGTTGGCGGGCCGAGGTAAGGGCGCTGGGGAGTGGGATTGTGGGCCCCTGCATTTTGGCGCAGGAGTCTTCAAATGTCGCCAGTTTCTCCAGGGCCCTGTCAGTTCTCCTGCCCTGAATGACCAGCGGCGCCCCTAGCGGCCCGGGTGGCAGCGTTGTGGGAGGGTGAGTCTGGCTCTGGGGCTTGTGGTCCCATATCCCAGGCGTAGTGGCACCAGGACCCTTGGGAGGAGCCCCTGGGGGGCCGACCTAGGGTTAGGGTTAGCCCCAAGGAGACCGTCAGGCCTAATCCGCACGCTGTGCGGCGAGCGGAGGTGTGAGCCGAGGTGAGGGCACTGGGGAGCGGGAGCGTGGGCACCAGTGTTTTGGCGCGGGGAGCCTTTGAAGGTCACCGGTGGCTTGGAAGTCCCTGCCCTTCTCTCGCCCTCTATGAACAGCGGCGCCTCTAGCGGCCCGGGTGGGGACAGTGCAGCAGGGTGAGTCTGGCTCTGGGGCTCTGAGTCACCAATCCCCAGCGTTGCAGAGCCAGGCCATTTGGGATGTCCCCACAGGGCCAACCTAGGGTTTTGGTTAGCTGCCAGGAACCCGGCAGGCCCTATCCACCGGCTCTGAAGCAAGCGGAGGGGCGGGCCGAGGTGAGGGCGCTGGGGAGCAGGATCCTGGGAGCCAACGTTTTTGCGCGGGGAGCCTTCAAAGGTCAGCGTGGGCTCGGAGGGCCCTGCCAGATCTCCTGCCCTGATTGACCGGCAGGGCCTCTAGCGGCCGGTGGCTGAAGGGCAGCAGGGTGAGTCCGGCACATGGGCTCGGTGTCCCCATCCCCAGCGTTGCGACGCCAGGCCCCTTGGGAAGGGCCCCTCGGGGGCCGACCTATGGTTAGGGTTAGCCTCCAGGAGCCCCGCAGGCCCGATACACCACCTGTGCGTCGAGCGGAGAGTTGGGCCGAGGTGAGGGTGCTGGTGAACATGAGCCTGGGCCCAAGCGTTTTGGTTCGGTGTGCCTTCGAATGTCGGTAGGGGTTCAGAGGGCCCTCCAGTTCTCCCACCCTGAATGAATGGCGGCGCCCCTAACGGCCCGTGTGGGGCGGGGCGGCAGCGTGCATCCAGTGCTGGGGCCTGGGGGTCCCCAATCCCCGGCGTTGCGGCTCCAGGCCCCTTAGGAAGGGAGCTTCATTGGCTGTCCTAGGGTTAGGGTTAGCACCCAGGAGGCAGGCAGGCCCAACTCGCCGGCTGTGCGAGGAGCGGAGGTGCGGGCCAGGTTGAGGGCGATGCCCAGCAGGAGCGTGGTCCCCAGCATTTTGGCTCCCTCGGCCTTCGAATGTTGCCATGGCTCGGAGGGCCCTGCCCTTTCTCCTGCCCTGAATAACCAGCGATGCCCCTAGCGGCTCCGTTGGCAGTGGGGCGGCAGGGTGAGTCCCGCGCTGTGGCTCGGGGATCCCCAATTCCCAGCGTTGCGGGGCCAGGCCCCTTGGGAGGGGCTCCTCGTGGGCCGACCTAGGGTTAGAGTTAGCACCCAGGAGGCCAGCAGGCCCAATCCTTTGGCTGGGCGGCGAGAGGTGGGTGGGCGGAGGTAAAGGCGCTGGTGAGCGGGAGCCTGGGCCCCTGCATTTTGGCACGGGAGGCTTCAAATGTTTCTGGTTTCTCCAGGGCCCTGTCCATTCTCCCGCCCTGAATGACTGGCGGCGCCCCTAGCAGCCTGGGTGGCGGAGTTGCGGCAGGGTGAGTCTGGCTCTAGGGCTTGGGGTCCCAGATCCCTGGCGTAGCGGCACCAGGACCCTTGGGAGGGGCCCCTGTGGGGCCAACCTAGGGAAGGGTTAGCCCCCAGGAGGCCGGCAGGCCCTATCTGCCCGCTGTGCGGCGAGTAGTACGGCGGGCTGAGGTGAGGGCGCTGGGGAGTGGGAATGTGGGCACCAGCGTTTTGGTGCCGGGAGCCTTTGAAGGTCACCATGGGCTCAGAAGTCCCTGCCCCTTCTCTCTCCCTGAATGACCGGCGGTGCCCCTAGAGGCCCAGGTGGCGATAGTGCGGCAGGATGAGTCCGGCTCTGGGGCTCTGAGTCACCAATCCCCGGCTTTGGTCACCAGTCCCCTTGGGAGGGGCCCCTCTGGGGCCAACCTAGTGTTAGGGTTAGCCCCCAGGAGGCCGGCAGTCCCCATAAGCCAGCTGTGCAGCGAGCGGAGGGGCGGGCCATGGTTAGGGCACTGGCGAGCTGGAAGGTGGTACCCAAAGTTTTGGCCCCGGGGGCCCTGGAATGTCGCCGGGGACTCAGAGGGCCCTGTCCGTTCTCCCACCCTGAATGAGTGGCGGCTCCCCTAGCAACCTGAGTGATGGCGGGGTGGCAGGTTGGGTCTGGCGCTGAGGCTCAGGCGTCCCCAATGCCAGGTGTTGCAGCACCAGGCCCCTTGGGAGGGGCCCCTTGGGGGCCGACCTAGGGTAAAGGTTAGCTATTGGAGGCCGGCAGGCATGATCCACATTCTGGGGCGAATGGAGGCGCGGTCGAAGATCAGGGCGCTAGCGAGTAGGAGAGTGGACCCCAGCGTTTTGGCACTGGGGGCCTTCGAAGGTCACCGGGGCAGGGAGGGCCCTGCCCGTTCTCCCGCCCTGAATGATCGGCGGTACCATAGCGGCCCGGATGTGGGCGGGGCGGAACGGTGAGTCCAGCGTTGCAACTCGGGGGTCCCCAATCCCTGGTGTTCCACGGCAGTCCCTTTGGGAAGGGCCCCTTGGGGGCCGACCTAGGGTTAGGGTTAACCCCAGGAGGCCGGCAGGCTCGATCCACCGGCTCTGTGGCGAATGGAGGGATGGGTCAAGGTGAGGTCGCTGGCGAACGGAAGCGTGGGCCCCAACATTTTGGCGCAGTGGGCCTTCGAATGTTGCAGGGGGCTCGGAGGGCCCTGCTCATTCTCCCGCCATGAAGGACCGGCGACGCCCCTAGCTCCCCGAGTGGCAGGGGGTGGCAGGGTCAGTCCAGCACTGGTGCTTGGGTTTCTCCAATCCCCAGCGTTGCGGTGCCAGGCCCCTTGGGAGGGGCCCCTCGGGGACTGTCCTAGGGTTAGGTTAACCCCCAGGAGGCCAGCAGTCCCGCTCCGCCGGCTGTGCAGTGAGCAGAGGGATTGACCGTGGTAGGGCGCAGTCGAGCGGTAGCGTGGTACCCAGCGTTTTGGCGTGGGGGCCTTCTTATTTCACCAGAGGCTTGGAGGGCCCTGCTGGTTATCACGCCCTGAATGCCCAGCGGCGCTCCTAGCGGCCTGCGTGGTGGCGGGGCGGCAGGGTGAGCCCGGTGCTGGGGCTTGCGGGTCCCCAATCCCTGCCTTTGCGGCACCAAGCCTCTTGGGAGGGGCCACTCTGGGGCCCACCTAGGGTTAGGGTTAGCCCTGAGGAGCCCGGGAGGCCTGATCCACCAGCTGTGTGGCTAGAGGGGGGGCGGGCCGAGGTGAGGGTGCTGTAGAGCGGGAGCATGGGCCTCAGTGATTTGACGCGGGGGACCTATGAATGTCGCCGGGGGATCGGAGGGCACTGCCCGTTCCCCCACCCTGAATGACCGGTGGCGCCCCAAGTGGCCCGGGTGGTGGCGGAGGGGCAGGTTGAGTACA
Organism: Ursus americanus; assembly: GCF_024610735.1. Lineage (NCBI taxonomy): Eukaryota > Metazoa > Chordata > Mammalia > Carnivora > Ursidae > Ursus > Ursus americanus. The sequence goes on from NW_028273661.1 coordinate 809,956, forward strand.
TTGCTGGGGCTTGGGGGTCCTCAATCTCCGGCGTCGTGGCGCCAGGCCCTTTGGGAGTGCCCTTCGGGGGCGGACGTAGGGTTAGGGTTAGCCCCCAGGAGGCCGGCAGGCCCGATATGATGGCTGTGGGGCGAGCGGAGGGGTGGGCCGAGGTGAGGGCGCTGGCGAGTGAAAGCGTGGTACCCAACGTTTTGGCATGGGGGCCTTCGAATGTCGCCAGGGGTCTGAGGATCCTGCCCTTTCTCCCACCCTGAATGACTGGCGGCACCCTTAGCACCCTGGGTGGTGGCAGAGAGGCATGGTGAGTCTGGCGCTGAGGCTCGGGAATCCCCAATCCCAGGCGTTGGGGTGCCAGGCCCCTAGGATGGGCCCCTTGGTGCCGACCTAGGGTTAGGTTTAGCCCCTAGGAGGCCTGCAGGCCCGATTTGCCAGCTGTGTGACAAGTGGAGGGGCGGACTGAGGTGAGGGCCCAGGTGAGTGGGATCATGGGCCCCAGTGTTTTGGCGGAGATGGCCTTCGAAAGTCACTGGGTTCTCGAGAGCCCTGCCCGTTCTTCCACCCTGAATGACCTGCGATACACCAGTGGGTCCTGTGTCGGCGGGGTGGCAGGGTGATTCCGGTGCTGCAGCTAGGGGGTCCCCAATCCCAGGCATTGCGGCGCCAGTCCCCTTGGGAGTGGCCCCTCGGGGGCCGACCTAGGGTAGGGTCAGCCCCCAGGAGGCCGGCAGGCCTGATAAGCCACTGTGGGGCGAGCGGAGGGGTGGGCTGAGGTGAGGGTGCTGGTGAGTGGGAGCGTGGCCATAGCGGTTTGGCTCCGGGGGCCTTCGAATGTCCCGTGGCTCAGAAAGCCCTGCCACTTCAACCGACCTGTATGACCGGCAGCGCCCCTAGCAGCCCGGGTGACGTGGGACGGCAGGGTGAGTCCGGCGTTAGGAATCGGGAGTCCCCAATCCCCGGCGTTGTGGGATCAAGCCCCTTCGGATGGGCCCCTCGTGGGCCGATCTAGGGTTAGAGTTAGCTCCCAGGACGCTGGCAGGCCCGATATGCCAGCTAGACTGCGAGAGGAGGGGCGGGCCGTAGTAAAGGTGCTGGCGAGCGGGAGCCTGGGCACCAGCGTTTTGACTTGGGGCTTTCAACGGTCGCCGGGGTCTCGAGGGCCCTGCCCGTTCTCCCACCCTGAATGAACAGCGATGCCCCAGCGTGCCCGGTGTCAGCGGGGAGGCAGGGTGAGTCTGGCACTGGGGCTCGGGGGTCCCCAATCCCCAGCGTTGCGGGGGCAGGCCCCTTGGGAGGGGCTCCTCATGGGCCGACCTAGGGTTAGAGTTAGCACCCAGGAGGCTGGCAGGCCCAATCCTCTGGCTTGGCAGAGAGAGGTGGTTTGCCAGAGGTAAAGACGCTGCCAAGCGGGAACGTGGGCCCCTGCATTTTGGCGTGGGAGGCTTCAAATGTCGCAGGTTTCTCCAGGGCCCTGTCCGTTCTCCCGCCCTGAATGACCAGCGGCACCCCTAGAGGCCCGGGTGGCGGCGTTGCGGCAGGGTGAGTCTGGCTCTGGGACTTGGGGTCCCCGATCCCTGGTGTAGCGGCACCAGGATCCTTGGGAGGGGCCCCTGAGGGGCTGACCTAGGGTTAGGGTTAAGACACAGGAGGCCAGCAGGCCTGATCCGCCCGCTGTGCTGAGAGTTGAGGGGCGAGCCGAGGTGAGGGCGTGGGGAGCGGGAGCCCGGGCACCAGCGTTTTGGTGCTGGGAGCCTTTGAAGGTCACCGGGGGCTCGGAAGTCCCTGCCCCTTCTCCCGCCCTGAATGACCTGCAGCGCCCCTAGCAGCCCGGGTGGCGACAGTGCGGCAGGGTGAGTCTGGCTCTGGGGCTCTGAGTCACCAACCCCCAGCATTGCAGAGCCAGGCCCCTTGGGATGTCCCCCATGGGGCCGACCTAGGGTTTCAGTTAGCCCTCAGGAGCCTGGCAGGCCCTATCCACCAGTTCTGCAGCAACCGGAGGGCCGGGCCAAGGTGAGGGCGCTGGGGAGCAGGAGCGTGGGAGCCACCTTTTTTGCTCGGCGGTCCTTAGAATGTCACAGGGGAAATGGAATGCCCTGCCAGTTTTCCCACCCTGAATGACCCGCGGCACCCCTAGCGGCCCGGGTGGTGGCGGGGTGGCAGGTGAGTCCGGTGCTGGGGCTCGGGGGTCCCCAATCCACCGTGTTGCACTGCCAGGCCCCTTGGGAGGGGCCCCTCGAGGGCTGGCCTAGGGTTAAGGTCAGCCCCTAGGACGCCAGCAGGCTCAATCCGCCAGCTGTGCGGCAAATGGAGTGGTGGGTTGAGGTGAGGTCTCTGTGGAGCGGGAGCTTGGGCCCAAGCGTTTTGGCTCCAGGGGCCTTCAAATGTTTCCGGGGACTCGATGGGCCCTGCCCATTCTCCTCTCTAACTGACCGACAGCGCCCCTAGCCGCCCAGGTGGCGGCAGGGCGGCAGGGTGAGTCAGGCGCTGCGGCTCGGGTATCCCCAATCCTCGGCGTTGCAGCAACAGGCCCCTTGGGAGGGGACCCTCGGGGGCCAACCTAGGGTTAGGTTTAGCCCCTAGGAGGCTGGCAGGCACTATTCGCCGGCTGTTCAGTGAGCTGATCGGTGGGCCGAGGTGAGGGCGCTGGCAAGCGGGAGCGTTAGCCCAAGCGTTTTGGCGCAGGGGGCCTTCAAAGGTCACCGGGGCTCGGAAGGCCCTGACCATTCTCCCATCCTGAATGACCGGCGGCGCCCCTAGCGTCCCAGGAGGTGGCGGGGGTAGCAGGGTGAGTCCGGCGCCGGTGCTCGGGGGTCCCCAATCCCTGGAGTTGCGGCGCCAGGACCCTTGGGAGGTGCCCCTTGGGGACTGACCTAGGGTTAGGGTTAGACCCCAGGAGGCCGGCAGCCCCGATCGGCTGGCTGTACGGTGTGCGGAGCAGCGGCCGAGGTAAGGGCGTTGGCGAGCGGGAGCGTGGGCCAAAGTGTTTCGGCGTGGGGGCCTACGAAAGTCGCCGGGGGCTCGGAGGGCCCGGCCCGTTCTTCCGCCCTGAATGACCGGCGGCGCCACTCGCAGCCCGGGTGTGGCGGGGCAGCAGGGTGAGTGCAGCACTGGGGCTTGGGGGTTCGAAATCCCTGGCGTTGCGGCGCCAGGCCACCTGGGAGGGTCCACTCGGGGCCGACCTAGGGTTAGGGTTAGCCCCCAGGAGGACAGCAGGCCCGATACACTGCCTGTGCATCGAGCGGAGAGTTGGGCCGAGGTGAGGGTGCTGGTGAACATGAGCCAGGGCCCAAGCGTTTTGGTTCGGTGCACCTTTGAATGTCGACAGGGGTTCAGAGTGCCCTCCAGCTCTCCCAACCTGAATGAATGGCGGCGCCCCTATCAGCCCGTTTGGGGCGGGGCGGCAGCGTGCATCCAGCGCTGGGGCATCGGGGTCCCCAATCCCTGGCATTGCAGCACCAGGCCCCTTAGGAAGGAAGCTTCAGGGGCTGTCCTAGGGTTAGGGTTAGCGCCCAGGATGCCGGCAGACCCGAGTTCCCGGCTCTGCGAAGAGCAGAGGTGTGGGCCGAGTTGAGGGTGATGCAGAGCGGGAGAGTGGTCCCCAGTGTTTTGGCGCCCTGGGCCTTCGAATATTGCCATGTCTCAAAGGGCCCTGCCCGTTCTCCTGCCCTGAATAACCAGCGGCATGCTTTGCGGCTCCGCTGGCGGTGGGGCGGCAGGGTGAGTCCTGCACTGCGGCTCAGGGATTCCCAATCCCCAGCGTTGCGGGGCCAGGCCCCTTGGGAGGGGCTCCTCGTGGGCAGACCTAGGGTTAGAGTTAGCACCCAGGAGGCCAGCAGGCCCAATCCTCTGGCTGGGTGGCAAGAGGTGCACGGGCCGAGGTAAAGGCGCTGGCGAGCGGGAGTGTGGGCCCCTGCATTTTGGCATGGGAGGCTTCAAATGTAGCTGGTTTCTCCAGGGCCCTGTCTGTTCTCCCGCCCTGAGTGAGCAGTGGCGCCCCTAGCGGCCTGGGTGGGGACAGTGCGGCAGGGTGAGTCTGTCTCTGGGGCTCTGAGTCACCACTCCACAGCGTTGCAGAGCCAGGCCCCTTGGGTTGTGCCCCACGGGGCCGACCTAGGATTTCAGTTAGCCCCCAGGAGCCTGGCAGGCACTATCCACTGGCTCTGCAGCAAGTGGAGGGGCGGGCCGAGGTGAGGACGCTGGCGAGCAGGAGGATGGGAGGCAATGTTTTTGCGCGGGGGGCCTTCGAAGGTCAGCGGGGGCTCCGAGGGCCCTGCCCATTCTCCCACCCTGATTGACCAGTGGTCTCTAGCGGCTCGGGTGGCTGAAGGGCAGCAGGGTGAGTCCGGCACTTGGGCTCGGGGTCCCCATCCCCAGCGTTGTGACGCCAGGCCCCTGGGAAGTGCCCCTTGGGTGCCGAACTATGGTTAGGGTTAGCCCCAGGAGGCCGGCAGGCCCAATACACCACCTGGGCATCGCCAGAGAGTTAGGCTGAGATGAGGGTGCTGGTGAACATGAGCGTGGGCACAAGCATTTTGGTTCTGAGCGCCATCAAAGGTGGGCGGGGATTCGGAGGCCCCTGCCAGTTTTCCCACCCAGATTGAATGTTGGCGCCCCTAGCGGCCCGTGTGGGGCGGGGCGGCAGGGTGCACCTGCGCTGGGGCTAGTGGGTCGCCAATCCCTGGCATTGCACCGCAAGGCTCCTTAGGAAGGGACCCTAAGGGGCCGTCCTAGGGTTAGGGTTAGCGCCCAGGAGGCCGGCGGGCCCTATCCACCGGCTGTGCGAGGAGCGGAGGTGTGGGCCGAGTTGAGGGCAATGGCGAGCCGGAGCGTGGGCCCCAGCATTTTGGCGCCCTGGGCCTTCGAATGTTGCCATGTCTCGGAGGGCCCTGCCCATTCTCCTGCCCTGAATAACCAGCGGCGCCCCTAGCGGCTCCGTTGGCGGTGGGGCTGCAGGGTGAGTCCTGAGCTGCGGCTCGGGGATCCCCAATCCCCAGCATTGTGGGGCCAGGCCCCTTGGGAGGGGCTCCTCATGGGCCGACCTAGGGTTAGAGTTGGCACCCAGGATGCTGGCAGGCCCAGTCCTCTGGCTGGACAGCGAGAGGTGGGTGGGCCGAAGTAAAGGCACTGGGGAGCGGGAGCCCAGGCCCCTGCATTTTGGCGTGGGAGGCTTCAAATGTCACCGGTTTCTCCAGGGCCCTGTCCGTTCTTCCGCCCTGAATGAGCGGCTGCGCCCCTAGTGGCCAGGGTGGCAGCGTTGTGGCAGGGTGAGTCTGGTTCTGGGGCTTGGGGTCCCAGATCCCCGGCGTAGAGGCACCAGGATCTTTGGGAGGGACCCTGGGGGGCCGACCTACGGTTTGGGTTAGCCCACACAAGGCCGGCAGGCCCGATATGCCCTCTGTGCAGGGAGCAGAGGGATGGGCCGAGGTGAGGGCGCTGGGGAGCGGGAGCGTGGGCACCAGTGTTTTGGCACGGGGAGCCTTCGAAGGTCGCCGGTGGCTCAGAGGACCCTGTCTGTTCTCACGCCCTGAATGACCGGCGGCGCCCCTAGTGGCCCAAGTGGCAGCAGGGAGGCAGGGTGAGTCTGGCCATGGGGCCTGTGGTCCTAGTCCCAGGCTTGGTGGCGCCAGTTCCCTTGGGAGGGGCCCCTCTGGGGCCTACCTAGCTTTAGGGTTACTCCAGGAGTCCAGCGGCCTGATCCGCTGGCTGTGCGTAGAGCGGAGGGGCAGGCCGATGTGAATGCGCTGGCGAGCGGGAGCGTGGGCCCAAGCGTTTTGGCGTGTGGGGCCTTCGAAGGTCAACGGGGGCTCCAAGGGCCCTGCCCCTTCTCCCGCCCTGAATGAACGTCGGCGCTCCTAGCAGCCTGGGTGGCTGCGGGGCGGCAGGGTGAGTTCGGCGCTGGTGCTTGGGTGTCCCCAAGCAGGGGCGTGGCGGCTCCAGGCCCCTTGGGAGGGGCCCATCGGGGGCTGACATAGGGTTTGTGTTAGCCCCCAGGAGGCCGGCAGGCCCGATCTGCCAGCTGTGCGGCGTGCAGTGAGGCAGGCTGAGGTAAAGGTGCTGGAGAGCGGGAGCGTGGGCCCAGGCGTTTTGGCGCGGGGGCCTTCGAAGATCAAGGGTGGCTTGGAAGGCTCTGCATGTTCTCCAGCCCGGAATGACCGGCGGCGCCCCTAGCGGCCCTGGTGGTGGCGGGGCGGCAGGGTGCGTCTGGTGTTGCAGCTCGGGGGTCCCCAATCCCTGGCGTGGCAGCGCCAGGCCCCTTGGGACGGGCCCTTCTGGGGCTGACCTAGGGTTAGGGTTAGCCCCCAGGAGCATTGCAGGCCCGATCCGGCAGCTGTTCAGAGAGTGGAGGGGCGGGCCGACGTGAGGGCGCTGGTGAGTGGTAGCATTGGCCCAAGCATTTTGGTGTGGAAGGCCATGGATGTTCGCCGGGGGCTCAGAGGGCCCTGGGAGTTCTCCGGCCCTGAATGACCGGCGGCGCCCATAGCGGCCATGGTGGCGGCAGGGCGGCAGGGTGAGTCTGGAGCTGGGGCTCAGGCATCCTCAATCCCCGGCGTGGCGGCTCCAGGCACTTGGGAGGGGAACCTCAGGGGCTGACCTAGGGTTAGGGTTAGCTCAAAGGAGGCCGGCAGGCCGGATACACTGGCTGTGCAGTGAGTGGAGTAGCGGGCCGAGGTCAGGGCGCTGGTGAGCGGGAGCGTGGGTCCAAGCGTTTTGGCGAGGGGGCCTTCGAAGGTCGCCGGGGGCTCGGACGGCCCTGCCCGTTCTCCCGACCTGAATGACCGGCGGTGCCCCTCGTGGCCCGGGTTGCGGTGGGGCGGCATGGTAAGTCCGATGCTGGGGCATGGGGGTCCCTATACTAGGCATTGGGTCTCCAGACCCCTTGGGAAGGGCCCTCAGGGTCCGAACCAGCATTAGTGTTAGCCCCCAGGAGGCCGGCAGACCTAATCCGCCAGCTGTGTAGCGAGCAGTGGGGCAGGCCAAGGTGAGGGCACTGTAGAGCGGGAGCATGGGCCCAAGCGTTTTGGCGTGGGGGGATTCAAAAGTCGCCAGGGGTTCAGAGCGCACTTCCCGTTCTACCGCGCTGAAAGCCCGACAGAGCACCTAGCAGCTCGGGTTGCAGAGGGGCGGCAGGGTGAGTCCGGTGCTGGGGCTCGGGGATCCCCAATCCCTGGCGTTTCGGCACCAGTCCCCTTGGGATGGGCCCCTCGGGGGCTGACTTAGGGTTTGGGTTAGCCTCCAGGAGGCCAGCAGGCCTGATCCGCCAGCTGTGCAGCGAGTGGAGGGTTGGGCGGAGGTGAGGTTGCTGGCGAGCGGGAGCATGGGCCCAGGCGTTTTGGCGTGGGGGTCCTTCGAAGGTCGCCGGGGGCTCAGAGGGCCCTGCACGTTCTTCTGCCCTGAATGACCGGCGGCTACCCTAGTGGCCCGGGTAGAGGACAGGTGGTAGGGTGAGTCGGGCGCTGGGGCTCGGGGTCCCCAATCCTCAGCGTTGGGGTGCCAGGCCCCTTCAGAAGGGCTCTAGGGGAATGACCAAGGGTTACTGTTAGCCCCCAGAAGGCCGGCAGACCCGATATGCCGGCTGTGTGGCGAGTAGAGGGGAGGGCCTAGGTGAGGGCGCTGTCGAGCGGAAGCGTGGGCCCAAGCGTTTTGGCGTGGGGGGCATTCAAAAGTTGCCGGGGGCTCAGAGCGCCCTTCCCATTCTACTGCACTGAATGCCCGACGGCGCACCTAGCGGCCCGGTTTGCAGAGGGGCAGCAGTGTGAGTCTGGCGCTGGGGCTCAGGGGTCCCCAATCCCTGGTGTTGCAGCACCAGGCCCCTTGGGAGGGGCCCCTCGGGTGCGACCTAGTGTTAGGGTTAGCCCCCAGGAGGCCGGCAGGCCCGATCCGCCAGCTGTGCGGCGAGCGGAGTGGTGGGCCGAGGTGAGGGTGCTGGCGATCGGGAGCGTGGGCCCAAGCGTTTTGGCACGGGGGGACTTCGAAGGTCGCTGGTGGCTCGGGGTCCCCGCCCGTTCTCCCGCCCTGAATGAGGACGGCACTCCTAGTGGGCCGGGTCATGGCGAGGCGGCAGGGTGAGTCTTGAGCTGGTGCTCGGGGGTCGCCAAGCCCCGGTGTGGCAGTGCCAGGCCCCTAGGGAGGGGCCCCTCCAGGGCCGACGTATGGTTTGGGCTAGCTCCCAGGAGGCCCTCAGGCCTGATCAGCCAGCTGTGCGGTGATCGGAGGGGCGCGGGTCGAGGTGAGGCTGCTGGGAGATGGGAGCATGGGCCCAAGTGTTTTGGCGCGGGGAGCCTTCAAAGGACTCTGGGTGCTCTGAGGGACCTGCCCATTCTCCCACCCCGAATGACCGGCGGTGCCCCTATCGGTCAGGGTGGAGGCGGGGCGACACGTTGAGTCCAGCGCAGGGGCTTAGGGATCCCCAATCCCCACATGCGGCACCAAGCCCCTTGGGAAGGGCCCTTGTGTGCTGACCTATGGTTAGGGTTAACCCCCTGGAAGCCAGCAGGCCAGATCCACTGGCTGTGCTGCGAGGGGAGGCGGGGGCCGAGGTGAGGGCGCTGGGGAGGAGCATGGGCCTAAGCGTTTTGGGGCGGGGGGCCTTCGAATGTCGCAGGGGGCTCGGAGGGCCCTGCCCGTTCTCCCGCCCTGAATGACCGGCGGCGCCCCTAGCAGCCCAGGTGGAGGCGGGGCGGCAGGGTGAGTCCAGCGCTGGGGCTCGGGGGTCCAAAATCACGGGCGTTCCGGTGCCAGGCCTGTTGGGAGAGGCCCCTCTGGGGCAGACCTAGGGTTAGTGTTAGCCCCCAGGAGGCCTGCAGGCCCGATGCGCTGGCTGTGCGGTGAGTGCAGGGGTGAGCCGAGGTGAGGTCCCTGGTGAGCTAGAGCGTGTGCCCAAGCGTATTAGCGTGGGGGGACTTCAAGGTCTCCAGGGGCTCGGAGGGCCCTGTCCATCCTCCCGTCCTGAAAGACCGACGGCGCCCATAGTGGCCCAGGTGGCAAAGAGGAGGCAAGGTGAGTCCGACGCTGGGTTTCGTGGGTCCTCAATCCCCAGCGTTGCGGTGCAAGGCCACTTAGGAGGGGCCCCTCGGGGGTCGACCTAGGTTTAGGGTTAGCACCCAGGATGCCAGCAGGCCTGATCCGCCCACTCTGCGGCGAGTGGAAGGGCGGCCCGAGGTGAGGGCGCTTCGAGCGGGAGCGTGGGCCCAAGCATTTTGGCGTGGGGGGCCTTTGAAGGTCACCGAAGACTCGGAGGGCCCTGTCTCTTCTCCTGCCCTGAATGACGGGCGGCGCCCCAAGCAGCCCGGGTGGCGGTGGGGCAGCAGGTTGAGTCCAGCGCTGGGGCTCAGGGGTCCCCAACCCGGCGTTGCAGTCCCAGGCCCCTTGGGAGGGGCCCCTCGGCGGCCGACCTAGGGTTAGGGTTAGCCCCCTGGAGGCCGGGAGGCCCGATCCGCCAGGTGTGCAGGGAGCGGAGCGGCTGGCCAAGGTGAGGGTGCTGACTAGCGGGAGCGTGGGCGCAAGCGTTGTGGCGCAGGGGGCCTTCGAAGGTCGCTGGGGGCTCGGAGGGCCCTACCCGTTCTCCCGCCCTGAAAGACCTGGGGCACACCTAGTGGCACGGTTGGCGGCAGGGTGGTAGGTTGAGTCCGACGCTGGGGCTCTGGTGGCCCCAATCCCCGGCGTTGTGGCTCCAGGACCCTTGGGAGGGGCCGCTCAGGGGCTGACCTAGGGTTATGGTTATCCCCCAGGAGGCCAGCAGGCCCGATCCGCTGGATGTGCGAGGATCAGAGGGGCGGGCTGAAGTGAGGGCGCTGCCTAGCGGCATTGTGGGCACAAGCATTTTTATGCAGGGTGCCTTTGAAGGTCTCCCGGGCTCAGAGGGCCCTGCCCCTTCTCCTGCCCTAAATGACCGGCGGCTCCCCTAGGGGCCCGCGTGGGGGTGGAGCAGCAGGGTGAGTCCGGCGCTGGGCCTGGGAGTCCCCAATCCCAGGCCTTAGGGCGCCAGTCCCCTTGGGATAGGCCCCTAGGGGGCCTACCTAGGGGTAGGGTTAGCCCCCAGGAGGCAGGGAGGCCCTATCCGCCTGCTCGCTGTGCAGGGAGCAGAGGGGCAGGCTGAGGTAAGGGCGATGGCAAGCGGGAGCGTGCTCCCAAGAGCTTTGACATGGGGGCCTTCGAAGATCGCTGTGGTCTCGGAGGGCCCTGCCCATTCTCCCGCACTGAATGAGCGGCGGTGCCCCTTGTGGCCCGGGTGGCTTTGGGGGCATGGTGAGTCCGGCGCTGGGGCTCAGGAGTCCCCAATCCCCGTCGTTGCAGCGCCAGGCCCCTTGGGAGGGGCCACTAGGGGGCCGACCTAGGGTTTGGGTTAGCCCCCAGAAGGCCCACAGGCCCGATTCACCAGCTGTGAGGCGAGCGGAGGGGAGGGCCGAGGTAAGGGCGCTGGCGAGCGGGAACGTGGGCCCAAGCGTTTTGGTGCGGGGGTCCTTCGAAGGTCACCGGTGGCTTGGAGGGCCCTGGCCATTCTCCCTCCCTGAATGAACAGCGGTGCCCCTAGCAGCCCAGGTGGTGGTAGGGCGGGAGGGTCAGCTGGGCGCTGGGGCTCAGGAGTCCCCAATCCCTAGTGTTGAGGCAATAGGAACCTGGGATGGGCCCCTCGGGGGCCCACCAAAGGTTAGGGTAACACCCAGGAGGCTGGCAGTCCTGATCCACCGGCTGTGCAGCGAGCGGAGGGGCGGACCGAGGTGAGGGCACAGGCGAGCGGGAGCATGGGCCCAAGCATTTTGGTGCAGGGTGCCTTCGAAGGTCGCCAGGGGCTCGGAGGGATCTGCCCGTACTCCCTCCCTGAATGACCGATGGTGTTCCTAGCGGCCCGGGTGGTGGTGGGGCAACACGGTGAGTCCGGCGCTGGGGTTCGGGGGTCCCCAATCCCAGGCATTGCGGTGCCAGGCCCCTTTGGAGGGGCCCCTCAGGGGCCAACCTAGGGTTATGGGTAGCCCCAGGAGGCGGGCAGGCCTCATCCACCAGCTCTGCAGCAAGCGGAGGGACGGGCCGAGGTGAGGGCACTGAGGAGCAGGAGCGTGGGCTCAAGCGTTTTGGATGGGGGGGCCTTCGAAGGTCGCCGTGGGCTCGGAGGGCCCTGCCTGTTCTCCCACACTGAATGACCAGTGGCACGCCTAGCGGCCCAGGTGGCGGCGGGGCAGCAGGGTGAGTCCGGCGCTGGGGATCGGGGGTCCCTAATACCCGGCGTTGCAGCGCCAGGCCCCTTGGGATGGGCCCCTCTTGGGCTGACCTAGGGTTAGGGTTAGCCCCCAGGAGACTGGCAGGCTCGTTCCGCCCATGTGCAGTGAATGGAGGTGTGGGTTGAGGTGAAGTAGCTGGCGAGCGGGAGCGTGGGACAGAGCATTTTGGCTTTGTCTCGGGGTGCCTTCGAAGGTCGCAGGTGGCTTGGAGGGTCCTGCCTGTTCTGTCGCCCTGAAGGACTGGCGACGCCCCTAGCACCCCATGTGGTGGTGGGGCGGCAGGGTGCCTCTGGCGCTGGGACTTGGGGGTCCCCAATCCCTGGCATGCAGCGCCAGGCCACTTGGGAGGGGCCCCTCAGGGGCGACCTAGGGATAGGGATAGCCCCCAGGAAGCCAGCAGGCCCGATCCGCCAGCTCTGCAGCAAGCATAGGGGGGGGCCGAGGTTAGGGCGCTGGCGAGCAGGAGCATGCGAGCCAGAGTTTTTGCGCGGGGGGGTCTTCGAAGGTCGCCGGGGGCTTGGAGGGCCCAGCACGTTCTCTCGCCCTGAAAGAATGGCGGCAACCCTAGCAGCCCGGGTTGCTGCGGGGGGGCAGGCTGACTCCGGTGCTGGGCTCAGGGGCCTCAATCCCCGGCGTTGTGGCACAAGGCCTCTTGGGAGGCGCCCCTCGGGGGCCGACCTAGGGTTACGGTTCATCCCCAGGAGGCCGGCAAACCCGGCGCTAAGTGGTTCTGGCAATGTAACAAAAATGCCATACACTTATCTCTAAGAAATAACAGTGTACAGGAACCCTCTTAGCCCTAACATCATCCTTTGTGAATATGGAAGCCAGCCCCAAGGTGGTCGTGGAAGTCTGACGAAAGCGCTAAGCACTTTTCTCTGAATCACCACACTATACAGGGAAAGACCAATGTACATCATCTTTCACGAGTAGGAAGCATTAATGAAAAGGTTCTGGAATTTCGAGGACTCTGACCCATCCTTATTGGTAATAAACCACTGTGTATAGGAAAACACCTTCAACTCTCATCAGCCTCCACAATCCTGATTCCGATTCAACTTTGGGTGTGTAGGACTAGGGAAATGTCCACATCTTATTGCTAAGAAAGAACGATGTCAGGGTAATGCCCTTCAAGTCACATCAGCCTTCCTGAAGACGGAAGCAGGAATCAAGGTGGTTATGTTACCATGAGGTAAGGAAGATGAGCATATAAGTGAGAAACAACAGTGGGCAGGACCTCTCTTCCAACGAACAGTATCTTTGCTTAATGTTGAATCCCTATGGTAAGTGGTTGTGGGCATTTGTGAGGTCAAAATCTTGAGTGTTTTGTAAAACCTCTTGGCCATTCACAGATGAGACTAAGGTAGTTGGGGACTCCTATGCAGTGATTTGTCCACTGTCAAAAATATGAAAAGATAAAAGAGACAGATGAGGTCTCCTCAGGCATTGTCCTTTATCCTCATCCTCCGTGAGGATGGCCATCTCTAGACAGCTCAATGACAGGGTCTCATTCACAATGGGGGCATCTGTTCCTCACAGACATCAGGCAGGGAAATGGATTTGGTTCTCTGTGCCAGCCCAGCCACAGCTGAGTGTCACAGCACCCTCTCGTGGGCTCATAAGAGTTTCACTGTCACTAGGCAGGTCAATGTATTTGATAAACCACTGTGAGAGTTTGCAATTGCCTTCACCTGCAACCTCCTAGAGGCAAATGCAGATCTCTGGTACCATGTGAAGTCATGTGAAGGCATTGTGAGAAAGTGTCCTTTTGCTTAAGAAAAACATCGCTGGGGCTCCTGGCTGGCTCAGCCAGTTAAGCATGTGCCTTTGGCTCAGGTTATGATCGCAGGGTTGTGGGATCGAGCCCGGGCTCCCTGCTCAGCAGGAAAGGAGGTAGGGAAATAGCTTAGAACCCACAGAGAATGTGAATAAAGGGGAGTGAGATGGAACTTGGTCTGTGTTTTGCTTTAGGGATTGGGAGTTAGTTTTTTCTCAATTCTGATTGTTCTTGAAACAGAAAAGCTGTATTGGGTTTTTTTTACCTTTAATTTTTTTCTACTAATAATTTTTTATTATGATATGTTAGTCACTATACAGTATTTCCTTAGTTTTTGATGTAGTGTTCCGTGATTCATTATTTGCATACAACACCCAGTGCTCCATGCAATATGTACCTTCCTTAATACCCATCACTGGCCCATCCCAACCCCCCACCCCTCTCCCCTCTGAAGCCCTCAGTTTGTTTCCCAGAGTCCATAGTCTCTCGTGGTTCATTCCCCCTTCTCTTTAGGGTCCATTGTCTAAAGGGACAGACAGTGGAAGTTCACCAAATATAAGATCGAAAATTCATTGTTCATTATAGATGCTGCTAAGTAGTTCCCAGACATTTCATTTTACTGTAGTAATTCATTATACCTGTGCAGGTGCACGTGGAAGACAATTGATGCATGTATAGTGGTAATAAAACACGCCCCTCAGTAGTAGAATAATAGAGGATGCACATGTGTAAAATTATTCGACTACAGCTTCCATGCTTTCCCTTTGGTTCCTTATTATCTATGAAATTGGACAATTTTTGTTCTCTAGGCTTAAAACTCATTGTCAGTATTCAGAACTTTTCAATGCTGATCTTCTCCTGTATAAGTTACCAAAAACCTAAAATATGTATGAACTTTAAAAAACGCTATATTGAAAATTACAGAAGGGAAGTTCCATTTTGTGAATATTGTGTCAATGGATCTCTATTTTGACATCAGTGTTCATTAGAAATGATGACATTTCATGTGAGGATAAATATCAATGTGAAAAAGAAAAGGTAGGAAGAATCTTGAATATTTAAGTAATTGGTGAAATGACGTGTGTGTGTGTGTGTGTGTGTGTGTGTGTGTGTGTGTGTGTGTGTGTAATGGATTTTCAGTGAATGGTTCAGCTTCTTGTAGGGCCTCCGAGAGAGCCCAGGTGAACCTTTCAATGAGTTGGTATCTGTTTTCAGAACATGGGAATCTCTTAGTCCAATAGTCAATCAGGCAAGCTTTGAGGTCTTGAAGAGTTTCAGTCCTCAGCGATGGTGTTGCAGACCCTTGTGAGCAAACCCTAGGGTATGCTCAGAGCCCTCATTAGCTGGTACCAAGGTGTGACGATTTCAGACAGCATTTCCCAAAGAAGTACCTCTTGAGTCTCTGTCCTTGTCAGTTCCCTACACTTCCTTACACTAGTTATGTGATCAGTGTGTTTCAGGATAATCCCCACATGTGATTTTTGCTATTTTCTATTAGTCCTATCTGTTTCTCATCTTCTTCTTTTATGGTAGGGGTTGGGAAGCAACCTGTGTGGTGTAGGAAGGGGTGTGGTAGTTGTCTGCCTTCAGAGGACCGAATGATGCCTAGAAATTGTACTGTAGTTTGAGGTCAATTGTCCATCCTCTGAGTGTCAGGAATTCCATCACTTTACTTTGATGCTAGTCTGTTCTTCAAGCTGTCCTCAGAAATAAGGACGTCATCCATCTAGGGAATACTGGTTTGTGTGTATGTTTTCATTTTAGGAAAGGCCTTGCTGTTCCTGAAAATAATACTGTAGAGCACCCTTTCCTGTACTTATTGGCCATCAGTCAATCTTTTGTGAAGTATTTGTTTATAAATAGACTTTTTATGGTTGATGAGCAGGAATTCTTTATTGACAAGTCTTTGTCTGTGTGTGTATTGGAAATCTTTACTTCCCAGCTTGCGGTTCACTTTTTCATTTTCTTATGGTCATAAGATAAGGAGAAATGTCACATTTTTATGAAGTCCCACTGAATTCTTTTAAATGGTTAGTGTACCCTATGTCCTACACCAAGATTGACAGGTTCAAAGTTTTCTTTCAGAAACTGTCCAATGGGAAGCTACAATCCATCTCAAATTTATAAATTACATTTTTAATTCTAAAAGGGTATTTATAGACTGTTTTGGGTTTTCTATGTACACAATCATATTATCTGTGAATAGTCACAATTATCCCCTCAATTCTTATACTTTTTGTTTCTCTTGCCTTCTAACACTGGTAGATTCTCCGATGCCACGTTGAATAGAGCAGCATTGTTTGAAGATTTTAATATACCTTTCTCAATATCTGACAGAAAAAGCAGACAAGACATTGGTAACAAATGTGACCTAATTGACATATAGGGAACATTCCATAATAAGTGCAGAATACATTATTTTCAACTGGTCATATACTCTTTACCCAAATAGATGATAGGTGGGGCCACGAATCAAGGCTACAAATGTTAAACCCTGAAATTAACTAGATTCTATTCTTAGACCACAGGGGAATTGAGCCACAGTCATAGCAAGAAGAAAACCAGGAAGTCCTTCAATGTTTAAAAATTAAATGGAACTTTGCTACATATCCTAAAGGTCAGAGAGGGAATCTCAATGGAAATTCTGAACCTTTTCTACATGAGTGCTCACACACAATGATACTTTCTTTGTGAAGAGCATTATAATAACCTAGACAGGAGTTGAGCCTTAAGTCAGAGTTCTGCCTGCCCCAGCCACACCAGGCAGCCTTGGCCTGTGGTCCCCCTCAGCTGTCCTTTCTGGTGTCCCTGAGCTAAGGGGGTCATTATGGCCATATGGAAATGGGAAGCTCCCCACTCATAGTGATGACGGTGCCCCCTCCCCAGCTGCCCTTTCTGGTGGCTCTGAGCTAAGGGGGTCAATATGGCCATATGGAAATTAAAAGCTCCCCACTCTCAGTGATGACGTTGCTATCGTATCATACTCACCAGTCCAACAACATGATTTTCTGAGTGAAATATGACACAAGAGCGACTTCTTGGCCTTCCTTCAGGTTTGAAAAACATCTGGTGAGTCATCTATTAGGAATATGGATTCAACATGTTTTCTTTCTTCTGGAAAAGAAATAGACCCAATAGCAATTATGGCTTCCTGAGCACCTGTTCTTGAGACACATCATACTGGCTCTTTGTAGCATTCTGCTTCTTAAACTTCTCAACTAGGGTGTAGATATTTTTAGGCACATTTTCAGGTGGTTAGACAGGGACTCAGATGATATGAGTCACAGAGGATTTTAGTGTCAGAAACCTAAGTGGGATCCCCAAATTGACTCCAAATCCCTTGTTGTTCCATACAGGGTACTATTTCCCTCTTATCTCTGGTCTTCTCGATCTGGAAACCTATCAAGTATCAGGATTTTCTTATCATGTGGACAACTGGAACGAATTCAGCTGGCCTTTTCACCTCTGCCTACGGTGATCATTAAGATCATTATCTCAGTGGAGGACCTGTGGGTAAGATACTCAAAGATCCTTATGAATACAGGCAGTATAATATATTCCTGGTATTAAAATTACTGAAACCAACTATCTTTTTGAGTCGATTCAGGCTCTGGTATGTTCAGAGAGTGCTGTAAAACAGGTCTGAAATAGTACTTAAAAACTCTCAGCTCAGTCTCTTCTACAACGTGAGCCAATGCTTATCAACATGGCTAAAATATTGCCTTACCTACGATGACTTCCCAGCCATTGTAGTGTTTATATGGTATGACTGTGACTTACATTAGTCAATATTTGCAGAGAAAGAACTTAGTGCATCCAGGGGGCACTTCATGTTGAAATTAGTTTGTGACAACGAGCTACTGTGTTTTATTCTGCAGTCCGAGGGAATGCTGCCAGACATCTCTAAGGTGTCTATCAGTTCTACAATTCTGATTTTAAGTGGTCTGTGTGCTTCAGCGATTTGGGCAGGAGAAGGGCAGGAGTCCAGAGACTGTGAACACTTCTGTTACCTGTGCTGACCATGGAGCAGGTAGCCTTGTGTGGGCATCATTTTGATTTCTTGGTTCTCTTGTGGAAGGTGCTTTTGTCTCAAATTCCTCCATTTAGGAGTAATTATAATGATAAACGGAATTTTTATCTTATATCATCCGTGGGCCCTGAACCTGGGCTCCCAGGGAAGCTATCCATTAACATTGTACCCGGCTCAAAATGACTGGGCAAAACCTCAGAGCATGGGCCCTGTTTCTGCCCCAAGCACACGTTGTACATCCACTTCGAGAAGAAAACAATAACCAAAAATGCCAACATAAAGATAAGAAAAAATAAAGAACCTCTTTGGCTCCCATAAGATTAAAGTCATACTGACATGTACATACTGAAAACATAATAAAGAGTCTGTCACTTTCTGGAATCTAAGAAGATCCTCATTGTGGTGTGTAACTCGTATCTGAAACAAAACAGAAAAAAATATATAAGCCTGCCCCAAATGTTCCTTCCCTGGAGCACTCCCTTCTTGGTGAAGATTGTGTCTCCCAGGCAGCTGTCCTGACTTGGGTTTGAATAAAGGTCTCTTCCTTTCTCTCTAAAATGTTTTTAAAAGTTCATTCACGCAATGTCGACAATAACAGTGTTTTCTATTTAAGTGAGAAATAAATGTTCCACTCTAGTTGCATTGGGAATAGAGGAATTGAGGGTTACTTTAGAAGAGTAAGTCTGCTTTCCAGAAAAGGCAAGGTCATTGGTCTATTGAGAACGAAGATAATTACTGCTAAACAATAAGTATGTGTTGCCCCTTCGCCCAGAAACTGAAGCAGGTGTGCAGGCTTTAAGTCAGAGGTGCCTTCTTCTCCCCAGCTGACAGCACTTCTCTACTCTGGCTCCAAGACACCCGAGGTTTTGAACGTCAGCATCGGAGTCAGCAAGGAAGCTTGTCACAGGACGCCAGTGTTCAGAGAAAGCACAGGTATGTTTGGCAAAATGTCCTATCTATGTCAGGGCTGGAGGTAAAATCTCTCATTATCCCAAAACCTCCTGGGCTTTTCTCTTTTCTCTAGTTGAGCCACAAAGTAAAATTAAAGTAGCTGTCAGCATTCTGGGAGGTGCAAGAATTACTTAGTTTCCCTGCAGGTAGAACTTTGCAGGGGATCACAATTTCTCTGTCCATTTATTGCTTACAAATGTATTTTGACCATCTGTTTCCTAGGAACCCTCTTTTATTAGAAAGGGGAGGTGAGATTCACTCTGTGCCTGTTTGTAACATCTAATTTGTTCCTTCATCTAACAGTGTTTATTCAATTGGGCCTAAGATATGGTTGAGTGGCCAGCATCTAGAGTTAGGTGGCTTTTTTTCATCTGATACAGACTTGGATGATGTCATTTGACAAAGGTGATGTTTCATCATTGATTAGTTTATTCACCAGAAGAGTTAAAATTAGGGTGGAGGGAAAATTCAAAATTATCCAAAGCGGCCTGTTCCTGTTTAAAAGTTGAGCTTGACTTTCTAGTTTTACTAAATGTATTATCTCGATATTTTGAGGTGGCATATTCTCTCTGTAGTTTCTTTTGTGGTGGAGTCAGAAGGAGAGTCTGGGAATTCTTTTGGATAGTGGCATGCTGGTGGCTTCAAGGGGCTTGGCCTCAGGAGTCTTCGGGTGAAGTCTGCAACTGCTTGCCTGACCCTGGGTGCATCTCCAACAGGTTTTGTTTCCTCTTATGAAATTGCCAGCAGATAATGTTCTGCTTAAAGGGGAACCCTCCCATCCTGTTGGTGGCAATGCAAAGTGGTGCAGCCAGTCTGGGAAACAGTGTGGGGGTTCCTCAAAAAGTTAAACATTGAACAACCCCATGATCCAGCAATTGCTCTCCTAGGTATTTACCCAAAGGATACAAAAATGCAGATTCAAAGGGGGAACATGCACCATGATGTTTATAGCAGGAAAGTCCACAGTAGCCAAACTATGGAGAGAATCCCAAAGTCCATGCACTGACGAATGGATAAAGCAGATGTGGGATACATATATATAATGGAATATGACCCAGCTTCAAAAAGAATGAAATCTTACCATTTGCAAGGATGTGGATGGACCTAGAGTGTATTAAGCTAAGCAAAATCAGTGAGTAAAGACAAATATCCTATGCTCTCACGCTTGTGGAATTTCAGAAAGAAAATAGATGAACAGAGTGTTGGGGTGATGAGAGAGGCAAACAAGGAAATAGACTCAACCTTGGAGAACAAACTGAGTGTTGCTGCAGGACAGGGGCGTGGGGGGAAGAGTTAAATGGGTGAGGGGTATTAAGGAGGGCACTTGTGATGAGCACTGGGTACAGTATACAGGTGAGGAATCACTAAATCCTACCCCTGAAGCAAATATTCCATGGCATCTGAACTAACTGGAATTTAAGTAAGAGAAGAAAGGAAAAAGTGTTCTGCTCCATGAAGAGTGAGGTAAAATTGTAGTGAATTGGGCTATACTCTTCTATAGATGATAGTTGTAAAACACCCTGTTGTAGGATACACTAATTTCTTATCACATAAGGAGTCCTCAGAAAGCTACAATGAAAGATTCAGATCTCAGAGCATGTTCATGTTCCACTGATATGTTACAGTTTGCACAGGTAGGAAAGAAGGTGGAGAGAAAGGCAACAGAAGGGGAAAGTAGGTGTGAACCTTTCATTAGTTAGCATTATAGCTTTCTCATGAAAGCCTTGCGCCAGTGTGATTTTGGAAGAAGAGGAGGAATCGGGAGCTTTTCAGGAGAAAGGGGAGTTCCAGGTCTGAGTAAAGCTGACAGGGGTCCCAGAGGAGAGCTGAATGCATTCTGCAGCAGGGTGTGGGCGGGGTGGGCTCCAGGGGTGGCTGTGGGTCTCCTGGGTGAGAGTTACGACAGGTGAGGGCTGTGTGCAAGTTCCTGGCTGAGGACAAGGGAGGCACAGGTGGAGTACTGGCAGAGAAACTTCTTCTGGGCCACCAGCCTCACCCAACACACACAGCCTCATCTTCTGTCCCTGTCACTCCAATTCAGATTTCTCCGAAGGTGAGTGAGAACACATCAAGAGTATTCTGAACAGAAGGGAAACCATGTGCAAAGGCTCTGGGGCAGGAGAATTCCAGGTATGTCCAGGAGCAGCAAGAAGGTCCTGTGGCCACAGGAGACAGCTTAGGAAATGAGCTCAGAGAGGTGACAGAGGGTGACAGAAAGCCATTCCAGGGCTATAACCCCATGAGACCCTGTTTCACTGGGCCATCCTGGCTACAGTGTTGAGAACAGATGACAGAGTGTTGAAGATGGCAAGGCAGGTCAAAGATGAAGCTTTTCCGGGAACTCAGGCACTGTGGACCAGACAGGTGGCCTTGGATGGAGTGGTTAGACCTATTCTGGGTCCATTTTGAAGATGGCGCTCACAGTTTTTGCTGATGGGTTAGCTATTAGGAGCAGGAGAATGGAGGAATTGGGGTAACTCCCAGCTGTTGTGGGTTGTCCTGATCAAGGGGAAGGAGAGGGTCTCTCAGAGAGTAGGAGGTAGTCTGTGTTCTGCATGCTGAGGAAGGTGCCTTTCCCAGTGGATCTGCTGAGGTTTGTGTCTGGGAGGACCTTTCACATCTCCTCCCTCAGCAATGCTGAAGTACAAGTATCCCCCACTTTTTAAACGTTCACAGTAAGACACTTGGTTTTCTTGAAAGAACCCCGTTATTACCCAGCTTCAGTAAGAGGAAGAGACCTGAAGAGGATTTCCCTCTTATGAAAAATGTGAACAGTGAGAATCGCGTTCAGCATCTGTTTTGGGGAGAAGCACGACAGAGGCGGCGTGCACCCCAACCAGCTCCTTCCGCTGGGAACCGCTCTCCGTATCCAGACACCAGCACTTTGAATGGTGTCTGTGAGCCTCTGATGTGCTTTATCTTCATTTATGCTGGGCTTCCATTAGAAACTTGTATCTTGAGGTCTAAGAAAAGCCAAAGAGAAGGAATTTTGGAGTCTGAGCACACTGTCTAATTGTTCCATGTAAATTAATGGCCATTCCTTCTTGACACCATTTCTGCTGTGCAAGGTTTCTAAGAAGCCCTGTACTTTCAAAGAGCAGGGAAACCTATACCCCATGTGGCGGGATTTGTTTTAGTCTCCATGCTGGACAGAACATTTGATGACTGTCAGATTTTCTCACTCAAACATTGAGACTTTGACCATCTTCACCTGTTTCTACCACCTCATCCCTGAATCTGGCACCTACCAATCTGCTCTCAGTATCTATGCGTTCACTATTTGTTTATTCCACGTGGAATGTACATGAGAGCATCTGGGATTGGTCTTTCTGTGTCTGAGTTACTTAGCATAAGGCCCCCAAGGTCTGTGTTTCCATGTCTGGTTCTTGTGAATAATGCTGCAGTGAACGTGGGAGTGCGTCTGTCTTTTTGAAGCAGTATTTTTGTGTTCTCCAAATCAATACTCAGTAGAGCCATTACTGGGTCATGTGGTAGTTGTATTTATTTTTTTCAGGAACCTCCATACCGTTTGTCACAGTGGCTGCACCACTTTCCATTCCCACCAACAGCGCACAGTGTCTCCTCATCTGCACACCCTTGACTCCACCTGGTGTCTGTCTCTGGGATAATTGCTGTTCCAACAGTTGTGAGGGGATAGCCGATTGTGGGGTTGACTGATGTTTCCCTGACGATGATGAGTGATGTCGAACAACTTTTTCTGTCTGTTGGCACCTGTGTGCACCTTTGAAAGTATCTATTCACATATACCCCCCATTTTTTTATACAGTTTTTTTTTGTTTTGATTTGTATGAGTGTTGTGTGTATTTTGGATATTAGCCTCTTCTCACACATATGATTCGCAGGTATTTTTTTCTTATTGGGTCAGTGGCCTTTTAAGTTTTTGCTGGTTTCTTTTGCCGTGTGGAAGATTTCAGTTTGATGTTGTTCCACTTGTTTATTTTTGCTTTTGTTGCCTTTGCATTTGGTGTCCGATCTGAAGACTCTTTGCCAAAACCAATGTCGAGAGACTTAGTACCTGTGTCTTCTTGGAGGTTTATGGATTCAGGTCTTATGTTCAAATCATTCATCCATTAAAAATTTTGTGTGTGGTGTAAGAAAGTGACCCAGTTATATTCTTCTGCATTTAGTGTCCCGTTTGCCTGTTACCGCTCACTGAAGACACAGTCCTTCCCTCATGGCATGTCTTCTGCTGCTGTGTCGTAAGTTAGGATCATCTACGTGTGGGTAAGTTTCTGAGGTTTCTGTTCTGTTCCACTGACCTGGTGTCTGTGTTTATGCCAGTACCATCCTGTTTTGATGACAACAGCTGTGTAATATAGCTTGAAATCCAGGTGTGTGTTGACTGCACCTTTCTTTCTCCAGGTTGCATTGGGTATTTGGGGTCTTTTGTGATTCCATCCAAGTTTGAGGACTGTTTTCTATTTCTCGAATAATGCCACTGGAATTCAGATAGGGATTTCATCACATCTGTCGATTGCTTTGGGTACGATGGACATGTTCACATAATTAACTCTTCCAGTTAAGGAGCATGGCGTATGCATCCATTTGTTTGTGTTGCCTTCCAAATCTTTGACCCATACATTCTGCCCCCCTCGACACACATGCTTTTCATTTCTTTTCTGCCATGTATTTAGTGTACTATGTCTTTCTCATTTTTGGTTACTTTTATTCCTATATATTTTTTTTGGTGCAATTGTTAATGGCATTGCTTTTTAAATTTCTCTTTGCAAAAGTGTGTCATAAGTATACAGAAATGCAAGAAGTTGGGTCATCTGGGTGGCCCCATAGGTGAAGCGTCTGCATTCAGCTCAGGTCATGATCCCAGAGTTCTGGGATCGAGCCCCGTGTTGGGCTCCCTGCTTAGCGAGGGTCTGCTTCTCCCTCTTTCTGACACTCCCCTTGCATGTGCTTTTCTCTTCCTGTCAAATAAATAAATAAAATCTGAAAAAAAAATAAAGACAACAGGTCTCTGTATATTGACTTTATATCCTGCAGCTTTCTTGAATTTGTTTAAACTAACAGTTTTTTTTGGAATTTTTCGGGATTTCATGTCATTTGCAAATAGTGACAGTTTTCCTGTATGGATTTCATATCTTTCTTTTTTTTTTTAAATGATGTTAGTCACCCTACAGTACTTCATTTGTTTTTGATGTAGTGTTCCATGATTCATTGTTTGCATATAACACCTAGTGCTCATTATGACACGTGCCCTCCTTAATACCCATCACCAGGATAACCCATTCCCCCACCCCTCCCTTTCTGCAACCTTCAGTTTGTTTCCCAGTGTCAATAGTCTCTCATGGTTCATCTCCCCCTCTCATTCCCCCCCCTTCACTTTTCCCTTCCTTCTTCTAATGTCCTCCATGCTACTCCTTCCATTCCACATAGGACTCAAACCTTATGATAATTGTCTTTCTCTGCTTGACTTAATTTCACTTAGCACAATCCCCTCTTGGTCCATCCACGTTGGTGCAAATGGTGGGTATTCATCCTTTCTGATGACTGAGTAATATTCCATTGTATAGATGAACCACATCTTCTTTGTCCATTCATCTGCTGAAGGACATCTTGGCTCCTTCCACAGTTTGGCTATTATGGACATTGCTGCTATGAACATTGGGATATAGGTGCCCCTTCTTTTCATTACTCTGTGTCTATGGGGTAAATACCCAGCAGTGCAGTTGGTGGGTCGTAGGATAGCTCTGTGTTTAATGTCTTGAGGAACCTCCATATTGTTCAAAAGTGGCTATACCAGTTGAATTCTCACGAGTAGTGTAAGAGGGCTCCCCTTTCTTCACATCCTCTCTGACTTTTTGTACTTTCCTGTCTTGTTAATTTTTTTTCTAGATTTTATTTATTTATTCCACAGAGATAGAGACAGCCAGCGAGAGAGGGAACACAAGCAGGGGGAGTGGGAGAGGAAGAAGCAGGCTCATAGCGGAGGAGCCTGATGTGGGGCTCGATCCCATAATGTCAGGATCACGCCCTGAGCCGAAGGCAGACGCTTAACCACTGTGCCACCCAGGTGCCCCCTGCCTTGTTTATTTTAACCATTCTAACTGGTGTGAGGTGGTATCTCATTGTCGTTTTGATTTGTATTTGCCTGATGGCAAGTGATGTGGAGCATTTTTTCATGTGTCTGTTGGCCATTTGTATGTCTTCTCTGGAGAAGTATCTTTTGTGTCTTCTGCTCATTTTTGGGGTGTCGAGTTTGAGGAGTTCTTTATAGATCTTGGATACCAGCCCTTTATCTGTAATATCAGTTGCAGATATCTTCTTCGATTCCATAGGTTACCTTTTCGTTTTTTTTTAATGATTTTTTATTATATTATGTTAGTCACCATACAGTACATTCCCAGTTTCCGAGGTAAGTCTAGATGATTCATTAGTTGTGTATAACACCCAGTGCACCATGCAATACGTGCCCTCCTTACTACCCATCACCGGTCTATCCCATTCCCCCACCCCCCTCCCCTCTGAAGTCCTCAGTTTGTTTCTCATAGTCCATAGTCTCTCATGTTTCATTCCCCCTTCTGATTACCCCCCCCTTTCTTTATCCCTTTCTTCCCCTACCGATCATCCTAGTTCTTATGTTCCATAGATGAGAGAAATCATATGATAGTTGTCTTTCTCTGCTTGACTTATTTCACTTAGCATTATCTCTTCCAGTGCTGTCCATGTTGTAGCAAATGTTGAGAACTCGTTCTTTCTGATTGCTGAGTAATATTCCATTGTATATATGGACTACAACTTCTTAATCCAGTCATCTGTTGAAGGGCATCTCGGCACCTTACACAATTTAGCTATTGTGGACATTGCTGCTGTGAACATTGGGGTGCATATGGCCCTTCTCTTCACTACGTCTGTATCTTTGGGGGTAAATACCCAGTAGTGCAATGGCTGCATCATAGGGTAGCTCAATTTTTAACTTTTTAAGGGACCTCCACACTGTTTTCCAGAGTGGCTGTACCAACTTGCATTCCCACCAACAATGTAGGAGGGATCCCCTTTCTCCACATCCTCTCCAACAATTGTTGTTTCTTGCCCTGTCTATTTTTGCCATTCTAACTGGCGTAAGGTGGTATCTCAGTGTGGTTTTGATTTGAATTTCCTTGATGGCTAATGATTTTGAACATTTTTTCATGTGTCTTTTAGCCATTTGTATGTCTTCATTGGAAAAGTGTCTGTTCATATCTTCTGCCCATTTTTTGATTTGTTTATTTTTTTTTATTTGTTTATTTGTTTCTCGTGTATTGAGTTTGAGAAGTTCTTTGTAGATCTTGGATACCAGTCCTTTATCTGTAGTGTCATTTGCAAATATATTCTCCCATTCTGTGGGCTGCCTCTTAGTTTTTCTGACTGTTTCCTTGGATGTGCAG
The DNA here is from genome assembly GCF_024610735.1 of Ursus americanus. Taxonomy (NCBI): domain Eukaryota; kingdom Metazoa; phylum Chordata; class Mammalia; order Carnivora; family Ursidae; genus Ursus; species Ursus americanus. The sequence goes on from NW_028273661.1 coordinate 835,327, forward strand.
AAACTTTTAATCTTGATGAAGTCCCATAAATTCATTTTATCTTTTGTTTCTCTTGCCTTTGGGGATGTGTCATGAAAAAGGTTGCTTTGGCCGATGTCGTAGAGGTTGTTGCCTATGTTCTCCTCTAGAATTTTGATGGATTCCTGTCTCACATAGATGTCTTTCATCCATTTGGAGTTTATTTTTGTGTATGGTGTGAGATAGTGGTCAAGTTTCATTCTCTTGCATGTAGCTGTCCAATTTTCCCAGCACCATTTATTGAAGAGACTGTATTTTTCCCACCAGATGTTTTTTCCTGCTTTATCAAATATTAGTTGCCCAAAGAGCCGAGGGTCCATTTCTGGGCTCTCTATTCTGTTCCATTGGTCTATGTGTCTGTTTTTGTGCCAGTACCATGCTGTCTTTGTGATCACAGCTTTGTAGTACAGCTCGAAATCCGGCATTGTGATGCCCCCAGCTTTGTTTTTCCTTTTCAACAGTTCCTTGGAGATTCGGGGCCTTTTCTGTTTCCCTACAAATTTAAGGACTGTTTGTTCCAGTTCTTTGAAAAATGTCCTTGGTATTTTGATCGGGATAGCATTGAAAGTGTAGATTGCTCTGGGTAGCATGGACATTTTAACTATGTTAATTCTTCCGATCCATGAGCATGGAATATCTTTCCATCTTTTTATGTCTTCCTCAATGTCTTTCAAGAGTGATTTATAGTTTCTAGAATATAGGTCCTTTACGTCTCTGGTTAAGTTAATTCCAAGGTAACGTATGGTTTTTGGTGCTATTGTAAATGGGATGGATTCCCTAATTTCTCTTTCTTCGGTCTCATTATTCGTGTATAGAAATGCAACTGATTTCTGAGCATTTATTTTGTATCCTGCCACGTTACTGAATTGCTCTATAACTTCTAATAGTTTGGGAGTGGCTTCTTTTGGGTTTTCCATATAGAGTATCATGTCATCTGCAAAGAGAGACATTTTGACTTCTTCTTTGCCAATTTGAATACCTTTGATCCCTTTTTGTCGTCTGATTGCTGTTGCAAGGACTTCTAGTACTATGTTGAATAATAGTGGCGAGAGTGGGCATCCTTGTTGAGTTCCTGATCTTAAGGGAAAGGCTTCCAGCTTTTCCCCATTGAGAATAATATTTGCAGTAGGCTTTTCATAGATGGCTTTTATGAGATTGAGAAATGTACCTTCTATTCCTACACTCTGAAGGGTTTTAATCAGGAAAGGATGCTGTATTTTGTCAAATGCTTTTTCAGCATCGATTGAGAGGATCATATGGTTCCTGAGTCTTTTCTTGTTGATACAATGTATCACGCTGATTGATTTGCGAATATTGAACCACGCTTGCATCCCAGGTATGAATCCCACTTGATCGTGATGGATAATCCTTTTAATGTACTGTTGGATTCTATTAGCAAGTATCTTGTTGAGGATTTTGGCGTCCATATTCATTAGGGAAATCGGTCTGTAATTCTCCTTTTTGATGGGGTCTTTGCCTGGTTTGGGGATCAAGGTAATATTGGCCTCATAGGATGAGTTTGGTAGCTTTCCTTCTGTTTCTATTTTTTGAAATAGCTTTAGGAGAATAGGTATTATTTCTTCTTTGAATGTTTGGTAGAATTCCCCAGGAAAACCGTCCGGGCCTAGAGTTTTGTTATTTGGAAGGTTGTTTATCACTGACTCAATTTCTTCATAATTAATTGGCCTGTTTAAGGAATCAATTTCTTCCGGTTTCAATCTTGGTAGTTTATAGGTTTCCAGGAAGGATTCCATCTCTTCCAGATTGCTTAGTTTATTGGCATATAGCTGTTGATAAAAATTTCTAATAATCCTTCCAATTTCAATGGTGCTCGTCGTGACCTCTCCTTTTTCATTCATAATTTCAATAATCTGGGTCCTTTCTCTTTTCTTTTGGATAAGTCTTGCCAGTGGTCTGTCAATTTTATTGATTCTCTCCAAGAACCAGCTTCTAGTCCTGTTGATCTGCTCTACTGTACTTCTGGTTTCTGCTTGATTGATTTCAGCTCTAATTTTGGTCAACTGCTTCCTCATGCGTGGATTAGGCCTGTCCCTCTGTTGCTGTTCCAGCTTCTTGAGGTGAGAATATAAAAAGTGCATTTTAGATTTTTCTATTCTTTTGAGTGAGGCTTGGATGGCTATGTATTTCCCCCTTAGGACTGCCTTTGCAGTATCCCATAGGTTTTGGACTGTTGTATTTTCATTCTCATTGGTCTCGATAAATTGTTTAATTTGATTTTTGATTTCCTGGTTTATCGAGTCATTCCTGAGCAGTATGGTTCTTAGTCTCCAAGTGTTTGAGTTTCTTCCAAATTTTTCCTTGTGGTTGAGTTCCAATTTCAGAGCGTTGTGGTCTGAGAATATGCAGGGGATAATTTCAATCTTTTGGTATCGGTTGAGACCTGTTTTGTGTCCCAGAACATGGTCTATTCTTGAGAATGTTCCATGGGCATTAGAATAGAATGAGTATTCTTTGGTTCTGGGGTGTAGTGTTCTATATATATATCTAAGAGGTCCAACTCGTCGCGTATGGCATTCAAAGCCTTTGATTCTTTGCTTAGTTTTTGCCAGGGTGTTCTGTCTATTTCTGAGAGTGGAGTGTTGAGGTCCCCTACTATTAATGTATTTTTATTTATATGTCTCTTTATTCTGGTTAAGAGTTGGCTTGTGTATCTTGCTGCTCCCCTGTTGGGGGCATATATATTTATAATTGTCATATCCACTTGTTGAATACTTCCCTTAAGAATAATATAGTGCCCTTCTGTGTCTCTAACTATAGTCTGTAGTTTAAAATCCAATTTATCTGATATGAGAATTGCTACCCCAGCTTTCTTTTGAGGTCCATTTGCGTGAAAGATGGTACTCCATCCCCTTACTCTCAGTCTGAATGCATCTTTGGGTTTGAAATGAGTCTCTTGTAGACAGCAAATGGATGGGTCATTTCTTTTTATCCAATCTGCAACCCTGTGGCGTTTATGGGATGGTTCAAACCATTTATATTAAGACTGATTACTGAGAGATATGATTTTAATGATGCCATGTTGCCAGTAAAGTCTTTGTTTGTATTGGCTGTGACTTTCTGTTCTGTATCACTCTTGGGGCCTTTTTACTTTTATAGAACCCCCCGTAATATCTCCTGTAGGGCTGGTTTCGTGGTTACAAAATTGGTTAGTGACTGGCGATTCTGAAATGTCTTTATTTCTCCATCAATTCTGAATGACAGCCTCGCTGGATAGAGGATCCTTGGCTGCATGTTTTTCTCTGAAAGAGCTTTAAATATGCTCCCCCAACCCTTTCTCTCATTCCAGGTCTGTGTAGACAGGCCTGACGTAATTCTGATGCTTTTGCCTTGGTACATGAGAAATTTCTTTGCCCTGGCCACTTTCAATACTGTATCCTTGCATCTAATATTTGCGAATTGCACTATGACGTCACGTGGTGTAGGTTTGTCGTGGTTGAGCTTGGGAGGGGTCCTCTCTGCCTCTTGGACACGAATGTTTGTTTCCCTTGCTAGATTAGGGAAGTTTTCAGCTACAATTTGATTCAAATATCTCTTCTAGACCTCTGTTTTTCTCCACCCCCTCGGGGATGCCGATGATTCTAACATTGGATCGTTTCATTGAGTCAGTAATCTCCCGTAACCTACATTCGTGGGCGTGGATTTTTTTTAGACCATCTTCTATTTTCATTTTTTCCTCTATTAACCCATCCTCCAATTCACTAACACGTTCCTCTGCTTCGGTGACCCTGGCCGTCAGAGCCTCTAGTTTTGCCTGCATTTGGCTCATAGAATTTTTAATTTCTGTCAGATTCGCTCTCATTTCTGTCCTTAGGGATTCTATATTCTCAGTAACCTTTTCGTTAATAGTTTTTTCAATTCTACTCATCATTTTGACCATCATTACTCTGAATTCCATTTCTGATAATTTGGTTACATCCATATCCATTATTTCTGTGGCAGAGGCCACAGACTCACTGTCTTTTCTTTGCTGTGGGGGGCTTCTCCTTCTTGTCATTCTGATGAAGAGAGGTTGTGGGGTTTCCAGAGCCCAAATTATTGACTGGGTCCCAGGCCGTGCCCCTTGTTTTATAGGGATCTTAGGGATGTGGGCTTCTTCTTTAAAGATTTTATTTATTTATTTATGTGGCAGCCAACCAGCGAGAGAGGGAACAGAAGCAGGGGAGTGGGAGAGGAAGAAGCAGGCTCCCAGCGGAGGAGCCCGATGAGGGACTCCTTTCCGGAATGCCAGGATCACGCCCTAAGCCGAAGACAGGCGCTCAATGACTGCGTCACCCAGGCGCCCGGGTTGTGGGCTTCTTGATTTTTCAGCCTGCCTTCTGGGGGAGGGGCCTGCAGCGCTGATACTCAGGCAGCCCTGTTTGGGTAGAGTCTCAGCGTCCCCTGCGAGGGGGAATGGGGATGGGCACTCCCTGATCCGGTATTTCCAGGCTTTTGTTCTCTGGCGGCTTTCCCTGGCGGTTTGCTGTGCCTCTTCTGAGAGTCAGAGCAGCAGCGGCCAAATTTCAGCCTCTGTCACGGAACAGAAGTATTGCGGCCCGTTCTCTGCTAATGTTCTGGCCACTTTAACTCTGTTACTGTGGTGCTGCTCAACCCTGCAGCATCCCAGGATGTGCGTCCCACAGCCGGCGTCCCAGCCCTCACTTCCAGGGCCGGCGCGTCTCTGTCCTTTGTGTTTCTAATGCCACCAGCTGCCAGCCGCCCCACGTGTGCTCCCAGATCTCCCGGTCTCAGTCTGGATCCAGTGAGCACACCGGGATTCTGGTGTTCCGCGAGATGCCTGGTGGCGCGCACACCCGGCTCACGGTCTCAGTCTGCTGTTTTGCGGGTGCCGTCCGCGAGCCCCACCCGCTCTCCCGTGCAAGTGGCTACCGCTTCCCGGCACCCGAACGCGGCGGCTCCCTCCCCCTTCCGTTTATCTTCTGATATCTGTGCACAGTTTCATGGCTCCCTGCTTCGTACCTCAATACTCAGCGCTGGAGATGTTCATTTGGAGAGATCCAGATGCGTCTTGCTGCATCTCAGGCTGGTTCCGTGGTTGTTTAGGCTGGTCTGGTACCTATACAGCTTGACTCGGAGGACCGGCTGAAAACGGTGTCTCCTACTCCTCCGCCATCTTAACTCCTCCCATATCTTTTCGTTTTGTTGATCGTTTGCTTTGCCGTGCAGAAGCTTTTTATCCTGATGAAGTGCCAATAATTCATTTTTGCTTTTTTTTCCTTTGCCTTTAGAGACGTGGCTTGCAAGAAGTTGTTGTGTCCAAGTTTGACGAGTTCTTTTGATTTTGAGATGATACAGGAATCCATTATCTTTCTTTCCTGATTGTATTCGAGTCCTCTGTCTTTCTTGGTGAGTCTGGCTAAGTTTGTCAGTTTTGTTTATCTTTCCAAAAAAGGCAGCTCTCATTTTTATTGTTTTTGGTTTTTTGGTCTTTTTAGTCTCTGTTAGATTTATTTATGCATTCCTTTTTGTTATTTCCTTATTTCTACTAATTTGGGGCTTTGTTTGTTGTTTTATTTTCTACTTCTTTACCACATAAATCAGGTTGTTTATTGGAGAGCATTCTCATGGATTGATGAAGGCTTGAATTTCTATGAATGTCCCCCATAAAGCTACTTTTGCTGCAACCCATAAGTTTTTCTAAGTTGTCTTTTTCATCTCTGTCAAGGTACTTCTAATTTTTTTTTGATTTCTTCTTTGACTGTTGGTTGTTCAGTAGCATGTTGTTAAATCTCCACATATTTATTTAAGATTATTTAAGTATCTGACAGAGAGTGAGACAGTGAGAGAGGGAACGCAAGCAGGGGGGTGGGAGAGGAAGAAGCGGGCTTCCCGCTGAGCAAGGAGCCTGATTCCAGGCTAAATCCCAGGATCCTGGGATCAGGACCTGAGCTGAAGGCAGTTCGTTAACAACTGAGCCACCCAGGCCCCCCAATCTCCACCTATTTTTGACTCTCCCATTTTTTTCTTGAGACTGATTTCTAGTTTCATATCATTGTGGTTGGATAAGATTTGAAGCAGAAGGTGAAGAGAGCATTCAGATGAAAGGTTTGTTTCCTGGAGGGTTTTCTGAGGGCAGACCATGCGTTCCGTGGGCAGGAGGAAGGTTTTGTGAGACAGGGGGGTGGGGTTAACCCTTGTTAGAATTACTGACTACTACCATGCAGGCTGTGTGCTACCATTCACACCATAGACCTGATGGACTTGTACTTCATTAGAAATATTTTCTAGGAGGTGTAGGCATAGCCTTCACTTAAAGAAAGGTGTCATGTGGGTTCATGGCATGACCCCAGGTCAGCAACCAGGATGTATGGGATTGTGGGGGATGACCACCAGGCTTTCTGTGGGAAGTGACAGAAATAGGGTGTGGTGAGCTCCATGACCATAGATGAGGTCCCGAGTGACCCACTGGGTGTTCGGTTCTGTGGATTTGTCTCATCAGGTGCTGTGGAATTCAGGGACACCCTCCTGTCTGTGGATTTGTGTGGAGACAGGTAGACATCAGTGTCTGGCCAGGCACGAGGGTCACACTGGACCACCACCAGAGGTGCAGTGTGCGGGGGAGCCACTGCTTGGTTTCCACGAAAGCTGACCAGGGTCTGTGACCGTGATTCCTAGCAGCTGCAAGGGGAGAGGAGGACGGGTGTGGTGCACACTTCCTAGACTTGTGGTCAGGACTAGTCTGGAGCACACTGAAGTCAGCCACACCGGGCACAGAAGGCACCCTGTCAGTGTAGCTATGGGCACAGCTCCCATGGTACTTTCGGGATGGATTCATGCTGCCAACTCCTGCATTTCGTCATCATCTTCAAGGTCATGTGCCTCTGCTCTTGCCCCATGGCCTCCGGGGTATTGTCTGTCCTCCATCTGGCCCTCGTCCCTGGTGCCCTGTGCAGTCCGATGCCAGGATAGTCTTCTCGAGATAAATATCTGGCCCTGATGGAACACTTCCATGGATCTCGTGTGATGCGATAATGATGCCCTGCCCTGGAAGGGGGCTGCAGGTGCCTAATCAGGATAGCCATGTCTCCCTTTTCAGCATGGCATGCCCGCCCCTCAGTCTTCTTCAGGGAAGCTCTCCCCACTTCCTGAGATGACAGCTCTGAACTTAAAAATGAATGTTATTTTACATATCTCTATGCCTTAGTTCATCCATGGCATGTCTTTCAACCCCGTTAGTGGTTTTTTTTTTTTTAGCAGTTCTGAAGGGCTGTCTGCTCAAGGAGGGGATGACCTGGGAAGGGCAGCTTTCCCTCTCATCTCCCTCAGCATGTCTCTGAGCCCTGGGGCCAGCTGTCCCACTGAGGATTGAGGGACCCGAGCCAGCCCATCCTGAGCCCAAGCTGTGTCAGCTCATAGACGGATGTGTGTTGGAGCAGTGGGCAGCTGGCATGGGCCAGGGGCAGGCAGTGTCTCCTTCTCATTCCTTCCCTACCTTCCTCCCAGAGGTAGCTCAGAGCAGCCTTCAACCCCTACATCTCCAGTTCCCTTGACCTGTGCCTCCTGTGTTCAGCTGTTGAACTTGGAGTTTCGCATGGATTCTACCTCCTGTACCCTCTCCTGTAGCAGTTCGCGGATCAGGGGAGGGGTCGGACCCTCTCTGTTTTTGGTCTTCTTCCTGTCCCGCACCAAGCCCACCCACCTTTGCATCTTCCATGTATGTGCTTGGAAGCAAGCCCATCCACAGGGAACCTATTAGTCAAATGGATCCAGGCAATGAACATTGAAGTAGAGATCCAGGATCCATAATAAATCTGCTCTGAAACCTGTCCCAAAGTCTGTGACTCTCTCACACTGAAACAGAAACAATAATAGCTTTCTGGACTGTGAAGTGACATGTGTCTCTACTTCCAATCTTGAATGCATAGGTGCTGAGCCTGGACAGAAAAGGACCATGGCTCCCGTTGGCTGGGATCCATGGGAAGAACTCAGTGAAATCTGAATTCAAGGCATAGAGTGAATAATTATTGTAGAGTGAATCCTCCCAAGTAGGACTTAAGCACATTGCACAGGAAAAGCTTTTTCAAAGCGGTTCCTGAAAGAAAAATCTTTTTTTAAAATTTATTTTAATTCCAGTAGAGCTAACATACAGTGTTACATTCATTTCAGGTGTCCAATAGAGTGATTCAGTAATTCTATATATTACTCAGTGGTCCTCAAGAAAAGCGTCCTCTTAATCCCCTTCATCTATTTCACTCATCCCTCTATCCACCTCCTCTCTGGTAACCATCCGTTTGTTCTCTATTGTTAAGAGTTTGTATTTTGGTGTGTCTCCTTTTTCTCTTTTAGTTATTTATTTTTGTTTGTTTCTTAAATTCTCCATTAGAGTGACATCGTATAGGATTTGTCTTTCTCTGACTGACTGATTTCAGTTAGGATAATACTCTCTAGCTGCATCCATGTGTCTGCAAATGGCAAGGTTTCATTCTTTTTCAAGCCGAGTAATACTCCATTGTGTGTGTGTATGTGTGTCTGTGTGTGTGCGTGTGTGTGTGAATACACACATCTATCATCTCATTTGTCAATTTTTCTACACTTGGGTTGCTTCCATATTGTGATATTGTAAATAATGGTGCAAGACACATAGGGGTGTACGTATCCTTTTAAGTTACTGTTTTCCTATTCTTTGGGTAAAGACGAGTAGTGTGATTGTTGGATCATAGGGTAGTTCTATATTTAATTTGTTGAGGAACCTTCATACTCTTTTCCATGGTGGCCACCACAGTTTGCATTCCCACCCACAGTTCGCGAGGATTCCCCTTTATCCACATCCTCCCAACACCTGCTCTTTGTTGTGCTTTTCATATTAGCCATTCTGACAGGATTGAGGTATTACCTCATTGTCCTTTGGATTTACATTTTCCTGATGATGGGTGATGGTGAACATCTTTTCACGGGACTGTTGGCCATTTGTATTTCTTCTTTGGAGAAATGTCTGTCCATGTCTTCTGCCTATTTTTTAACTGGATTATTTGTTTTTTGGGGGTCGAGTAGTATCAGTTCTATATGTTTTGGACACTATCCCTTTATTGCATATGATCTTTGCAAATATCTTCTTCCTTTGAGTAGGTTGTCTTATTATTTTTACATTTTCATTGTTCTTCTGCCATGTGGAAACTTTTTATTTTGCTGTATTCCCAATAGTTTATTTTTGCTTTCATTTACTTTGCCTCAGGAGACAATCCAGAAAAACGTTGGTATGGTCCATGTCAAGAAGTTACTGTCTTCCCTCCTGTAGGATTTTTATGGATTCAGGTCTCATATTGAGGTCTTGAAACTGTTTTGTGTTTGTCTGTATTGTGTAAGAAAGCAGTCTAATTTCATTATTTTGTGCGTAGCTGTGTAGTTTTCCCAACACCATTTGTTGTAGAGACTGTCCTTTTCCCTTTTGATATCGTTGCTTGCTTTGTGGAAAATTCATGGACCACATAATTGTGGGTTTCTGTCTGAACTTGTATCCTGTTCCTTTGGTCGCTGTGTCTATTTTTGTGCCGTACTGTCTTGTTAGGATGACTGCAGCTTTGTAGTATAACCTGAAATCTGAAATGGTGAGTCCTCCAGCTTTGTTTTTCTTTTCCGCATTGCACTGGCTGTTTGGAATCTTTAGTGGTTCCATACAAATGTTTAGGATTGTTTATTCGAGGTCTTTTGTTCTTTAGTTTCAATTCAATTAGCCAACTTACAGTACATCATTAGTTTCAGATGTAGTCTTCAATAAATTTTCAGTCGTGTGTAACACCCAGTGCTCATTGTATCGTGTGACCTCCTTAATGCTACTCACCGAGTTACCCCCCCCCAACTTCTCCTCCAACAATCATCAGTTTCTTGCGATAGTTAAGAGTCCATCATGGGTTTTCTCCCTCTCTGATGACTTCCCATTCTATTTTCCCTTCCTTCCCCTATGGTATTCTTCCTTGTTTCTGATATTCCACATAGGAGTGAAAGCATATGATCATTGTCTTTCTTTCATTGACTTATTCCACTCAGCATAATACCCTCCAGCTCCACCCAGGTCAGTGTGATGGTAAGTATTCATCCTTTCTGATGGCTGAGTAATATTCCATTATATATATGATCCACATCTTCTTTATCCATTCATCTATCCATGGTCATCTACACTCCTTCCACATTTTGTCTATTATGGATATTGCTGCTATGAACACTGGGGTGCATGTGTCCCGTCCTCACTACCTCTGTCTCTTTGGGGGTAAATAGCCAGTAGTGCAATTGCTGGGACATAGGGTAACTTTATTTATAACTTCTTGAGGAAACTCCGTACCATTTTCAAGAATGGCTGTACCGGACTGCATTCCTACAGGGGTGTAATAGGGTTCCCGTTTCTCCACATCCTCTCCAACATGTATAGTTTCATGTCTTCTTATTTTTAGATATTCGGCCTCGTGTGATATGGCATCTATAGGGGTTTAGATTTGCATTTCCCTGAAGCCCAAGTGATATGAAGCATTTATGCATGTATCTTTTGGTCACCAGTACGTTGTCATCAGTGAAATGGCTTCCCATATTAATCCATCTCAAGACCTAAAGCTGGGTAAGGCACTGAAGCTGGATGCTGCCATCGGTTGGAAGTGTGGAGAATTTCGAAAGATCTCCATGGAGAGCAAGTTTAAAGGTCAGTGTGAAGCTACTAATTGGATCCGGGGAGATCTCTGAAAGTGGGGTTTGCCTGGGATGGGCTGAGGGGGGCCCTCTGATTTTCCTATGAATCCTTGATATAGCCCCAAATGGACAGTTTCCTGCTGTGGTGCAGGGTGAGTCCTCTAGTCGTGCAGAGGTGAGCCCAATGCCTGGTGCCTTGGAGGCAGGCAAACGGGGAGGGACCCTCAGCAGAAGACCCAGGGTTAGGTTACGCCTCAAGAGACAGCAGGTCTGGACTGCCCGGTGCTCAGAGAACTCCCAGGCCGAGTGAGATGAGGGCACAAGGGTGGGTGAGTGTGAGCCTTGGGGTTTCATCCGGAAGGGCCCACAAATGTCGGGGATCACCAGAAGGGGCTCTCAATTCTCTTGCCCTGAATGCTATGTTGTGCCCCAAAATGGTACAGTTTCCTGTGGGCTGCAGGCTGAGTCCTACGGTGGGGCTTGGGTGTCCCCAATCCCCCGGAGTGGGGTGCCAGGACCCTGGGGAGGGCCCCCTCTGTTGCCAACCTAGGGTAAGGGTTGGAGTCCAGGAGCCCGGCAGGGACAATCTGCAGGCTGTGCAGCAAGCTCTGTAGAGGGCTGAGAGGAGGCCATGGGGGAGGGTGAGCATAGGCCTCAGGTTTGGAGCACGGGGGGCTGCCAAGGTGGGGATGGGATCCGGGGGCCTCCCCAAGTTCTCGTGCCCTGTAAGCTCCGTAGAGCCCCAAGGGGCACGGTTTCCTGTCAGGTGGCAAGCTGAGTCCTGCGGTGGGGCACAGGTATCCTAATTCCCCAGGGCTGCAGTGTAGGGCTTCTGGGGAGGCCCCCACACCCGCAGCCGACCTAGGGCTTGGGTTAGGCCCCAGGAGCCCTGCAGGCCCGATCTGCTGGCTGTATGGCGAGGTACACGGGCTGAGGTGAGGGTGTGGGGAGGGTGAGCGTGGGCTTCCGGGTTGGGGTGCGGGAGGTGCCGAAGTTTTCTGGTGGCTCAGGAAGGCCCTCCTGGTTCTTCCACCCTGAATGCTCTATGGCCTCCCAAGGCACACGGTTTCCTGCGGGGGTGGCGGACTGAGTCCTTCTGTGGGGCTCAGGTGTCCCGAATCCCCGTGGCTGTGGCTCCAGGCTCCTGGGGAAGGTCCCCTCCACAGATGAACTAGGGTTAGGGTTGGGGCCCAGGAACCCCGCAGGACAGATGTGCCCACTATGTGGGGAGCTACGCCGCGGGCTGAGGTGTGGGTGCAGGGTGGGGTGAGTATGGGCTTCAAGGTTGGGTTTAGGGATTGCCGAAGTTCGCCGGGGGCTCTGGGGGCCCTCCTGGTTCTCCCGCCCTGAATGCTCTACAGCCTCCCAAGGGGCACGGTTTCCTGCAGGCTGGCAGGGTTTGTCCTGCAGTGGGGCTCAGGTGTCCCCAGTCCCTGGGGCTGCAGCACCGGGCCCCAGGGGAGGGGCCCTACCCAGCCAACCTAGGGTCATGTCTAGGCCCCAGTAACCCGGCAGGCCTGATCTGCTGGCTCAGCGATGAGCTCGGTGGCAAGCTGAAGGGAAGGCGTGGGGCGGGATGAGCGTGGGCCTCAGGGTTGGGGTGTAGGGGCTGCCGAGGATCGCTGGGGGCTCAGGGGGGCCCTACCAGTTCTGCACGGGATGCTCTTCGGCACCCTAAGGGGCATGGTTTCCTGAGGGGTGGCAGGCTGAGTCCCATGGTGGGGCTCAGGTGTACCCAATCCTCGGGGTTAGGGTACGGATTAGGGTACGGGTTAAGGTTAGGGTATGGGTTACGGTTAGGGTATGGGTGAGTGTAGGGGTTAGGGTTAGGGTAAGGAGAGGGTACAGGTTAGGGTTGGGTTTAGGGGTTACAGGTTAGAGGTTATGGGTTAGGGTACAGATTAGGGTTTAGGGTACGGATTAGGGTTTAGGGTTTGGTTTTAGGGCTAGGGTTAGGGTTGGAGTACGGGTTAGGGTACGCATTAGGGTACGGTTTAGGGTAAGTGTTGGCGTACAGATTAGGTTATGGTTTAGGGTATGGGTTAGGGTTAGGGTACGGGTTAGGGTTAGGGTACAGATTAGGGTTATGGTACAGGTTAGGTTACGGTTTAGGGTTAGGGTTAGGGTATGGGTTAGGGAATGGGTTAGGGATAGGGATAGGGTACAGTTTAGGGTTAGGGTATGGGTTAGGGTACGGGTTAGGGTACGGGTTAGGGTTAGGTATGTGTTAGGGTATGGGTTAGGTTCCGGGATAGGGATAGGGTACGGGTTAGGGTATGGGTTAGGATATAGGTTAGGGTATGGGTTAAGGTTAAGGTAAGGGTACTGGTTAGGGTTACGGTACGGGTTACAGTTTAGGGTTTCAGGTTACGGTTAGGGTACGGGTTAGGGTTAGGGTACGGGTAGGGTTAGGGTACGGGTTATGGTACGAGTTAGGTTTAGGGTTAGGTTTAGGGTTAAGGTTAGGGTACGGGTTAGAGTACGGGTTAGAGTTCGTGTTAGGGTTATGGTTAGGGTTAGGGTACAGGTTAGGTTTAGGGTTAGGGTACGGGTTAGATTTAGGGTTAGAGTATGGGTTAGGGTATGGGTTAGGGTTATGTTTATGGTTAGGTTACAGTTTAGGGGTAGGGTTAGCTGAAGGGTAGGGTTGGGGTAGGGATAGGAGTATGGTAGGGGTCGGGGTAGGTTTAGGGTTTAGGGTTAGGGTTTGGGGTTTGGGATTAGTGGTTAAGGTTAGGGTTTAGTGTTTAGGGTTTCAGGATTAGGGTTAGGGGTTAGGGTTTAGGGTTTAGTGTTAATGTTAGGGTTTAGGGTTTAAGGATTAGGGTTTAGGGTTAGGTTTAGGGTAGGGTTAGTGTTAGGGTAACGGTTAGGGATTAGGGTTAGGGTTAGGGGTTAAGGTTTAGGGTTTAAGGTTAGGGGTTAGGGTTTAGGGTTAGGGTTAGACCCCAGTACGCCAGCAGGACCCATGTGCCGGCTGTGCGGCGAGCGGAGGGGCGGGCCGAGGTGAGGGCACTGGCGAGCGGGAGCGTGGGCCCAAGCCTTTTGGCATGGTGGGCCTTCGAATGACAAGGGGACTCGGAGGTCCCTGCCCGTTCTCCCACACTGAATGTCTTGCGGCACCCCTAGCGACCCGTGTGGTGGCGGGGCGCCTGGGTGAGTCCAGCGCTGGGGCTCAGGGTTCCCCAGTCACAGGTGTTGCGGCTCCAGTTCCCTTGGGCGGGGCACCTCGGGGGCCGACCTAGGGTTAGGGTTAGCCCCCAGGAGGGCGGCAGCCCCGATCACCCAGCTGTGCGGCAAGCAGAGGTTTGGGCCCAGGTGAGAGTGCTTGAGAGCGAGAGCGTGGGCCCAAGCGTTTTGACGCGGGGGGCCTTCAAAGGTCTTTGGGGGTTCGGAGGGCCCTACCCGTTCTCCCGCCCTGAATGACCGGCAGTGCCCCTAGAGGCCCGGGGGGCGGGGGGGCAGCAGGGTGAGTCCGGCGCTGGGGCTCGGGGGTCACCAATCTCCGGCGTGCGGCACCAGGCCCCTTGGGATGTACACCTCGGGGGTTGTCCTAGGGTTAGGGTTAGACCTCAGGAGGCTGACAATCCTGAAACGCCAGCTGTGCGGCGAGCGGATCGGTGTGATGGGGTGAGGGCACTGGCGAGGGGGACCGTGAGAGCATTTTGGGGCGGGGCACTTTCTAATGTCGCCTTGGGCTCGGAGCGCCCTGCCTGTTCTCCCACACTGAATGAACGGCGGCTCCCCTAGCAGCCCGGGTGGCGGCGGGACGACAAGATGAGTCCTGGCTGGGGCTCTGGGTCCCCAATCCCCACGTTGCATTGCCAGGCCCCTTGGGAGGGCCCCTCGTGGAGTGACCTAGGGTTAGGGTTTGCCCCCAGGAGGCCGGCAGGCCCGATCCGCCGGCTGTGAAGCGAGTGGGGACGTGGGCAGAGGTGAGGGTGCTGGAGAGAAGGAGCATGGGCCCAAGAGTTTTGGGGTGTTGGGCCTTCAAAGGTCACAGGGGCTCAGGGGTCCCCAATCCCTGGCATGGTGGCGACAGGCCACTTGGGAAGGGCCCCTCAGGACCGACCTTGGGTTAGGGTTAGCCCCCAGTAGGCCGACAAGCCTGATGCGCTGGCTGTGCGGCAAGTTGAGGGGCGGGCCGAGTCGAGGGCACTGGCGATTGGGAGCGTGGGCCCAAGCCTTCGAAAGTCGCCAGGGGCTCCGAGGGCCCTGCCGGTTCTCCCGCCCTGAGTGACCAGCGGCGCCCCAGGCGGCCCGGGTGGTGGTGGGGCTGCACAGTGAGTCCGGTGCTGGGGCTCGGGGGTCCCCAATCCCCACGTTGCAGTGCCAGGACCCTTGGGCGGGGCCCCTCGGGGGTTGACCTAAGGTTAGGATTATCCCCCAGGAGGCCAGCAGGCCTGATCCGCCTGATGTGCAGTGAGTGGAGGGGCGGGCCGAGGTGAGGGCACTGTGGAGCGGGGCGTGGTCCCAAGCGTTATGGCGCAGGGGACCTTCGAATGTCGCCTGGGGCTTGAAGGGCCCTGCCTGTTCTCCCGCCCTGAATGATCCTCGGGGCCCCTAGCGGCCCCGGTGGCGGTGGGGGGACAGGGTGAGTCCAGCGCTGGGGCTCGGGTGTCCCCAATTCCCGGCTTGGCGGCGCCAGCCCCCTTGAGAGGGGACCCTCGGGTGCTGAACTAGCTTTATTGTTACCAACCAAGAGGCTGTCAGGCCCGATTGGCCGGCTGTGCGGTGAGCGGAGGGGCGTGCGAGGTGAGGCTGCTGGCGAGCGGGAGCCGGGGACCAAGCGTTTTGGCGCGGGGAGCCGTCGAAGGACCCAGGGGCTCGGAGGTCCCTGCCCGTTCTCCCGCCAAGAATGACCGGCGGCGCCACTAGCACCTCAGGTGGCAGCAGGGCAACTGGGTGAGTCCGTGGCTGGGGCTCGGGGGTCCCCAATCCCCAGCATTGCGGCGCCAGGCACCTTGGGAGGAGCCCCTCTGGGGCGACGTAGGGTTACGGTTATCCCACAGGAGGCCGGCAGGCCCGATCCGCCAGCTGTGCGGTGAGCGAAGGGGTAGGCCGAGGTGAGGCGATGGCGAGCGGGAGCATGGGCCCAAGCGTTTTGGTGCAGGAGGCTTTCGTAGGTACCTGGTGCCTAGGAGGGCCCTGCCCATTCTCCCGCCCTGAATACCCGGCAGCGCCCCAGGCGGCCCGGGTGGCGGCGGGGCGACAGGGTGAGTCTGGTGCTGGGGCTCGGGGGTCCCCAATCCCCTGCGGTGTGGTGCCAAGCCCTTTGGGATGGGCCCCTCGAGGACAGACCTTGGGTTAGAGTTAGCCCCTAGGAGGCCGGCAGGCCCGATCCGCCAGCTGTGCGGCGAGTGGAGGGTGGGGCGAGGTGAGGGTGCTGGCGAGTGGGAGCATGGGACCAAGCATTTTGGTGCGGGGAGCCTTCGAAGGTCACCAGGGGCTGGGAGTGATCTGCCTGTTCTCCCTCCCTGAATGAACGACGGGGCTCCTAGTGGCCCAGGTGGTGGTGGGGCGAGATGGTGAGTCCGGCGCTGGGGCTCGGGGGTCCCCAATCCCAGGCATTGTGGTGCCAGGCCCCTTCAGAGGGGCCCCTCAGGGGCCAACCTAGGATTATGGGTAGCCCCCAGGAGGAGAGCAGGCCTCATCCGCCGGCTCTGCATTGAGTGGAGGGGCGGGCCGAGGTCAGGGCGCTGAGGAGCGGGAGCGTGGGCTCAAGCGTTTCGGATGGGGGGGCCTTTGAAGGTCGCCATGGGCTCGGAGGGCCCTGCCCGTTCTCCCGCCCTGAATGGCGGCGGGGCGGCAGGGTGATTTCGGCGCTGGGGCTCGGGGGACCTTAATACCTGGCGTTGTGGCGCCAGGCCCCTTGGGACGGGCCCCTTGGGGGCCGACCTAGAGTTAGGGTTAGCCGCCAGGTTAGCCCCCAGGTAGTTCCGCACATGTGCGGTGAATGGAGGTGTGGGTCGAGGTGAGGTAGCTGGCGAGCGGGAGCATGGGCCAGAGCATTTTGGCTTTGGCTCAGGGTGCCTTCGAATGTTGCAGGTGGCTCGGAGGGTCCTGCCCATTCTGTCGCTCTGAAGGACTGGCAATGCCCCTAGCGCCTCATGTGGCGGTGGGGCGGCAGGGTGCGTCAGGCACTGGGACTTGAGGGTCCCCAATCCATGGCATGCAAAGCCAGGCCACTTGGGGGGGCCCCTCCGGGGCAACTTAGGGATAGGGTTAGCCCCCAGGAAGCCAGCAGGCCTGATCCGCCAGCTCTGCAGCGAGTGGAGGGGTGGGCCAAGGTTAGGGCGCTGGCGAGCAGGAGCGTGGGAGCCAGAGTTTTTGCGTGGGGGGCCATCGAAGGTCACAGGGGGATCGGAGGGCCCTGCCCATTCTCCCTTCCTGAATGACTGGCAATTCCCCTATCGCCCTGGGTGCTTGCGGGGTGGCAGAGTGAGTCCAGCACTGGGGCATGGGGGTCCCAAATCCCCAGCATTGCGGTGCCAGGCTCCTTGGGAGGGGCCCCTCGGGGCCGACCTAGGGTAAGTGTTAGCCCCCAGGAGTCCAGCAGGCCCATTCCGCCAGCTCTGCGGCAGGCGGAGGGGCAGGCCGAGGTGAGGGCGCTGGTGAGAGGGAGTGTGGGCCCAAGCATTTTGGCATGGGGGCCTTCGAAGGTCACCAGGGGCTTAGAGGGCCCTGCCCATTCTCTCGCCCTGAAAGACTGGTGGCGCACCTAGCAGCCTGGGTTTTTGTGGGGTGGCAGGGTGACTCTGGCGCTGGGCTCCGGTGTCCCCAATCCCTGGCGTTGTGGCGCCAGGGCCCTTGGGAGGGGCCCCTCGGGGGCCGACCTAGGGTTAGGGTTCGTCCCCAAGAGGCCGGCAAGCCCGGCGCTAAGTGGCTCTGGCAATGTAACAAAATGCCATACACTTATCTGTAAGAAATAACAGTGTACAGGAACCCTCTTAGCCCTAATATCATCATTTGTGAATATGGAAGCCAGCCCCAAAGTGGTCGTGGAAGTCTAACGAAAGGGTTAAACACTTTTCTCTGAGTCACCACACTATACAGGGAAAAACCAATGTACATCATCTTTCACGAGTAGGAAGCATTAATGAGAAGGTTCTGGAATTTCGAGGACTCTGACCCATCCTTATTGGTAATAAACCACCGTGTACAGGAAAACACCTTCAACTCTCATCAGCCTCCTCAATCCTGATTCCGATTCAACTTTGGGTGTGTAGGACTAGGGAAATGTCCACATCTTATTGCTAAGAAAGAACGATGTCAGGGTAATGCCCTTCAAGTCACATCAGCCTTCCTGAAGACGGAAGCAGGAATCAAGGTGGTTATGTTACCATGAGGTAAGGAAGATGAGCATATAAGTGAGAAACAACAGTGGGCAGGACCTCTCTTCCAACGAACAGTATCTTTGCTTAATGTTGAATCCCTATGGTAAGTGGTTGTGGGCATTTGTGAGGTCAAAATCTGAAGTGTTTTGTAAAACCTCTTGGCCATTCACAGATGAGAATAAGGTAGTTGGGGACTCCTAGGCAGTGATTTGTCCACTGTCAAAAATATGAGAAGATAAAAGAGACAGATGAGGTCTCCTCAGGCATTGTCCTTTATCCTCATTCTCTGAGGGTGGCCATCCCTGGACAGCTCAGTGGCAGGGTCTCATTCACAGTGGGGGCATCTGTTCCTCACAGACATCAGGCAGGGAAATGGATTTGGTTCTCTGTGCAAGCCCAGCCACAGCTGAGTGTCACAGCACCCTCTCATGGGCTCATAAGAGTTTCACTGTCACTAGGCAGGTCATTGTATTTGATAAACCACTGTGAGAGTTTGCAATTGCCTTCACCTGCAACCTCCTAGAGGTAAATGCACATCTCTGGTACCATGTGAAGTCATGTGAAGGCATCGTGAGAAAGTGTCCTTTTGCTTAAGAAAAACATGGCTGGGGCTCCCGGCTGTCTCAGCCAGTTAAGCATGTGCCTTTGGCTCAGGTTATGATCGCAGGGTTGTGGGATCGAGCCCGGGCTCCCTGCTCAGCAGGAAAGGAGGTAGAGAAATAGCTTAGAACCCACAGAGAATGTGAATAAAGGGGAGTGAAATGGAACTTGGTCTGTGTTTTGCTTTAGGGATTGGAAGTTAGTTTTTTCTCAATTGTGATTGTTCTTGAAACAGAAAAGCTGTATTGGTTTTTTTTTACCTTTAATTTTTTTTCTAATAATAATTTTTTATTATGATATGTTAGTCACTATACAGTATTTCCTTAGTTTTTGATGTAGTGTTCCGTGATTCATTATTTGCATATAACACCCAGTGCTCCATGCAATATGTACCTTCCTTAATACCCATCACTGGCCCATCCCAATCCCCCACCCCTCTCCCCTCTGAAGCCCTCAGTTTGTTTCCCAGAGTCCATAGTCTCTCGTGGTTCATTCCCCCTTCTGTTTGCGGTCCATTGTCTAAAGGGACAGACAGTGGAAGTTCACCAAATATAAGATCGAAATTTCATTGTTCATTATAGACGCCGCCAAGTACTTACCAGACATTTCATTCTACTGCAGTAATTCATTATACTTGTGCAGGTGCACGTGGAAGACAATTGATGCATGCAGAGTGGTAATAAAACACGCCCCTCAGTAGTAGAATAATAGAGGATGCATATGTATAAAATTATTCGACTACAGCTTCCATGCTTTCCTTTTGTTTCCTTATTATCTATGAAATTGGACAATTTTTGTTCTCTAGGCTTAAAACTCATTGTCAGTATTCAGAGTTTTTCAATGCTGATCTTCTCCTGTATAACTTACCAAACACCTAAAATATGCATGAACATTAAAAAACGCTATATTGAAAATTACAGAAGGGAAGTTCCATTTTGTGAATATCGTGTCAATGGATCTCTATTTTGACATCAGTGTTCATTAGAAATGATGACATTTCATGTGAGAAAAAATATCAATGTGAGAAAGAAAATGTAGGAAGAACCTTGAATGTTTAAGTAATTGGTGAAATGACGTGTGTGTGTGTGTGTGTGTGTGTGTGTGTGTGTGTGTGTGTGTGTAATTGATTTTCAGTGAATGGTTCAGCTTCTTGTAGGGCCTTCGAGAGAGCCCAGGTGAACCTTTCAATTAGTTGGTATCTGTTTTCAGAACATGGGAATCTCTTAGTCCAATAGTCAATCAGGCAAGCTTTGAGGTCTTGAAGAGTTTCAGTCCTCAGCGATGGTGTTGCAGACCCTTGTGAGCAAACCCTAGGGTATGCTCAGAGCCCTCATTAGCAGGTACCAAAGTGTGACAATTTTAGACAGCATTCCCCAAAGAAGTACCGCTTGAGTCTCTGTCCTTGTCAGTTCCCTACACTTCCTTACACTAGTTATGTGATCAGTGTGTTTCAGGATAATCCCCACATGTGATTTTTGCTATTTCCTACTAGTCCTAACTGTTTCTCATCTTCTTCTTTTATGGTAGCGGTTGGGAAGCAACCTGTGTGGTGTAGGAAGGGGTGTGGTAGTTGTCTGCCTTCAGAGGACCGAATGATGCCTAGAAATTGTACTGTAGTTTGAGGTCAATTGTCCATCCTCTGAGTGTCAGGAATTCCATCACTTTACTTTGATACTAGTCTGTTCTTCAAGCTGTCCTCAGAAATAAGGACGTCATCCATCTCAGGAATACTGGTTTGTGTGTATGTTTTCATTTTAGGAAAGGCCTTGCTGTTCCTGAAAATAATACTGTAGAGCACCCTTTCCTGTTCTTATTGGTCATCAGTCAATCTTTTCTGAAGTATTTGTTTATAAATAGACTTTTTATGGTTGATGAGCAGGAATTCTTCATTGACAAGTCTTTGTCAGTGTGTGTATTGCAAATCTTTACTTCCCAGCCTGCGGTTCACTTTTTCATTTTCTTATGGTCATAAGATAAGGAGAAATGTCACATTTTTATGAAGTCCCACTGAATTATTTTAAATGGTTAGTGCACCCTATGTCTTACCCCAAGATTGACAGGTTCTAAGTTTTCTTTCAGAAACTGTCCAATGGAAAGCTACAATCCATCTCAAATTTATAAATTGCATTTTTAATTCTAATAGGGTATTTATAGACTGTTTTGGATTTTTCTATGTACACAATTGTATTATCTGTGAATAGTCACAATTATCCCCTCAATTCTTATACTTTTTGTTTCTCTTGCCTTCTAACACTGGTAGATTCTCCGATGCAACATTGAATAGAGCAGCATTGTTTCAAGATTTTAATATACCTTTCTCAATATCTGACAGAAAAAGCAGACAAAACATTGGTAACAAATGTGACCTAATTGACATATAGGGAACATTCCATAATAAGTGCAGAATACATTATATTCAAGAGGTCATAGACTCTTTACCCAAATAGATGATAGTTGGGGTCACGAATCAAGTCTACAAATATTAAACCCTGAAATTAACTAGATTCTATTCTTAGACCACAGGGGAAATGAGCCACAGTCATAGCGAAAAGAAAACCAAGAAGTCCTTCAATGTTTAAAAATTAAATGGAACTTTGCTGCATATCCTAAAGGTCAGAGAGGGAATCTCAATGGAAATTCTGAACCTTTTCTACATGAGGGCTCACACACAATGGCACTTTCTTTGTGAATAGCATTATAATAACCTAGACAGGAGTTGAGCCTTAAGTCAGAGTTCTGCCTGCCCCAGCCACACCTGGCAGCCTTGGCCTGTGGTCCCCCTCAGCTGTCCTTTCTGGTGGCCCTGAGCTAAGGGGGTCATCATGGCCACATGGAAATGGGAAGCTCCCCACTCATAGTGATGGCGGTACCCCCTCCCCAGCTGCCCTTTCTGGTGGCTCTGAGCTAAGGGGGTCACCATGGCCGTATGGAAATTAGAAGCTCCCCACTCTTAGTGATGACATTGCTATCATATCATCCTCACCAGTCCAACAACATGATTTCTCAGTGAAATATGACACAAGAGCGACTTCTTGGCCTTCCTTTAGGTTTGAAAATCATCTGGTGAGTCATCTATTAGAAATATGGATTCAACATGTGTTCTTTCTTCTGGAAAAGAAATAGACCCAATAGCAATTATTGCTTTGAACACCTGTTCCTGAGAGACATCATACTGGCTCTTTGTAGCATTCTGCCTCTTAAACTTCTCAACTAGGGTGTAGATATTTTTAGGCACCTGTTCAGGTGGTTAGACAGGGACTCAAATGATATGAGTCACAGAGGACTTTAGTGTCAGAAACCTAAGTGGGATCCCCAAATTGACTCCAAATCTCTTGTTCCATACGGGGTACTATTTCCCTCTTATCTCTGGTCTTCTCGATCTGGAAACCTATCAAGTATCAGGATTTTCTTGTCATGTGGACAAATGGAACGATTTCAGCGGGCCTTTTCACATCTGCCCATGGTGATCATTAAGATCATTATCTCAGTGGAGGACCTCTGGGTAAGATATTCAAAGATCCTTAGGAATACAGACGGTATAATATTTTTCTGGTATTAAAGTTCCTGAAACCAACTATCTTTTTTAGTCGATTCAGGCTTGGGCATGTTCAGAGGGTGCTGTAAAACAGGTCTGAAATAGTATTTAAAAACACTCAGCTCAGCCTCTTCTACGTGAGCCAATGCTTAAAACATGGCTAAAATATTGCCTTACCTACGATGACTTCCCAGCCATCGTAGTGTTTATATGGTATGACTGTGACTTACATTAGTCAACATTTGCAGAGAAAGAACTTAGTGCATCCAGGGGGCACTTCATGTTGAAATTAGTTTGTGACAACGAGCTACTGTGTTTTATTCTGCAGTCCAAGGGAATGGTGTCAGACATCTCTAAGGTGTCTAGCAGTTCTACAATTCTGATTTTAAGTGGTCTGTGGGCTTCATAGATTTGGGCAGGAGAAGGGCAGGAGTCCAGAGACTGTGAACACTTCTGTTACCTGTGCTGACCATGGAGCATGCAGCCTTCCATGGGCATCATTTTGATTTCTTGGTTCTCTTGTGGAAGGTGCTTTTGTCTCAAATTCCTCCATTTAGGAGTAATTATAATGATGAAAGGAATTTTTATTTTTTATCATCTGTGGGCCCTGATCCTGGGCTCCCAGGGAAGCTATCCTTTAACATTTTACCCAGCTCAAAATGACTGGGCAACACCTCAAAGCATGGGCCCTATTTCTGCCCCAAGCACATGTTGTACATCTGGTTCCAGGAGAAAACAATAACCAAAAAATGCCAACATAAATATAAGAAAACATAAAGAACCTCTTTGGCTCCCATAAGATTAAAGTCATAGTGACATGTACATACTGAAAATATAAGAAAGAGTGTGTCACTTTCTGGAATCTAAGAAGATCCTCATTGTGGTGTGTAACTCTACGTAAAACAAAACAGAAAAAAATATATAAGCCTGTCCCAAATGTTCCTTCCCCGGAGCACTCCCTTCTTGGTGAAGATTGTGTCTCCCAGGCAGCTATCCTGACTTGGGTTTGAATAAAAGTCTCTTCCTTTCTCTCTAAAATGTTTTTAAAAGTTCATTCACGCAATGTCGACAATAACAGTGTTTTCTATTTAAGTGAGAAATAAATGTTCCACTCTAGTTGCATTGGGAATAGACAAATTGAGGGTTTCTTTAGAAGAGTAAGTCTGCTTTCCAGAAAAGGCAAGGTCATTGGTCTATTGAGAATGAAGATAATTACTGCTAAACAACAAGTATGTGTTGCCCCTTCACCCAGAAACCAAAGCAAGTGTCCAGGCTTAAGGTCAGAGTTGCACTCTTCTCCCCAGCTGACAGCACCACTGCTCTGGCTCCAAGACACCCGAGGTTTTGAACGTCAGCATCGGAGTCAGCGAGGCAGCTTGTCACAGGACGCCAGTGTTAAGAGAAAGCACAGGTATGTTTGGCAAAATGTCCTATCTATGTCAGGGCTGGAGGTAAAACCTCTCATTATCCCAAAACCTCCTGGGCTTTTCTCTTTTCTCTAGTTGAGCCACAAAGTAAAATTGAAGTAGCTGTCAGCATTCCAGGTTTGGTGCAAGAATTACTTAGTTTCCCTGCAGGTAGAACTTTGCAGGGGATCACAATTTCTCTGTCCATTTATTGCTTACAGATGTATTTTGACCATCTGTTTCCTAGGAACCCTCTTTTATTAGAAAGGGGAGGTGAGATTCACTCTGTGCCTGTTTGTAACATCTAATTTGTTCCTTCATCTAACAGTGTTTATTCAATTGGGCCTAAGATATGGTCGAGTGGGCAGCATCTAGAGTTAGGTGGCTTTTTTTCATCTGATACAGACTTGGATGACGTCATTTGACAAAGGTGATGTTTCATCATTGAATAGTTTATTCATCAGAAGAGTTAAAATTAGGGTGGAGGGAAAATTCAAAATTATCCAAAGTGGCCTGTTCCTGTTTAAAAGTTGAGCTTGACTTTCTAGTTTTACTGAATGTATTATCTCGATATTTTGAGGTGGCATATTCTCTCTGTAGTTTCTTTGGTGGTGGAGTCAGAAGGAGAGTCTGGGAATTCTTTTGGATAGTGGCATGCTGGTGGCTTCAAGGGGCTTGGCGTCAGGAGCCTTGGGGTGAAGTCTGCAACTGCTTGCCTGACCCTGGGTGCATCTCCAACAGGTTTTTTTTCCTCTTATGAAATTGCCGGCAGATAATGTTCTGCTTAAAGGGGAACCCTCCCATCCTGTTGGTGGCAATGCAAAGTGGTGCAGCCAGTCTGGGAAACAGTGTGGGGGTTCCTCAAAAAGTTAAACATTGAACAACCCCATGATCCAGCAATTGCTCTCCTAGGTATTTACCCAAAGGATACAAAAATGCAGATTCAAAGGGGTACATACACCATGATGTTTATAGCAGCAATGTCCTCAGTAGCCAAACTATGGAGACAATCCCAACGTCCATTCACTGATGAATGGATAAAGTAGATGTGGGATACATATATATATAATGGAATATGACCCAGCTTCAAAAAGAATGGAATCTTACCATTTGCAAGGATGTGGATGGATCTAGAGTGTATTAAGCTAAGGAAAATGAGTGAGGAAAGAGAATTATCCTATGCTCTCACGCTTGTGGAACTTCAGAAAGAAAACAGATGAACAGAGTGGAGGAGGGATGAGAGAGTCATACAAGGAAATAGACTCAACCTTGGAGAATAAACTGAGTGTTGCTGCAGGACAGGAGCATAGGGGGAAGAGTTAAATGGGTGAGGGGTATTAAGGAGGGCACTTGTGATGAGCACTGGGTACTGTATGCAGGTGAGGAATCACTAAATCCTACCCTTGAAGCGAATATTCCATGGCATGTGAACTAACTGGGTTTTAAGTAAAAGAAGAAAGGAAAAAGTGTTCTGCTTCATGAAGAATGAGGTAAAATTGTAGTTATTTGAGCTGTACTATTCTATAGAGGATAGATGTAAAACACCCTGTTGTAGGATACACTAGTTTCTTATCACATAAGGAGTCCTCAGAAAGCTGCAATGAAAGATTCAGATCTCAGAGCATGTTCATGTTCCACTAATATGTTACAGTTTGCTCAGGTAGGAAAGCAGGTGGAGAGAAAGGCAACAGAAGGGGAAAGTAGGTGTGAACCTTTCATTAGTTAGCGTTATAGCTTTCTCATGAAAGCCTTGCGCCAGTGTGATTTTGGAAGAAGAGGAGGAATCCGGGAGCTTTGCAGGAGAAAGGAGAGTTCCAGGTCTAGGTAAAGCTGACAGGGGTCCCAGAGGAGAGCCGAATGCATTCTGCAGCAGGCTGTGGTCAGGGTGGCTCCCGGGGTGGCTGTGGGTTTCCTGAGTGAGAGTTGTGACAGGTGAGGGCTGTGTGCAAGTTCCTAGCTGAGGACAAGTGAGGCGCAGGCTGAGAGCTGGCAGAGAACCTTCTTCTGGGCCACCAGCCTCACCCAACACACACAGCGTCATCTTCTGTCCCTGTCACTCCAATTCAGACTTCTCCAAATGTAAGTGAGAACACATCAAGAGCATTCTGAACAGAAGGGAAAGCATGTGCAAAGGCTTTGGACCAGGAGAATTCCAGGTATGTCCAGGAGCAGCAAGAAGGCCCTGTGGCCACAGGAGACAGTTTGGACATGAGCTCAGAGAGGTAAAAGAGGGTGACAGAAAACTATTCCAGGGCTATAACCCCATGAGACACTGTTTCACTGGACCATACTGGCTACAGTGTTGAGAACAGATGACAGAGTGTTGAAGATGGCAAGGCAGGTCAATGACGAAGCTTTTCCAGGAACTCAGGCACTGTGGACCGGACAGGTGGCCTTGGATGGAGTGGTTAGACCTATTCTGGTTCCATTTTGAAGATGGAGCTCACAGGATTTGCTGATGGGTTAGCTATTAGGATCAGGAGAACAGAGGAATTGGGGTAACTCCCAGCTGTTGTGGGTTGTCCTGATCAAGGGGAAGGAGAGGGTTTCTCGGGGGGTAGGAGGTAATCCGTGTTCTGCATGCTGAGGAAGGTGCCTTTCCCAGTGGATCTGCTGAGGTTTGTGTCTGGGAGGAGCTTTCACATCTCCTCCCTCAGCAATGCTCAAGTACAAGTATCCCCCACTTTTTAAACGTTCACAGTAAGACACTGGGCTTTCTTGAAAGAACTATGTTATTACCCAGCTTTAGTAAGAGGAAGAGACCTGAAGAGGATTTCCCTCTTATGAAAAAAAGGTGAACAGTGAGAATC
The DNA here is from genome assembly GCF_024610735.1 of Ursus americanus. Taxonomy (NCBI): domain Eukaryota; kingdom Metazoa; phylum Chordata; class Mammalia; order Carnivora; family Ursidae; genus Ursus; species Ursus americanus. The sequence continues at coordinate 861,668 of NW_028273661.1, forward strand.
GCGTTCAGCATCTGTTTTGGGGAGAAGCACGACAGAAGTGGCGTGCACCCCAACCAGCTCCTTCCTCTGGGAACCGCTCTCCGCATCTAGCCACCAGCACTTTGAATTGTGTCTGTGAGCCTCTGCAGTGCTTTATCTTCATTTATGCTGGGCCTCAGTTAGAAATTTGTGTGCTGAGGCCTAAGAAAAGCCAAAGAGAAGGAATTTTGGAGTCTGAGCACACTGTCTAATTCTTCGTGTTAATTAATGGTCATTCCTTCTTGACACCATTTCTGTTATGCATGGTTTCTCAGAAGCCCTGTACTTTCAAAGAGCAGGGAAACCTATACCCCATGCTGCGGGGTTAGTTTTAGTCTCCATGCTGGACAGAACATTTCATGACTGTCAGATTTTCTCACTCAAACATTGAGACTTTGACCACCTTCACCCGTTTCTGCCACCCCATCCCCGAATCTGGCACCTACCAATCTGCTCTCAGTATCTATGTGTTCAGTATTTATTTATTCCACGTGGAATGTACATGAGAGCACCTGGTATTGGTCTTTCTGTGTCTGAGTTACTTAGCATAAGGCCCCCAAGGTCTGTGTTTCCATGTCTGGTTCTTGTGAATAATGCTGCAGTGAACGTGGGACTGCATCTGTCTTTTTGAGGCAGCATTTTTGTGTTCTTCAAATCAATTCTCAGTAGAGCCATTACTGGGTCATGGGGTAGTTGCATTTATTTTTTCAGGAACCTCCATACCGTTTGTCACAGTGGCTGCACCAATTTCCATTCCCACCAACAGTGCACAGTGTCTCCTCGTCTGCACACCCTTGACCCCACCTGGTGTCTGTCTCTTGGACAATTGCTGTTCCAACAGTTGTGAGAGGATAGCCGATTGTGGGCTTGACTGATGTTTCCCTGATGATGATTAGTGATGTCGAACAACTCCTCTGTCTGTTGGCACCTGTGTGCCATCTTTGGAAAGTATCTATTCACATATTCCTCCCATTTTTTTATATACTTTTTTTTGTTTTGATTTGTATGAGTGTTGTGTGTATTTTGGATATTAGCCTCTTCTCACACATATGATTCGCAGATATTTTCTTCTTATTGGGTCAGTGGCCTTTTAAGGTTTGCTGGTTTCTTTTGCCGTGTGGAAGATTTCAGTTTGATGTTGTTCCACTTGTTTATTTGTGCTTTTGTTGCCTTTGCATTTGGTGTCCGATCTGAAGACTCTTTGCCAAAACCAATGTCGAGAGACTTAGTACCTGTGTCTTCTTGGAGGTTTATGGATTCAGGTCTTATGTTCAAATCGTTCATCCATTAAAAATTTTGTGTGTGGTGTAAGAAAGTGACCCAGTTATATTCTTCTGCATTTAGTGTCCAGTTTGCCTGTTACCGCTCACTGAAGAGACAGTCCTTCCCTCATGGCATATCTTCTGCTGCTGTGTCCTAAGTTAGGATCATCTACGTGTGGGTAAGTTTCTGAGCTTTCTCTACTATTCCACTGACCTGGTGTCTTTGTTTATGATAGTACCATCCTGTTTTGATGACAACAGCTTTGTAATCTAGCTTGAAATCCAGGTGTATATTGACTGCACCTTTCTTTCTTCACGTTGCTTTGGGTATTTGGGGTCTTTTGTGATTCCATACAAGTTTGAGGACTGTTTTCTATTTCCTCGAATAATGCCACTGGAATTCAGACAGGCATTTCATCACATCTGTCGATTGCTTTGGGTACGATGGACACGTTCACATAATTAACTCTTCCAGTTAAGGAGCATGGCTTTTGCTACCATTTGTTTGTGTTGCCTTCCAAATCTTTGACCCATACATCCTGCCCCCCTCGACACTCATGTTTTTCATTTCTTTTCTGCCATGTGTTGAGTGTACTATGTCTTTCTCATTCTTGGTTACTTTTATTCCTAGATTTTTTTTTGATGCAATTGTAAATGGCATTGCTTTTTTAATTTCTCTTTGCGAAAGTCCGTCATCAGTATGCAGAAATGCAAGAAGTTGGGTCATCTGGGTGGCTCCATAAGTGAAGCGTCTCCCTTCAGCTCAGGTCTTGATCCCAGAGTTCTGGGATCGAGCACCGTGTTGTGCTCCCAGCTTAGCGAGGGTCTGCTGTTCCCTCTTTCTGACACCCCCCCTGCTCCTGCTTTTTCTCTTCCTGTCAAATAAATAAATAAAATCTAAAAAAATAAAGACAACAGATCTCTGTATATTGACTTTATATCCTGCAGCTTTCTTGAATTTGTTTTTTCTAACAGTTTTTGTGTGTGTGTGTGTGTGTGGAATCTTTCTGGATTTCCTGCCATTTGCAAATTGTGACAGTTTCCTTATGCATTTCATATCTTTCTCTTTTTTTAAAATTGTTATTCACCCTACAGTACTTCATTTGTTTTTGATGTACTGTTCCATGATTCATTGTTTGCATATAACACCTAGTGCTCATTATGACACGTGCCCTCCTTTTTTTTTTTAAGAATTTATTTATTTATTCGACAGAGATAGAGACAGCCAGCGAGAGAAGGAACACAAGCAGGGGAGTGGGAGAGGAAGAAGCAGGCTCACAGCAGAGGAGCCTGTTGTGGGTCTCGATCCCATAACGCCGGGATCACGCCCTGAGCCGAAGGCAGACGCTTAACTGCTGTGCCACCCAGGCACCCCAACACATGCCATCCTTAATACCCATCACCAGGATAACCCATTCCCCTTACCCTCCCTTTCTGCAACCTTCAGATTGTTTCCTAGTGTCAGTAGTCTCTCATGGTTCATCTCCCCCTCTCATTCCCCCCCCTTCACTTTTCCCTTCCTTCTTCTAATGTCCTCCATGCTATTCCTTCCATTCCACATAGCATTGAAACCATATGATAATTGTCTTTCTCTGCTTGACTTAATTTCACTTAGCATAATCCCCTCCTGGTCCATCCACGTTGGTGCAAATGGTGGGTATTCATCCTTTCTGATGACTGAGTAATATTCCATTGTATAGATGAACCACATCTTCTTTGTCCATTCATCTGCTGAAGGACATCTTGGCTCCTTCCACAGTTTGGCTATTATGGACATTGCTGGTATGAACATTGGGATACAGGTGCCCCTTCTTTTCATTACTCTGTGTCTATGGGGTAAATACCCAGTATTGCAATTGGTGTGTCGTAGGATAGCTCTGTGTTTAATGTCTTGAGGAACCTCCATATTGTTTTCAAAAGTGGCTATACCAGCTTGAATTCTCACGAGTAGTGTAAGAGGGCTCCCCTTTCTCCACATCCTCTCTGACTTTTTGTAATTTCCTGTCTTGTTAATTTTTTTTCTAGATTTTATTTATTTATTCCACAGAGATTGAGACAGCCAGCGAGAGAGGGAACACAAGCAGGGGGAGTGGGAGAGGAAGAAGCAGGCTCATAGCGGAGGAGCCTGATGTGGGGCTCGATCCCATAAGGCCAGGATCACGCCCTGAGCCGAAGGCAGACGCTTAACCACTGTGCCACCCAGGTGCCCCCTGCCTTGTTAATTTTAACCATTCTAAATGGTGTAAGGTGGTATCTCATTGTCGTTTTGATTTGTATTTGCCTGATGGCAAGTGATGTGGAGCATTTTTTCATGTGTCTATTGGCGATTTGTATCTCTTTGTGTCTTCTGCCCATTTTTTGGGTGTTGAGTTTGAGGAGTTCTTTATAGATCTTGGATACCAGCCCTTTATCTGTAATATCATTTGCAGATGTCTTCTTCGATTCCATAGGTTGCCTTTTTGTTTTGTTGATCATTTGCTTTGCCGAGCAGAATCTTTTTATCCTGATGAAGTGCCAATACTTCATTTTTGCTTTTATTTCCTTTGCCTTTAGAGACGTGGCTTGCAAGAAGTTGTTGTGTCCAAGTTTGAAGAGCTCTTTTGATTTTGATATGATACAGGAATCCATTATCTTTCTTTCCTGATTGTATTCGAGTCCTCTGTCTTTATTGGTGAGTATAGCTAAGTGTCAGTTTTGTTTATCTTTCCAAAAAAGGCAGCTCTCATTTTCATTTTTTTTTGTCATTTTAGTCTCCGTTGGATTTATTTATGCATTCCTTTTTGTTATTTCCTTATTTCTACTAATTTGGGGCTTTGTTTGTTGTTGTATTTTCTACTTATTTTCCAAATAAATCAGGTTGTTTATTGGAGAGCATCATATGGATTGATGAAGACTTGAGTTTCTATGAATGTCCCCCATAAAGTTACTTTTGCTGCATCCCATAAGTTTTTGTAAGTTGTCTTTTTCATCAGTGCCAAGGTACTTCTAAAATTTTTTTGATTTCTTCTTTGACTGTTGGTTGTTCTGTAGCATGTTGTTAAATCTCCACATATTTTTTTTAAGATTATTTAAGTATCTGACAGAGAGTGAGACAGCAAGAGAGGGAACGCAAGCAGGGGGGTGGGAGAGGGAGAAACGGGTTTCCCACTGAGCAAAGAGCCTGATTCGGGGGTAGATCCCAGGATCCTGGGATCACGACCTGAGCTGAAAGCAGATCCTTAACGAATGAGCCACCCAGGCCCCAAAAATCTCCACCTATTTTTGACTGTCCCATTTTCTTCTTGAGACTGATTTCTAGTTTCATATCATTGTGGTTGGACAAGATTTGAAGCAGAAGGTGAAGAGAGCATTCAGATGAAAGGTTTGTTTCCTGGAGGGTTTTCTGAGGGCAGACCATGAGTTCCGTGGGACGGAGGAAGGTTTTGTGTGACGGTAGTTGGGGTTAACCCTTGTTAGAATTACTGACTACTACCATGCAGGCTGTGTGCTACCGTTCACACCATAGTCCTCATGGACTTATACTTTATTAGAAATATTTTCTAGGAGGTGTAGGCATAGCCTTCACTTAAAGAAAGGTGCCATGTGGGTTCATGGCATGACCCCAGGTCAGCAACCAGGATGTATGGTATTGTGGGGGATCAGAAACAGGCTTTCTGTGGGAAGTGACAGAAATAAGGTATGGTGAGTTACATGACCATAGGTGGGGTCCCGAGTGACCCACTGGGTGTTGGGTTCTGTGGATCTGCCTCATCAGGTGCTGTGGAATTCAGGGACACCCTCCTGTCTGTGGATTTGTGTGGAGACAGGTAGACATCAGTGTCTGGCCAGGCACGAGGGTCGCACTGGACCACCACCAGAGGTGCAGCGTGCGGAGGAGCCACTGCTTGGTTTCCACGAAAGCTGACCAGGGTCTGTGACCGTGATTCCTAGCAGCTGCAAGGGGAGAGGAGGACGGGTGTGGTGCACACTTCCTAGACTTGTGGTCAGGACTAGTCTGGAGCCCACTGAAGTCAGCCACACCTGGCCAGGATGCACCCAGTCAGTGTAGCTGTGGGCACTGCTCCCATGGTACTTTCGGGCCAGCTCCATGCTGCCACCTCCTGCTTTTCATCATCATCTTCAAGGTCATGTGCCTCTGCTCTTGCCCCATGGCCTCTGGGGTATTGTCCATCCTCCATCTGGCCCTTGTCCCTGGTGCCCTGTGCAATCCGATGCCAGGGTAGCCTTCTCGAGACAAACATCTGGCCCTGATGGAACACTTCCATGGATCTCGTATGTTGCGAGGATGATGCCCTGCCCTGGAAGGGGGCTAAGGTCCCCAATCAGGAGGGCCATGTCTCCCTTTTCATCATGGCCTGCCCGCCCCTCAGTCTTCTTCAGGGAAGCTCTCCCCACTTCCTGAGATGACAGCTCTGATCTTAAAAATGAATGTTATTTTACATATCTATGCCTTAGTTCATCTATGGCATGTCTTTCAACCCCGTTAGTGGGTATTTTTTAGCAGTTCTGAAGGGCTGTCTGCTCAAGGAGGGGATGACCTGGGCAGGGCAGCTTTCCCTCTCATTTCCCTCAGCATGTCTCTGAGCCCTGGGGTGAGCTGTCCCAGTGAGGATTGAGGGACCCGAGCCAGCCCATCCTGAGCCCAGGCTGTGTCAGCTCATAGACTGATGCGTGTCGGTGGTCAGCTGGCATGGACCAGGGGCAGGCAGTGTCTCCTTCTCATTCCTTCCCTCCCTTCCTCCCAGAGGTAGCTCAGAGCAGCCTTCAACCCCTGCATCTCCAGATCCCTTGACCTGTGCCTCCTGTGTTCAGCTGGTGACCTTGGAGTTTCGCATGGATTCTACCTCCCGTACCCTCTCCCGTAGCAGTTCCTGGATCAGGGGATGGTTCGGACCCTTGTCTGTTTTTGGTCTTTTTCCTGTCCCGCACCAAGCACACCCACCTTTGCATCTTCCATGTATGGGCTTGGAAGCAAGCCCATCCACAGGGAAACTATTAGCCAAATGGATCCAGGCAATGAACATTGAAGTAGAGATCTGGGATCCATAATAAACCTGCTCTGAAACCTGTCCCAAAGTCTGTGACTCTCTCCCACTGAAACAGAAACAATAATACCTTTCTGGACTGTGAAGTGACATGTCTCTACTTCCATTCTTGATTACATAGGTGCTGAGCCTGGACAGAAAAGGACCATGGCTCCCGTGGGCTGGAATCCACGGTAAGAACTCAGTGAAATCTGAATTTGAGGTATGGAGTGAATAATTATTGTAGAGTGAATCCTCCCAAGTAGGGCTTATGCACATTGCACAGGAAAAGCTTTTTCAAAAAGGTTCCTGAAAGAAAAATCTTTTTTAAAACTTTATTTTAATTCCATTAGAGCTAACATACAGTGTTACATTTGTTTCAGGTGTACAATAGAGTGATTCAGTAATTCTATATATTACTCAGTGGTCATCAAGAAAAGCGTCCTCTTAATCCCCTTCATCTATTTCACTCATCCCTCTATCCACATCCTCTCTTGTAACCATCCGTTTGTTCTCTATTCTTAAGAGTTTGTATTTTGGTGTGCCTCCTTTTTCTCTTTTAGTTATTTATTTTTGTTTGTTTCTTAAATTCCCCATTAGAGTGACATCGTATGGGATTTGTCTTTCTCTGACTGACTGATTTTAGTTAGGATAATACTCTCTAGCTGCATCCATGTGGCTGCAAATGGCAAGGTTTCATTCTTTTTCAAGCCGAGTAATACTCCATTGTGTGTGTGTATGTGTGTGTGTCTGTGTGTGTGTGTGTGTGTGTGAATACACACATCTATCATCTCATTTGTCAATTTTTCTACAGACACTTGGGTTGCTTCCATATTGTGATATTGTATATAATGGTGCAAGGCACATAGGGGTGCACATATCCTTTTAAGTTACTGTTTTCCTATTCTTTGGGTAAATATGAGTAGTGTGATTGTTGGATCGTAGGGTAGTTCTATATTTAATTTTTTGAGGAACCTTCATACTGTTTTCCACAGTGGCCACCACAGTTTGCATTCCCACCCACAGTTTGCGAGGATTCCCCTTTATCCACATCCTCCCAACACCTGCTCTTTGTTGTGCTTTTGATGTTAGCCATTCTGACAGGTTTGATGTATTACCTCATTGTCCTTTGGATTTACATTTTCCTGATGATGGGTGATGGTGAACATCTTTTCACGGGACTGTTGGCCATTTGTATTTCTTCTTTGGAGAAATGTCTGTCCATGTCTTCTGCCTATTTTTTAACTGGAATATTTGGTTTTTGGGGGTCGAGTAGTATCAGTTCTATATGTTTTGGACACTATCCTTTTATTGCATATGATCTTTGCAAATATCTTCTTCCTTTGAGTAGGTTGTCTTATTATTTTTACGTTTTCATTGTTCTTCTGCCGTGTGGAAACTTTTTATTTTGCTGTATTCCCAATAGTTTATTTTTGCTTTCATTTCCTTTGCCTCAGGACACAGTCTAGAAAAACGTTGGTATGGTCCATGTCAAGAAGTTACTGTCTTCCCTCCTGTAGGATTTTTATGGATTCAGGTCTCATATTGAGGTCTTGAAACTGTTTTGTGTTTGTCTGTATTGTATAAGAAAGCAGGCTAATTTCATTCTTTTGTGCGTAGCTGTGTAGTTTTCCCAACACCATTTGTTGTAGAGACTGTCCTTTTCCCTTTTGATATCGTTGCTTGCTTTGTGGAAGATTCATGGACCACATAATTGTGGGTTTCTGTCTGAACTTGTATCCTGTTCCTTTGGTCGCTGTGTCTATTTTTGTGCCGTACTGTCTTGTTAGGATGACTGCAGCTTTGTAGTATAACCTGAAATCTGAAATTGTGAGTCCTCCAGCTTTGTTTTTCTTTTCCACATTGCACTGCCTGTTCGGAATCTTTAGTGGTTCCATACAAATGTGTAGGATTGTTTATTTGAGGTCTTTTGTTCTTTAATTTAAATTCAATTAGCCAACTTACAGTACATCATTAGTTTCAGATGTAGTCTTCAATAAATTTTCAGTCTTGTGTAACACCCAGTGCTCATTGTATCGTGTGACCTCCTTAATGCTACTCACCCAGTTAACCCCCCCAACTTCTCTTCCAGCAATCATCAGTTTCTTGCGATAGTTAATAGTCCATCATTGGTTTTCTCCCTCTCTGATGACTTCCCATTCTATTTTCCCTTCCTTCCCCTATGGTCTTCTTCCCTTTTTCTGATATTCCACATAGGAGTGAAAGCATATGATCATTGCCTTTCTTTCATTGACTTATTCCACTCAGCATAATACCCTCCAGCTCCACCCAGGTCGGTGTGATGGTAAGTACCCATCCTTTCTGATGTCTGAGTAATATTCCATTATATATATGATCCACATCTTCTTTATCCATTCATCTGTCCATGATCATCTGCACACCTTCCACACTTTGTCTATATGGATATTGCTGCTATGAACACTGTGGTGCATGTGTCCCGTCTTCACTACCTCTGTCTCTTTGGGGTAAATACCCAGTAGTGCAATTGCTGGGACATAGGGTAGCTTTATTTCTAACGTCTTGAGGAAACTCCGTACCATTTTGAAGAGTGTCTGTACCGGACTGCATTCACACAGGGGTGTAAGAGGGTTCCCGTTTCTCCACATCCTCTCCAACATGTACAGTTTCATGTCTTCTTATTTTTAGATATTCGGCCTCGTGTGATATGGCATCTATAGGGGTTTAGATTTGCATTTCCCTGAAGCCAAGTGATATGAAGCATTTATGCATGTATCTTTTGGTCACCACTATGTCGTCATCAGTGAAGTGACTTCCCATATTAATCCATCTCAAGACCTAAAGCTGGGTAAGGCACTGAAGCTGGATGTTGCCATCGGTTGGAAGTGTGGAGAATTTCAAAAGATCTCCATGGTGGGCAAGTTTAAAGGTCAGTGTGAAGCTACTAATTGGATCCGGGGAGATCTCTGAAAGTGCGGATTTCCTGGGATGGGTTGATGGGGGCCCTCTGATTTTCCTATGAATCCTTGCTGCAGCCCCAACTGGACATTTTCCTGCTGTGGGGCAGGCTGAGTCCTCTAGTCGTGCAGAGGTGAGCCCAATGCCTGGTGCCTTGGAGGCAGGCAAACGGGGAGGGACCCTCAGCAGAGGACCCAGGGTTAGGTTAGGCCTCAAGAGACAGCAGGTCCGAACTGCCCAGTGCTCAGAGAACTCCCAGGCTGAGTGAGATGAGGGCACAAGGGCGGGTGAGTGTGAGCCTTGGGGTTTCATCCGGAAGCGCCCACAAATGTTGGGGTTCACCAGAAGGGGCTCTCAGGTGGTGCCCCAATTCTCTTGCCCTGAATGCTGTGCTGTTCCCCAAAATGGTGCAGTTTACTGTGGGCTGCAGGCTGAGTCCTACGGTGGGGCTTGGGTGTCCCCAATCCCCCAGAGTGGGGTGCCAGGACCCTGGGGAGGGACCCCTCTGTGGCCAACCTAGGGTAAGGGTTGGGGTCCAGGAGCCCGGCAGGGACATACTGCAGGCTGTGCGGCAAGCTCTGTGGAGGGCTGAGAGGAGGCCATGGGGAGGATGAGCATGGGCCTCAGGGTTGGGGCACGGGGGACTGCCAAAGGATGGGGATGGGCTCCGGGGGCCTCCCCAAGTTCTCGTGCCCTGTAGGCTCGTAGAGCCCCAAGGGGCATGGTTTCCTGTCGGGTGGCAAGCTGAGTCCTGCGGTGGGGCACAGGTATCCCAATTCCCCGGGGCTGCAGTGTAAGCCTCCTGGGGAGGCCCCCACACCCACGGCCGACCTAGGGCTAGGGTTAGGCCCCAGGAGCCCCGCAGGCCCGATCTGCTGGCTGTATGGCGAGCTACACGGGCTGAGGTGAGGGTGTGGGGAGGGTGAGCGTGGGCCTCAGGGTTGGGGTGTGGGAGGCCGCCGAAGTTCACTGGTGGCTCAGGAGGGCCCTCCTGGTTCTCCCGCCTGAATGCTCTATGGCCTCCCAAGGTGCATGGTTTCCTGCACGGTGGCAGACTGATTCCTGCTGTGGGGCTCAGGTGTCCCGAATCCCTGCGGCTGTGGCTCCAGGCTCCTGGGGAGGGGCCCCTCCACAGATGAACTAGGGTTAGGGTTGGGGCCCAGGAACCCCGCAGGCCAGATCTGCCCACTATGTTTCGAGCTCTGCCGCGGGATGAGTTGAGGGTGGGGGTGGGGTGAGCATGGGCTTCAAGGTTGGGTTTAGGGATCGCCGAAGTTCGCCGGGGGCTCTGGGGGCCCTCCTGGTTCTCCCGCCCTGAATGCTCTACAGCCTCCCAAGGGGCACGGTTTCCTGTGAGCTGGCAGGCTTTGTCCTGCAGTGGGGCTCAGGTGTCCCCAGTCCCTGGGGCTGCGGCACCGGGCCCCAGGGAGGGGTCCTACCCAGCAGACCTAGGGTCAGGTCTAGGCCCCAGGAACCCGGCAGGCCTGATATCCCGGCTCTGCGACGTGCTCGGTGGCAAGCTGAAGGGAAGGCGTGGGGCGGGATGAGTGTGGGCCTCAGGGTTGGGGTTTAGGGAGCCGCTGACGATCGCTGGGGGCTCAGGGGGGCCCTATCAGTTTTCTTGCATGGGATGCTCTGTGGCTCCCCAAGGGGCATGGTTTCCTGAGGGGTGGCAGGCTGAGTCCCGTGGTGGGGCTCGGGTGTACCCAATCCCCGGGGTTAGGGTACGTATTAGGGTACAGGTTAAATTTAGGGTATGGGTTACGGTTAGGGTATGGGTGAGGGTAGGGGTTAGGGTTAGGGTAAGGAGAGGGTACGGGTTAGGGTTGGGTTTAGGGGTTACAGGTTAGAGGTTATGGGTTAGGGTACAGAGTAGGGTTTAGGGTATGGGTTAGGGTTTAGGGTTTGGGTTTAGGGTTAGGGTTAGGGTTGGATTATGCGTTAGGGAATGGGTTAGGGATAGGGATAGGGTATGGTTTATGGTTAGGGTATGGGTTAGGGTACGGGTTAGGGTACAGGTTAGGGTCAGGTATGGGTTAGGGTCCGGGTTAGGGATAGGGCACGGGTTAGGGTATGGGTTTGGGTACGGGTTAGTGTATGGGTTAAGGTTAAGGTAAGGGTACTGGTTAAGGTTAAGGTACACGTTACGGTTTAGGGTTTAGGGTTACGGTTAGGGTATGGGTTAGGGTTAGGGTACGGGTAGGGTTAGGGTACGGGTAGGGTTAGGGTACGGGTTATGGTACGAGTTAGGGTATGGGTTAGAGTTCGGGTTTAGAGTTTAGGGTTAAGGTTAGGGTACAGGTTAAGGTACTTGTTAGGGTTACGGTTAGGGTTAGGGTACGGTTTAAGTTACGGGTTAGTGTACAGTTTAGGGTTAAGGTTAGGGTACGGGTTAAGGTGTGGGTTAGAGTACGTGTTAGGGTTACAGTTAGGGTTATGGTACAGGTTAGGGTTAGGGTTAGGGTACGGGTTAGAGTTAGGGTTAGAGTACGGGTGAGGGTACGGGTTAGGGTTAGGTTTAGGGTTAGGTTACAGGCTAGGGGTAGGGTTAGCTGAAGGGGTAGGGTTAGGGGTAGGGGTGTGGGTATGGTAGGTGTCGGGGTAGGGTTAGGGTTTAGGGTTAGTGTTTGGGGTTTGGGGTTAGTGGTTAAGGTTAGGGTTTCATGTTTAGGGTTTCGGGATTAGGTTTAGGGCTTAGGGTTTAGGATTTAGTGTTAATGTTAGGGTTTAGGGTTTAAGGATTAAGGTTTAGGGTTAGGTTTAGGGTAGGGTTAGGGGTTAGAGTTAGGGTTAGGATTAGGGTTTAAGGTTTTAGGGTTTAAGGTTATGGGTTAGGGTTTAGGGTTAGTGTTAGACCCCAGTAGGCCAGCAGGACCCATGCGCTGGCTGTTCGGCGAGCGGAGGAGTGGGCCGAGGTGAGGGCGCAGGCGAGCGAGGGAATAGTATGCAGCGTTTTGGCGCGGGGGGCCTTTTAACGTCGCTAGAGGCTCAGAGGGCCCTCCCCGTTCTCCCGGCCTGAATGACCGGAGGTGCCCCTAGCGACCCGTGTGGTGGCGGGCTGGCAGTGTGTCTGGCACTGCGGTTTAGGGGTCCCCAATGCCGTGCGTTGCAGCGCAAGACCCCTTGGGAGGGGCCCCTCTGGGGCCATCCTAGGGTTAGTGTTAACACCCAGGAGTCCGGTAGGCATGATCCGCCAGCTGTGTGGTAGCGGAGGGCCAGGCCGAGGTGAAGGCGCCGGCAAGCTGGAGCGTGGGCCCAAGCATTTTGGCCCGGGGGGCCTTGGAATGTCGCCAGGGGCTTGGAGGGCCCTGCTGGTTCTCCCGCCCTGAATGGCCAGAGGCGCCCTTAGCGGCCCGGGTGGTGGCAGGGCGGCAGGGTGAGTAGGGCGCTGGGGCTCGGGAGTCCCCAATCACTGGAGTTGCTGTGCCAGGCCCCTTGGGAGGTTCCCCTCAGGGGCCAACCTAGGGTTAGGGTTAGCCCTTAGGAGGCTGGCAGGCCCGATCCGCTGGCTGTGCGTGAGCAGAGGGGCAGGCCGAGGTCAGGGCGCTGGTGAGCAGGAGCATGGGCCCAAGCATTTTGGCACATGGGGCCTTAGAAGTTCACTGGGACTCGGAGGGCCCTGCCCGTTCTCCCGCCCTGAATGACCGGCGGCGCACCTAGCAGCCCGGGTGGCGGTGGGACGGCAAAGTGAGTCCTGGCTTCGGCTCCGGGTTCGCCAATCCCTGGCACTGAGGCGCCAGGCCCCTTGGGAAGGGCCCCTCATAGGCCGCCCTAGGGGTAGTGTTAGCTCCCAGGAGGCAGGCAGGCCCGATGCGCCGGCTGTGCGGCGACCGGAGGGGCAGGCCGAGGTGAGGGCACTGGCGAGCGGGAGCGTGGGCCCAAGCGTTCTGGCATGGGCGGCCTTCGAAGGTCGCCAGGGGCTCGGAGGACCCTGCCCGTTCTCCCACCCTGAAAGGCCGGCAACACGCCTAGTGGCCCGGGTTGCAGCAGGGCAGCAGGGTAGAGTCTGGCGCTGGGGCTTGGGGGTCCCCAATCCCAGGCGTTGCGCTGATAGGCGACTTGGGATGGGCCCCTCGGTGGCAGACCTAGGGTTAGAGTTTGCCCCCAGGAGGCCGGCAGTCCCGATCCACCCGCTCTGCAAGAGCGGAGGGGTGGGCCGAGATGAGGGTGCTGGCGAGCAGGAGGGTGGGCCCAAGCGTTTTGGTGCGGGGGGTCTTCGAAGGTCGCCGGTGGCTCGGAGGGCCCTGCATGTTCTTCCGCCCTGAATGACAGGCGACTACCCTAGCGGCCCGGTTAGAGGAGGGGCGGTAGGGTGAGTCTGGCGCTGGGGCTCGGGGTCCCCAGTCCTCGGCGTTGGGGTGCCAGGCCCCTTCGGAAGGGCTCTAGGGGGCCGACCAAGCATTACTGTTAGCCCCCAGGAGGCTGGCAGACCGAATCTGCCAGCTGTGTGTCGAGCAGAGGGGCAGGCCGAGGTGAGGGCGCTGTCGAGCGGAAGCATGGGCCCAAGCGTTTTGGCACGGGGGGCCTTCGAATGTTGCCAGGGGCTTGGAGGGATCTGCCCGTTCTCCCTCCCTAAATGACCGACAGTGCTCCTAGCGGCCCGGGTGGTGGCGGGGCGACATGGTGATTCCGGCGCTGGGGCTCGGGGGTCCCCAATCTCAGGCATTGTGGTGTCAGGCCCCTTCAGAGTGGCCCCTCAGGGGCCAACCTACTGTTATGGGTAGACTCCAGGAGGAAGGCAGGCCTCATCCACCAGCTCTGCAGCGAGCGGAGGGGCGGGCCAAGGTGAGGGCGCTGAGGAGCAGGAGTATGGGCTCAAGCGTTTTGGATGGGGGGGCCTTCGAAGGTCACCATGGGCTCGGAGGGCCCTGCCTGTCCTCCCGCCCTGAATGACCAGCGGCACCCCTAGCGGCCCGGGTGGCAGCGGGGCGGCAGGGTGAGTCCGGCGCTGGGGCTCTGGGGTCCCTAATACCCGGCGTTGAGGCGCCAGGCCCCTTGGGCGGGCCGCTCGGGGGCGGATCTAGGGTTAGGGTTAGCCCGCAGGAGGCTGGCAGGCTCCTTTCTCCATGTGCGGTGAATGGAGGTGTGGGTCGAGGTGAGGTAGCTGGCGAGTGGGAGCGTGGGCCAGAGCATTTTGGCTTTGGCTCGGAGTGCCTTCGAAGGTCCCAGGTGGCTCGGAGGGTCCTGCCCGTTCTGTCGCCCTGAAGGACTGGCGACGCCCCTAGTTCCCCATGTGGCGGTGGGGCGGCAGGGTGCGTCTGGCGCTGGGACTTGGGGGTCCCCAATCCCTGGCATGCGGCACCAGGCCACTTGGGAGGGGCCCCTCGGGGGCGACCTAGGGATAGGGTTAGCCCCCAGGAAGCCAGCAGGCCCGATCCCCCAGCTCTGCAGCGAGTGGAGGGGTGGGCCGAGGTTAGGGCGCTGGTGGACAGAGGCGTGGGAGCTAGAGTTTTTGTGTGGGGGGCCTTCGAAGGTCGCAGGGGGATCGGAGGGCCCTGCCCATTCTCCCTTCCTGAATGACTGGCAATGCCCCTAGTGCCCTCGGTGTCTATGGGGTGGCAGAGTGAGTACAGCACTGGGGCTCGGGGTCCCAAATCCATGGCATTGCGGTGCCAGGCTCCTTGGGAGGGGCCCCTCGGGGCCGACCTAGGGTAAGTGTTAGCCCCCAGGAGTCCAGCAGGCACTTTCTGCCAGCTCTGCGGCAGGCGGAGGGGCAGGCCGAGGTGAGGGCGATGGCGAGAGGGAGTGTGGGCCCAAGCGTTTTGGCACAGGGGCCATCGAAGGTCGCCGGGGGCTTGGAGGGCCCAGCACGTTCTCTCGCCCTGAAAGAATGGCGGCGCCCCTAGCAGCCCGGTTTGCTGCGGGGGGGCAGGGTGACTCCGGCGCTGGGCTCGGGGGTCCCCAATCTCCGGCGTTGTGGCGCCAGGCCCCTTGGGAGAGGCCCCTCGGGGGCCGACCTAGGGTTAGGGTTCGTCCCCAGGAGGCCGGCAAGCCCAGCGCTAAGTGGTTCTGGCAATGTAACAAAAATGCCATACACTTATCTCTAAGAAATAACAGTGTACAGGAACCCTCTTAGCCCTAACATCATCCTTTGTGAATATGGAAGCCAGCCCCAAAGTGGTCGTGGAAGTCTGACGAAAGGGTTAAGCACTTTTCTCTGAGTCACCACACTATAAAGGGAAAGACCAATGTATATCATCTTTCACGAGTAGGAAGCATTAATGAAAAGGTTCTGGAATTTCGAGGACTCTGACCCATCCTTATTGGTAATAAACCACCGTGTACAGGAAAACACCTTCAACTCTCATCAGCCTCCTCAATCCTGATTCCGATTCAACTTTGGGTGTGTAGGACTAGGGAAATGTCCACATCTTATTGCTAAGAAAGAACGATGTCAGGGTAATGCCCTTCAAGTCACCTCAGCCTTCCTGAAGACGGAAGCAGGAATCAAGGTGGTTATGTTACCATGAGGTAAGGAAGATGAGCATATAAGTGAGAAACAACAGTGGGCAGGACCTCTCTTCCAACGAACAGTATCTTTGCTTAATGTTGAATCCCTATGGTAAGTGGTTGTGGGCATTTGTGAGGTCAAAATCTGAAGTGTTTTGTAAAACCTCTTGACCATTCACAGATGAGACTAAGGTAGTTGGGGACTCCTAGGCAGTGATTTGTCCACTGTCAAAAATACGAGAAGATAAAAGAGACAGATGAGGTCTCCTCAGGCATTGTCCTTTATCCTCATCCTCCGTGAGGATGGCCATCTCTGGACAGCTCAGTGGCAGGGTCTCATTCACAGTGGGGGCATCTGTTCCTCACAGACATCAGGCAGGGAAATGGATTTGGTTCTCTGTGCAAGCCCAGCCACAGCTGAGTGTCACAGCACCCTCTCGTGGGCTCATAAGAGTTTCACTGTCACCAGGCAGGTCATTGTATTTGATAAACCACTGTGAGAGTTTGCATTTGCCTTCATCTGCAACCTCCTAGAAGCAAATGCAGGTCTCTGGTACCATGTGAAGTCATGTGAAGGCATTGTGAGAAAGTGTCCTTTTGCTTAAGAAAAACATGGCTGGGGCTCCTGGCTGGCTCAGCCAGTTAAGCATGTGCCTTTGGCTCAGGTTATGGTCCCAGGGTTCTGGGATCGAGCCCGGGCTCCCTGCTCAGCACGAAAGGAGGTAGCGAAATAGCTTAGAACCCACAGAGAATGTGAATAAAGGGGAGTGAAATGGAACTTGGTCTGTGTTTTGCTTTAGGGATTGGAAGTTAGTTTTTTCTCAATTGTGATTGTTCTTGAAACAGAAAAGCTGTATTGTTTTTTTTTCTTTAATTTTTTTCTACTAATAATTTTTTATTATGATATGTTAGTCACTACACAGTATTTCCTTAGATTTTGATGTAGTGTTCCGTGATTCATTATTTGCATATAACACCCAGTGCTCCATGCAATATGTACCTTTCTTAATACCCATCACTGGCCCATCCCAATCCCCCACCCCTCTCCCCTCTGAAGCCCTCAGTTTGTTTCCCAGAGTCCATAGTCTCTCGTGGTTCATTCCCCCTTCTGTTTAGGGTCCATTGTCTAAAGGGACAGACAGTGGAAGTTCACCAAATATAAGATCGAAATTGAATTGTTCATTACAGATGCCACCAAGTAGTTCCCAGACATTTCATTCTACTGTAGTAATTCATTATACCTGTGCAGGTGCACGTCGAAGATAATTGATGCATGTATAGTGGTAATAAAACACGCCCCTCAGTAGTAGAATAATAGAGGATGCATATGTGTAAAATTATTCGACTATAGCTTCCATGCTTTCCCTTTGGTTCCTTATTATCTATGAAATTGAACAATTTTTGTTCTCTAGGCTTTAAACTCATTGTCAGTATTTAGAGTTTTTCAATGCTGATCTTCTCCTGAAAAAGTTACCAAAAACCTAAAATATGTATGAACTTTAAAAAATACTATATTAAAAATTACAGCAGGGAAGTTCCATTTTGTAAATATTGTGTCAATGGATCTCTATTTTGACATCTGTGTTCATTAGAAATGATGACATTTTATGTGAGTATAAATATCAATGTGTAAAAGAAAAGGTAGGAAGAACCTTGAATGTTTACGTAATTGGTGAAATGACAGGTGTGTGTGTGTGTGTGTGTGTGTGTGTGTGTGTGTGTGTGTGTGTGTAATTGATTTTCAATGAATGGTTCAGCTTCTTGTAGGGCCTCCGAGAGAGCCCAGGTGAACCTTTCAATGAGTTGATATCTGTTTTCAGAACATGGGAATCTCTTAGTCCAATAGTCAATCAGGCAAGCTTTGAGGTCTTGAAGAGTTTCAGTCCTCATCAATGGTGTTGCAGACCCTTGTGAGCAAACCCTAGGGTATGCTCATAGCCCTCATTAGCTGGTACCAACGTGTGACGATTTCAGACAGCATTTCCCAAAGAAGTACCTCTTGAGTCTCTGTCCTTGTCAGTTCCCTACACTTCCTTACACTAGTTATGTGATCAGTGTGTTTCAGGATAATCCCCACATGTGATTTTTCTATTTCCTACTAGTCCTATCTGTTTCTCATCTTCTTCTTTTATGGTAGGGGTTGGGAAGCAACCTGTGTGGTGTAGAAAGGGGTGTGGTAGTTGTCTGCCTTCAGAGGACCGAATGATGCCTAAAATTGTACTGTAGTTTGAGGTCAATTGTCCATCCTCTGAGTGTCAGGAATTCCATCACTTTACTTTGATGCTAGTCTGTTCTTCAAGCTGTCTTCAGAAATAAGGACGTCATCCATCTAGGGAATACTGGTTTGTGTGTATGTTTTCATTTTAGGAAAGGCCTTGCTGTTCCTGAAAATAATACTGTAGAGCACCCTTTCCTGTTCTTATTGGCCATCAGTCAATCTTTTGTGAAGTGTTCGTTTATAAATAGACTTTCTATGGTTGATGAGCAGGAATTCTTTATTGACAAGTCTTCGTCAGTGTGTGTATTGCAAATCTTTACTTCCCAGCCTGCGGTTAACTTTTTCATTTTCTTATGGTCATAAGATAAGGAGAAATGTCACATTTTTATGAAGTCCCGCTGAATTCTTTTAAATGGTTAGGGCACCCTGCGTCCTACCCCAAGATTGACAGGTTCTACGTTTTCTTTCAGAAACTGTCCAATGGGAAGCTACAATCCATCTCAAATTTATAAATTGAATTTTGAATTTAATAGGGTATTTATAGACTGGTTTGGATTTTCTATGTACACAATTGTATTATCTGTGAATAGTCACAATTATCCCCTCAATTCTTATACTTTTTGTTTCTCTTGCCTTCTAACACTGGTAGATTCTCCGATGCCACTTTGAATAGAGCAGCATTGTTTGAAGATTTTAATATACCTTTCTCAATATCTGACAGAAAAAGCAGACAAAACATTGGTAACAAATGTGACCTAATTGACATATAGGGAACATTCCATAATAAGTGCAGAATACATTATTTTCAAGTGGTCATAGACTCTTTACCCAAATATATGATAGGTGGGGCCACGAATCAAGGCTACAAATGTTAAACCCTGAAATTAACTAGATTCTATTCTTAGACCACAGGGGAATTGAGCCACAGTCATAGCGAAAAGAAAACCAGGAAGTCCTTCAATGTTTAAAATTAAACAGAACATTGCTACATATCCTAAAGGTCAGAGAGGGAATCTCCATGGAAATTCTGAAGCTTTTCTACATGAGGGCTCACACACAATGGCACTTTCTTTGTGAAGAGCATTATAATAACCTAGACAGGAGTTGAGCCTTAAGTCAGAGTTCTGCCTGCCCCAGCCACACCTGGCAGCCTTGGCCTGTGGTCCCCCTCAGCTGTCCTTTCTGGTGGCCCTGAGCTAAGGGGGTCAACATGGCCATACAGAAATGGGAAGCTCTCCACTCATAGTGATGACGGTGCCCCCTCCCCAGCTGCCCTTTCTGGTGGCTCTGAGCTAGGGGGGGTCAACATGGCCGTATGGAAATTAGAAGCTCCCCACTCTTAGTGATGACGTTGCTATCGTATCGTCCTCACCAGTCCAACAACATGATTTCTGAGTGAACTATGATACAAGAGTGACTTCTTGGCCCTCCTTCAGGTTTTAAAATCATCTGGTGAGTCATCTGTTCGAAATATGGATTCAACATGTGTTCTTTCTTCTGGAAAAGAAATAGACCCAATAGCAATTATGGCTTCCTGAGCACCTGTTCTTGAGACATATCATACTGGCTCTTTGTAGCATTCTGCCTCTTAAACTTCTCAACTAGGGTGTAGATATTTTTAGGCACATTTTCAGGTGGTTAGACAGGGACTCAGATGATATGAGTCACAGAGGATTTTAGTGTCAGAAACCTAAGTGAGATCCCCAAATTGACTCCAAATCCCTTGTTGTTCCATACAGGGTACTATCTTCCTCTTATCTCTGGTCTTCTCGATCTGGAAACCTATCAAGTATCAGGATTTTCTCGTCATGTGGACAATTGGAACGAATTCAGCTGGCCTTTTCACCTCTGCCCATGGTGATCATTAAGATCATTATCTCAGTGGAGGACCTGTGGGTAAGATACTCAAAGATCCTTAGGAATACAGACAGTATAATATTTTTCTGGTATTAACGTTACTGAAACCAATCTTTTTTAGTCCATTCAGGCTCTGGTATGTTCAGAGGGTGCTGTAAAACAGGTCTGAAATAGTGTTTAAAAACACTCAGCTCAGCCTCTTCTACAAAGTGAGCCAATGCTTATAAATATGGCTAAAATATTGCCTTACCTACGATGACTTCCCAGCCATCCTAGTGTTTAAATGGTATGACTGTGACTTACATTAGTCAACATTTGCAGAGGAAGAACTTAGTGCATCCAGGGGGCACTTCATGTTGAAATTAGTTGGTGACAACGAGCTACTGTGTTTTATTCTGCAGTCCAAGGGAATGGTGCCAGACATCTCTAAGGTGTCTAGCAGTTCTACAATTCTGATTTTAAGTGGTCTGTGTGCTTCAGCGATTTGGGCAGGAGAAGGGCAGGAGTCCAAAGACTGTGAACACTTCTGTTACCTGTGCTGACCATGGAGCAGGCAGCCTTCTGTGGACATCATTTTGATTTCTTGGTACTCTTGTGAAAGGTGCTTTAGTCTCAAATTCCTCCATTTAGGAGCAATTATAATGATAAAAGGAATTTTTATCTTATATCATCTGTGGGCCCTGATCCTGGGCTCCCAGGGAAGCCATCCTTTAACATTTTACCAGCTCAAAATGACTGGGCAAAAACCTCAAAGCATGGGCCCTATTTCTGCCCCATGCACATGTTGTACATCTGCTTCCAGGAGAAAACAAGAACCAAAAAATGCCAACATGAAGTTAAGAAAAAATAGAGAACCTCTTTGGCTCCCATAAGATTAAGATCATACTGACATGTACATACTGAAAACATAAGAAAGAATCTGTCACTTTCTGGATCTAAGAAGATCCTCATTGTAGTGTGTAACTCTGTATGTAAAACAAAACAGAAAAAAATATATAAGCCTGCCCCAAATGTTCCTTCCCTGGAGCACTCCCTTCTTGGTGAAGATTGTGTCTCCCAGACAGTTGTCCTGACTTGGGTTTGAATAAAGGTCTCTTCCTTTCTCTCTAAAATGTTTTTAAAAGTTCATTCATGCAGTGTCGACAATAATAGTGTTTTCTATTTAAGTGAGAAATTAATGTTCCACTCTAGTTGCATTGGGAATAGACGAATTGAGGGTTTCTTTAGAAGAGTAAGTCTGCTATCCAGAAAAGGCAAGGTCATTGGTCTATTGAGAATGGAGATAATTACTGCTAAACAACAAGTATGTGTTGCCCCTTCGCCCAGAAACCGAAGCAGGTGTGCAGGCTTTAGGTCAGAGGTGACTTCTTCTTCCCAGCTGACAGCACTTCTTTGCTCTGGCTCCAAGACACCCGAGATTTTGAACGTCAGCATCGCAGTCAGCGAGGCAGTTTGTCACAGGACGCCAGTGTTCAGAGAAAGCACATGTATGTTTGGCAAAATGTCCTAACTATGTCAGGGCTGGAGGTAAAACCTCTAGTTATCCCAAAACCAGCTGGGCTTTTCTCTTTTCTCTAGTTGAGCCACAAAATAAAATTGAAGTAGCTGTCAGCATTCTGGGTTTGGTGCAAGAATTACTCAGTTTCCCTGCTGGTAGAACGTTGCAGGGGATCACAATTTCTCTACCCATTTATTGCTTACAAATGTATTTTGACCATCTGTTTCCTAAGAACCCTCTTTTATTAGAAAGGGAAGGTGAGATTCACTCTGTGCCTGTTTGTAACATCTAATTTGTTCCTTCATCTAACAGTGTTTATTCAATTGGGCTTAAGATATGGTTGAGTGGCCAGAATCTAGGGTTAGGTGGCTTTTTTTCATCTGATACAGACTTGGATGATGTCATTTGACAAAGGTGATGTTTCATCATTGATTAGTTAATTCACCAGAAGAGTTAAAATTAGGAAGGAGGGAAAATTGAAAATTATCCAAAGCGGCCTGTTCCTGTTTAAAAGTTGAGCTTGACTTTCTAGTTTTACTAAATGTATTATCTCGATATTTAGAGGTGCCATATTCTGTATGTAGTTTCTTTTGTGGTGGAGTCAGAAGGAGAGTCTGGGAATTCTTTTGGATAGTGGCATGCTGGTGGCTTCAAGGGCTTGCCGTCAGGAGCCTTGGGGTGAATTCTGCAACTGCTTGCCTGACCCTGGGTACATCTCACAGAGGTTTTGTTTCCTCTTATGAAATTGCCGGCAGATAATGTTCTGCTTAAAGGGGAACCCTCCCATCCTGTTGGTGGGAATGCAAAGTGGTGAGCCAGTCTGGGAAACAGTGTGGGGGTTCCTCAAAAAGTTAAACATTGAACAACCCCATGATCCAGCAATTGCTCTCCTAGGTATTTACCCAAAGGATACAGAAATGCAGATTCAAAGGGGGAACATGCACCATGATGTTTATAGCAGCAATGTCCTGAGTAGCCAAACTATGGAGAGAATCCCAACGTCCATGCACTGATGAATGGATAAAGCAGATGTGGGATACATATATATATAATGGAATATGACCCAGCTTCAAAAAGAATGAAATCTTACCATTTGCAAGGATGTGGATGGATCTAGAGTATATTAAGCTAAGCAAAATCAGTGAGGAAAGACAAATATCCTATCTCTCACACTTGTGAAATTTCAGAAAGAAAATAGATGAACAGAGTTGAGGGGTGATGAGAGAGGCAAACAAGGAAATAGACTCAACCTTGGAGAACAAACTGAGTGTTGCTGCAGGACAGGGGCATGGGGGGAAGAGTTAAATGGGTGAGGGGTATTAAGGAGGGCAGTTGTGATGAGCACCGGGTATTGTATGCAGATGAGGAATCACTAAATCCTACCCCTGAAGTGAATATTCCATGGCATGTGAACTAACTGGAATTTAAGTAAAAGAAGAAAGGAAAAAGTGTTCTGCTTCATGAAGAGTGAGGTAAAATTGTAGTGAATTGGGCTGTACTATTCTATAGAGGATAGATGTAAAACACCCTGTTATAGGATACACTAATTTCTTATCACATAAGGAGTCCTCAGAAAGCTGCAATGAAAGATTCAGATCTCAGAGCATGTTCATGTTCCACTGATATGTTAACAGTTTGCACAGGTAGGAAAGAAGGTGGAGAGAAAGGCAACAGAAGGAGAAAGTAGGTGTGAACCTTTCATTAGTTAGCGTTATAGCTTTCTCATGAAAGCCTTGCGCCAGTGTGATTTTGGAAGAAGAGGAGGAATCCGGGAGCTTTGCAGGAGACAGGGGAGTTCCAGGTCTGGGTAAACTGACAGTGGTCCCATAGGAGAGCTGAATGCATTCTGCAGCAGGGTGTGGACAGGGTGGGCTCCAGGGG
Source organism: Ursus americanus (assembly GCF_024610735.1). Classification (NCBI taxonomy): domain Eukaryota; kingdom Metazoa; phylum Chordata; class Mammalia; order Carnivora; family Ursidae; genus Ursus; species Ursus americanus. The sequence continues at coordinate 884,813 of NW_028273661.1, forward strand.
TGGCTGTGGGTCTCCTGGGTGAGAGTTGTGACAGGTGAGGGCTGTGTGCAAGTTCCTGGCTGAGGACAAGTGAGGCACAGATGGAGAGCTGGCAGAGAACCTTCTTCTGGGCCACCAGCCTCACCCAACACACACAGCCTCATCTTCTGTCCCTGTCACTCCAATTCAGACTTCTCCGAAGGTGAGTGAGAACACATCAAGAGCATTCTGAACAGAAGGGAAAGCATGTGCAAAGGCTCTGGGCCAGTAGAATTCCAGTTATTTCCAGGATCAGCAAGAAGGCCCTCTGGCCACAGGAGACAGCTTAGGACATGAACTCAGAGAGGTGAAAGAGGGTGACAGAAAGCTATTCCAGGGCTATAACCCCATGAGACGCTGTTTCACTGGGCCATATTGGCTACAGTGTTGAGAACAGATGACAGAAGGTTGAAGATGGCAAAGCAGGTCAATGACGAAGCTTTTCCAGGAACTCAGGCACCGTGGACCGGACAGGTGGCCTTGGATGGTGTGGTTAGACCTATTCTGGTTCCATTTTGAAGATGGAGCTCACAGGATTTGCTGATGGGTTAGCTATTAGAGCAGGAGAACGGAGGAATTGGGGTAACTCTCAGGTGTTGTGGGTTGTCCTGATCGAGAGGAAGGAGAGGGTTTCTCGGGGGGTAGGTGGTAGTCCGTGTTCTGCATGCTGAGGAAGGTGCCTTTCCTGGTGGATCTGCTGAGGTTTGTGTCTGGGAGGACCTTTCACATCTCCTCCCTCAGCAATGCTGAAGTACAAGTATCCCCCACTTTTTAAACGTTCACAGTAAGACACTGGGCTTTCTTGAAAGAACTACATTATTACCCAGGTTCAGTAAGAGGAAGAGACCTGAGGAGGATTTCCCTCTTATGAATAAAGGTGAACAGTGAGAATCGTGTTCAGCATCTGTTTTGGGGAGAAGCACGACAGAGGCGGCGTGCACCCCAACCAGCTCCTTCCGCTGGGAACCGCTCTCTGCATCCAGCCACTAGCACTTTGAATTGTGTCTGTGAGCCTCTGCTGTGCTTCATCTTCATTTATGCTGGGCCTCCGCTAGAAACTTGTGTGCTGAGGCCTAAGAAAAGCCAAAGAGAAGGAATTTTGGAGTCTGAGCACACTGTCTAATTGTTCGTGTAAATTAATGGTCATTCCTTCTTGACACCATTTCTGCTGTGCAAGGTTTCTCAGAAGCCCTGTACTTTCAAAGAGCAGGGAAACCTATACCCCATGCTGCGGGGTTAGTTTTAGACTCCATGCCTGACAGAACATTTCATGACTGTAGGATTTTCTCACTCAAACATTGAGACTTTGACCATCTTCACCCATTTCTACCACCCCATCCCCGAGTCTGGCACCTACCAACCTGCTCTCAGTATCTATGCGTTCAGTATTTGTTTATTCCACGTGGAATGTACATGAGAGCATCTGGTATTGGTCTTTCTGTGTCTGAGTTACTTGGCCTAAGGCCCCCAAGGTCTGTGTTTCCATGTCTGGTTCTTGTGAATAATGCTGCAGTGAACGTGGGAGTGCATCTGTATTTTTGAGGCAGCATTTTTGTGTTCTCTGAATCAATACTCAGTAGAGCCATTACTGGGTCATGGGGTAGTGTATTTATTTTTTCAGGAACCTCCATACCGTTTGTCACAGTGGCTGCACCACTTTCCATTCCCACCAACAGTGCACAGTGTCTCCTCATCTGCACACCCTTGACCCCACTTGGTGTCTGTCTCTGGGACATTTGCTGTTCCAACAGTTGTGAGGGGATAGCCTATTGTGGGGTTGACTGATGTTTCCCTGACGATGATGAGTGATGTCGAACAACTTTTTCTGTAAGTTGGCACCTGTGTGCCATCTTTGGAAAGTATCTATTCACATATTCCCCCCATTTTTTTATACAGTTTTTTGTTTTGTTTTGTTTTGATTTGTATGAGTATTGTGTGTATTTTGGATATTAGCCTCTTCTCACACATATTATTCGCAGATATTTTTTCTTACTGGGTCAGTGGCCTTTTAAGTTTTTGCTGGTGTCTTTTGCCGTGTGGAAGATTTCAGTTTGATGTTGTTCCACTTGTTTATTTTTGCTTTTGTTGCCTTTGCATTTGGTGTCCGATCTGAAGACTCTTTGCCAAAACCAATGTCGAGAGACTTAGTACCTGTGTCTTCTTGGAGGTTTATGGATTCAGGTCTTATGTTCCTATCATTCATCCATTAAAAATTTTGTGTGTGGTGTAAGAAAGTGACCCAGTTATATTCTTCTGCATTTAGTGTCCAGTTTGCCTGTTACCGCTCACTGAAGACAGAGTCCTTCCCTCATGGCATATCTTCTGCTGCTGTGTTGTAAGTTAGGATCATCTACGTGTGGGTAAGTTTCTGAGCTTTCTGTTCTGTTCCACTGACCTGCTGTCTGTGTTTATGCCAGTACCATCCTGTTTTGATGACAACAGCTTTGTAATCTAGCTTGAAATCCAGGTGTGTGTTGACTGCACCTTTCTTTCTCCAGGTTTCTTTGGGTATTTGGGGTCTTTTGTGATTCCATCCAAGTTTGAGGACTGTTTTGTATTTGCTTGAATAATGCCACTGGAATTCAGAGGGATTTCATCACATCTGTCGATTGCTTTGGGTACGATGGACATGTTCACATAATTAACTCTTCCAGTTAAGGAGCATGGCGTATGCATCCATTTGTTTGTGTTGACTTCCAAATCTTTGACCCATACATTCTGCCCCCCTCGACACACATGCTTTTCATTTCTTTTCTGCCATGTGTTGAGTGTACTATGTCTTTCTCATTCTTGGTTACTTTTATTCCTAGATTTTTTTTTTTGGTGCAATTGTTAATAGCATTGCTGTTTAAATTTCTCTTTGCGAAAGTGTGTCATCAGTATACAGAAATGCAAGAAGTTGGGTCATCCTGGTGGCCCCATAGGTGAAGCGTCTGCATTCAGCTCAGGTCATGATCCCAGAGTTCTGGGTCTGCTTCTCCCCCTTTCGGACACTCCCCCTGCCCGTGCTTTTTCTCTTCCTGTCAAATAAATAAATAAAATCTGAAAAAAAGTAAAGACAACAGGTCTCTGTATATTGACTTTATATCCTGCAGCTTTCTTGAATTTGTTTAAACTAACAGGTTTTTTTTGTGGAATTTTTCGGGATTTCATGTCATTTGCAAATAGTGACAGTTTTCCTGTATGGATTTCATATCTTTCTCTTTCTTTAAAATGATGTTAGTCACCCTACAGTACTTCATTTGTTTTTGATGTAGTGTTCCATGATTCATTGTTTGCATATAACACCTAGTGCTCATTATGACACGTGTCCTCCTTAATACCCATCACCAGGATTACCCATTCCCCTACCCCTCCCTTTCTGCATGCTTCATTTTGTTTCCCAGTGTCAATAGTCTCTCATGGTTCATCTTCCCCTCTCATTCCCCCCCTTCACTTTTCCCTTCCTTCTTCTAATGTCCTCCATGCTACTCCTTCCATTCCACATAGGACTCAAACCTTATGATAATTGTCTTTCTCTGCTTGCCTTAATTTCACTTAGCATAATCCCCTCCTGGTCCATCCACGTTGGTGCAAATGGGGGGTATTCATCCTTTCTGATGACTGAGTAATATTCCATTGTATAGATGAACCACATCTTCTTTGTCCATTCATCTGCTGAAGGACATCTTGGCTCCTTCCACAGTTTGGCTATTATGGACATTGCTGCTATGAACATTGGGATATAGGAGCCCCTTCTTTTCATTACTCTGTGTCTATGGGGTAAATACCCAGGAGTGCAATTGGTGGGTCGTAGGATAGCTCTGTGTTTAATGTCTTGAGGAACCTCCATATTGTTCAAAAGTGGCTATACCAGCTTGAATTCTCACGAGTAGTGTAAGAGGGCTCCCCTTTCTTCACATCCTCTCTGACTTTTTGTAATTTCCTGTCTTGTTAATTTTTTTTCTAGATTTCATTTATTTATTCCACAGAGATTGAGACAGCCAGCGAGAGAGGGAACACAAGCAGGGGGAGTGGGAGAGGAAGAAGCAGGCTCATAGCGGAGGAGCCTGATGTGGGGCTCGATCCCATAAGGCCAGGATCACGCCCTGAGCCGAAGGCAGATGCTTAACCTCTGTGCCACCCAGGTGCCCCCTGCCTTGTTAATTTTAACCATTCTAACTGGTGTAAGGTGGTATCTCATTGTCGTTTTGATTTGTATTTGCCTGATGGCAAGTGATGTGGAGCATTTTTTCATGTGTCTGTTGGCCATTTGTATGTCTTCTCTGGAGAAGTATCTCTTTGTGTCTTCTGCCCATTTTTTGGGTGTCGAGTTTGAGGAGTTCTTTATAGATCTTGGATACCAGCCCTTTATCTGTAATATCATTTGCAGATATCTTCTCGATTCCATAGGTTGCCTTTTTGTTTTGTTGATCGTTTGCTTTGCCGTGCAGAAGCTTTTTATCCTGATGATGTGCCAATAATTCATTTTTGCTTTTATTTCCTTTGCCTTTAGAGACATGGCTTGCAAGAAGTTGTTGTGTCCAAGTTTGAAGAGCTCTTTTGATTTTGATATGAGACAGGAATCCATTATCTTTCTTTCCTGATTGTATTCGAGTCCTCTGTCTTTTTGGTGAGTCTAGCTAAGTTTGTCAATTTTGTTTATCTTTCCAAAAAAGGCAGCTCTCATTTTCATTGTTTTTGGTTTTTTGGTCTTTTTAGTCTCTGTTGGATTTATTTATGCATTCCTTTTTGTTATTTCCTTATTTCTACTAATTTGGGGCTTTGTTTGTTGTTTTATTTTCTACTTCTTTACCACATAAATCAGGTTGTTTATTGGAGAGCATTCTCATGGATTGATGAAGGCTTGAATTTCTATGAATGTCCCCCATAAAGCTACTTTTGCTGCATCCCATAAGTTTTTGTAAGTTGTCTTTTTCATCAGTGTCAAGGTACTTCTAATTTTTTTTTGATTTCTTCTTTGACTGTTGGTTGTTCAGTAGCATGTTGTTAAATCTCCACATATTTATTTAAGATTATTTAAGTATCTGACAGAGAGTGAGACAGTGAGAGAGGGAACACAAGCAGGGGGGTGGGAGAGGAAGAAGCGGGCTTCCCGCTGAGCAAGGAGCCTGATTCCAGGCTAAATCCCAGGATCCTGGGATCAGGACCTGAGCTGAAGGCAGATCCTTAACAACTGAGCCACCCAGGCCCCCCAATCTCCACCTATTTTTGACTGTCCCATTTTTTTCTTGAGACTGATTTCTAGTTTCATATCATTGTGGTTGGACAAGATTTGAAGCAGAAGTTGAAGAGAGCATTCAGATGAAAGGTTTGTTTCCTGGAGGGTTTTCTGAGGGCAGACCATGAGTTCCGTGGGACGGAGGAAGGTTTTGTGAGACAGGGGGTGGGGTTATCCCTTGTTAGAATTACTGACTACTACCATGCAGGCTGTGTGCTACCGTTCACACCATAGACCTGATGGACTTGTACTTCATTAGGAATATTTTCTAGGAGGTGTAGGCATAGCCTTCTCTTAAAGAAAGGTGCCATGTGGGTTCATGGCATGACCCCAGGTCAGCAACCAGGATGTATTGTATTGTGGGGGATCAGAAACAGGCTTTCTGTAGGAAGTGACAGAAATAGGGTATGGTGAGCTCCATGACCATAGGTGAGGTCCCGAGTGACCCACTGGGTGTTCGGTTCTGTGGATCTGTCTCATCAGGTGCTGTGGAATTCAGGGACACCCTCCTGTCTGTGGATTTGTGTGGAGACAGGTAGACATCAGTGTCTGGCCAGGCACGAGGGTCGCAATGAACCACCACCAGAGGTGCAGCGTGCGGGGGAGCCACTGCTTGGTTTCCATGAAAGCTGACCAGGGTCTGTGACCGTGATTCCTAGTAGCTGCAAGGGGAGAGGAGGACGGGGGTCGTGCTCACTTCCTAGACTTGTGGTCAGGACTAGTCTGGAGCACACTGAAGTCAGCCACACCGGGCACAGAAGGCCCCCAGTCAGTGTAGCTGTGGGCACTGCTCCCATGGCACTATCGGGCCTGGTCCATGCTGCCACCTCCTGCTTTTCCTCATCATCTTCAAGGTCATGTGCCTCTGCTCTTGCCCCATGGCCTCCGGGGTATTGTCCGTCCTCCATCTGGCCCTCGTCCCTGGTGCCCTGTGCAGTCCGATGCCAGGGTAGCCTTCTCGAGACAAACATCTGGCCCTGATGGAACACTTCCATGGATCTCGTTTGATGCGAGGATGAAGCCCTGCCCTGGAAGGGGGCTAAGGTCCCCAATCAGGAAAGCCATGTCTCCCTTTTCAGCATGGCCTGCCCGCCCCTCAGTCTTCTTCAGGGAAGCTCTCCCCAATTCCTGAGATGATAGCTCTGAACTTAAAAATGAATGTTATTTTACATATCTCTATGCCTTAGTTCATCCATGGCATGTCTTTCAACCCCGTAGTGGGGTTTTTTTTTTAGCAGTTCTGAAGGGCTGTCTGCTCAAGGAGGGGATGACCTGGGCAGGGCAGCTTTCCCTCTCATCTCCCTCAGCATGTCTCTGAGCCCTGGGGCCAGCTGTCCCACTGAGGACTGAGGGACGCAAGCCAACCCATCCTGAGCCCAGGCTGTGTCACCTGTGTAGACGGATGCATGTCGGAGCGGTGGGCAGCTGGCATGGGCCAGGGGCAGGCAGTGTCTCGTCATTCCTTCCCTCCCTTCCTCCCAGAGGTAGCTCAGAGCAGCCTTCAACCCCTGCATCTCCAGATCCCTTGACTTATGCCTCCTGTGTTCAGCTGGTGACCTTGGAGTTTCGCATGGATTCTACCTCCTCTACCCTCTCCCGTAGCAGTTCCTGGGTCAGGGGAGGGGTCGGACTCTTGTCTGCTTTTGGTCTTCTTCCTGTCCCGCACCAAGCCCACCCACCTTTGCATCTTCCATGTATGTGTTTGGAAGCAAGCCCATCCACAGGTAACCTATTAGCCAAATGGATCCAGGCAATGAACATTGAAGTAGTGATCCAGGATCCATAATAAACCTGCTCTGAAACCTGTCCCAAAGTCTGTGACTCTCTCACACTGAAACAGAAACAATAATAGCTTTCTGGACTGTGAAGTGACATGTGTCTCTACTTCCGATCTTGAATGCATAGGTGCTGAGCCTGGACAGAAAAGGACCATGGCTCCCGTGGGCTGGGATCCACAGTAAGAACTCAGGGAAATCTGAATTCAAGGCATAGAGTGAATAATTATTGTAGAGTGAATCTTCTCAAGTAGGGCTTATGAACATTGCACAGGAAAAGCTTTTTCAAAGAGGTTCCTGAAAGAAAAATCTTTTTTTAAAATTTATTTTAATTCCAGTAGAGCTAACATACAGTGTTACATTCGTTTCAGGTGTACAATAGAGTGATTCAGTAATTCAATATATTACTCAGTGGTCATCAAGAAAAGTGTCCTCTTAATCCGCTTCATCTATTTCACTCATCCCTCTATCCACCTCCTCTCTGGTAAGGATCCGTTTGTTCTCTATTGTTAAGAGTTTGTATTTTGCCGCACCCATACTCAGGCAACCCTGTTTGGCTAGAGTTGCCCTGTCCCCTGCGAGGGGGGATGGGTGTGGGCACACTGTGAGCTGGTATTTCCAGGCTTTTGTTCCCTGGCGACTTTCTCTGGCAGTCTGCTGTGCCTCTTCTGAAAGTCAGAGCAGCAGAGGCTGAATTGTCACAGAACAGAGGGTTTGCAGCCTGTTCTCCACGGATGTTCTGGCCACTTTAACTCCATTCCTATTCGTGCTGTTCAACCTCATAGCATCCCTGGATGTGCGCCCCACACCCTGCGTCCTTGCCCTCTTTTCCAGGGCAGGCACATCTCTGTCCTTTGTGTTTCTAAAGCCACCAGTCACCAGCCACCAGCTGTCCCCGCGAGCTCCCAGATCTCCAGCTCTCAGTCTGGATCCCGTGAGCACACCAGGATTACAGAGTTTCCTGAGAAACCTGGTGGCAGGCCACCTTTTTAGGGTCTCAGTCTGCTGTTTCCAGAGTGACAACCGCGAGTCCGCCCGCTCCCCCATGCAGGTGGCCCACCAGCCGCCAGCCGTCCCGCGTGCTCCCGGGTCTCTGGGGCTGTCTATGCCCGGTGAGCACACCGGGATTCCATAGTTCCGTGAGAAGCCGGGTGGTGGGCGCACTTGGTTCAGGGTTTCAGTCTGCTGTTTCGCGGGTTCTGACATCGAATCTGCCCGCTCCCATGTGCAGGTGGCCTGCCAGCCTCCAGTGGACCTGCACACGCTGCAGGAGCTCCCAATCTCATTCTGGATCCCATGAGCACACTGGGATTCCGGTGTTCCATGAGATGCCTGGTGGTGTGCTCTCTGGTCTCACTGGTCTCAGTCCTCTCTCTAGGGGTGCCTTCCGGGAGTCCCCCAGCTCCCCTGTGCAGGTGGCTGCTACTTCCTGGCGCCCGAACACAGTGGCTCCCTCCCCCTTCCTTTTATCTTCCAGTATCTGTGCCAGGTTTCAGGACTCCCCGCTTCCTACCTCAATACTTAGCGCTGGAGATGTTCATTTGTAGAGATCCAGATATATCTTCCTGCCTCTCAGGCTGATTCCGTGGTTGTTTAGGCTGGTCTGATACCTATCCAGCTGGACTCAGGGGACCTGCTGAAAAAGGGGTCCCCTACTCCTCTGCCATCATAACTCCTCTCTTGTACCTGAAATAGTATTTAAAAACACTCAGCTCAGCCTCTTCTACAAAGTGAGCCAATGCTTATAAACATGGCTAAAATATTCCCTTACCTACGATGACTTCCCAGCCATCCTAGTGTTTAAATGGTATGACTGTGACTTACATTAGTCAACATTTGCAGAGAAAGAACTTAGTGCATCCAGGGGGCACTTCATGTTGAAATTAGTTTGTGACAATGAGCTACTGTGTTTTATTCTGCAGTCCAAGGGAATGGTGCCAGACATCTCTAAGGTGTCTAGTAGTTCTACAATTCTGATTTTAAGTGGTCTGTGTGCTTCAGCGATTTGGGCAGGAGAAGGGCAGGAGTCCAGAGACTGTGAACACTTCTGTTACCTGTGCTGACCATGGAGCAGGTAGCCTTCTGTGGACATCATTTTGATTTCTGGGTACTCTTGTGAAAGGTGCTTTTGTCTCACATTCCTCCATTTAGGAGTAATTATAATGATGAAAGGAATTTTTATCTTATATCATCTGTGGGCCCTGATCCTGGGCTCCCAGGGAAGCTATCCTTTAACATTTTACCCGGCTCAAAATGACTGGGCAAAACCTGAAAGCATGGGCCCTCTTTCTGCCCCAAGCACATGTTGTACATCTGCTTCGAGAAGAAAACAATAACCAAAAATGCCAACATGAAGTTAAGAAAATATAAAGAACCTCTTTGGCTCCCATAAGATTAAAGTCATACTGACATGTACATACTGAAAATGCATGAAATCATTGCATTTCCTAGAGCCCAAGCCTTGGAGGGTCTGAGAGCCACTGACCTTGCCCAGAACCAGGCACACCCCAGCAGGGAGGGCTGGTGCAGAAAAGGAAGGGGCAGGACTCTGAGGGTGGTCTGCAGCTAGAGGGGTCCCTGGAAGGGGCCAGGTGTGTGGGGGGAGCCCAGCCCAGGACCCCACCCATGCCTGTGCTGGGTGTTGTGTAGAGGAGGCACCTCTTGGACCCCCTGCACTTTCAGGGCTCCAGGGGCTTGAGGCTGGGTTGCCTGGCATCCCAGGGGCTGGGACACCACCCTCCCTGACCAATCACCACTTGGAGCTACATCTCTGTGGGCTGTTCCAGAGTTGCAGTGGGGTGCAGACCTGGGGCAGAAGAAGGGGCACTGGGAAAGAGAGAGTTGCCCTGCGGAGGTCCTGGCTGGTGAGTGAACAGCATGCACCAGGGGTGGGGGGGTCCGGGGGTAGGGTGCGCCCCAGGTGAGAGCCATGGTTCTGGAAGGGCACCTGGAGAGGGTTCATTGTGGGGACTCAGGTGAGTTTTCTTTTCCCCTTTAAAGTCTCTTCTGTCCCGTGTCCTCAACTGGCCTTATTCCCCATACCCGTGAACTCCAGGGCGCCCACTCACCTGAGCTTTTGTGGGATGGGTTGCAGAATTTCAGGGTTTCCCCTGTTCCCCGGGAAGAGTGCGAGTAAGGACTTCACAGAGTCCCCACCTTCGGTGATGTGTCCCCCGGTTCTCAGACACAGTGCAGGTGATGCATCTTGAGCAATACCCCAAGTTCAGCAGGGTGTGCCCTGGTCCCCCAGGCACAGGTGTGGCAGTAGCAAGCCCCAGAGCCGTCCCCCAACTTCAGCATTATGCCCCTTGTGCCCCCGGGTTAGTGGTAATGGGCTGTTAGAATCATGCAGGAAAATCCTCCAGGTGGGGGCCTGGAGGTGGGCGTAAACCAGACCCCACTCTAGTTGCATTGGAAATACACAAATTGAGGGTTTCTTTAGAAGAGTAAGTCTGCTTTCCAGAAAAGGCAAGGTCATTGGTCTATTGAGAATGAAGATAATTACTGCAAAACAACAAGTATGTGTTGCCCCTTCGCCCAGAAACTGAAGCAGGTGTGCAGGCTTTAGGTCAGAGGAGCCTTCTTCTCCCCAGCTGACAGCACTTCTCTGCTCTGGCTCCAAGACACCCGAGGTTTTGAACGTCAGCATCTGAGTCAGCAAGGAAGCTTGTCACAGGACGCCAGTGTTCAGAGAAAGCACAGGTATGTTTGGCAAAATGTCCTAACTATGTCAGGGCTAGAGGTAAAACCTCTCATTATCCAAAAACCTCCTGTGCTTTTCTCTTTTCTCTAGTTGAGCCACAAAGTAAAATTGAAGTAGCTTTCAGCATTCTGGGTTTGGTGCAAGAATTACTTAGTTTCCCTGCAGGTAGAACTTTCCAGGGGATCACAATTTCTCTGTCCATTTATTGCTTAAAAATGTATTTTGACCATCTGTTTCCTAGGAACCCTCTTTTATTAGAAAGGGAAGGTGAGATTCACTCTGTGCCTGTTTGTAACATCTAATTTGTTCCTTCATCTAACAGTGTTTATTCAATTGGGCCTAAGATATGGTTGAGTGGCCAACATCTAGAGTTAGGTGGCTTTTTTCATCTGATACAGACTTGGATGATGTCATTTGACAAAGGTGATGTTTCATCATTGATTAGTTTATTCATCAGAAGAGTTAAAATTAGGGTGGAGGGAAAATTCAAAATTATCCAAAGCGGCCTGTTCCTGTTTAAAAGTTGAGCTTGACTTTCTCGTTTTACTAAATGTATTATCTCGATATTTTGTGGTGCCATATTCTGTCTGTAGTTTCTTTTGTGGTGGAGTCAGAAGGAGAGTCTGGGAATTCTTTTGGATAGTGGCATGCTGGTGGCGTCAAGGGGCTTGGCGTCAGGAGCCTTGGAGTGAAGTCTGCAACTGCTTGCCTGACCCTGGGTGCATCTCCCAGAGGTTTTGTTTCCTCTTATGAAATTGCCGGCAGATAATGTTCTGCTTAAAGGGGAACCCTCCCATCCTGTTGGTGGCAATGCAAAGTGGGGCAGCCAGTCTGGGAAACAGTGGGGGGTTCCTCAAAAAGTTAAACATTGAACAACCACATGATCCAGCAATTGCTCTCCTAGGGAATTACCCAAAGGATACAAAAATGCAGATTCAAAGGGGGTCCATGCACCATGATGTTTATAGTAGCAATATCCACAGTAGCCAAACTATGGAGAGAATCCCAAAGTCCATGCACTGATGAATGGATAAAGCAGATGTGGGATACATATATATATAATGAAATATGACCCAGCTTCTAAAAGAATGAAATCTTACCATTTGCAAGGATGTGGATGGACCTAGAGTGTATTATGCTAAGCAAAATCAGTGAGGAAAGACAAATATCCTATTCTCTCATGCTTGTGGAATTTCAGAAAGAAAACAGATGAACAGAGTGTTGGGGTGATGAGAGAGGCAAACAAGGAAATAGACTCAACCTTGGAGAACAAACTGAGTGTTGCTGCAGGACAGGGGCGTGGGGCGAAGAGTTAAATGGGTGAGGGGTATTAAGGAGGGCACTTGTGATGAGCACCTGGTTCTGTATGCAGGTGAGGAATCACTAATCCTAACCCTGAAGCGAATATTCCATGGCATGTGAACTAACTGGAATTTAATTAAGTAAAAGAAGAAAGGAAAAAGTGTTCTGCTTCATGAAGAGTGAGGTAAAATTGTAGTGATTTCGGCTGTACTATTCTATAGATGAGAGTTGTAAATCACCCTGTTGTAGGATACACTAGTTACTTATCACATAAGGAGTCCTCAGAAAGCTACAGTGAAAGATTCAGGTCTCAGATCATGTTCATATTCCACTGATATGTTACAGTTTGCACACGTAGGAAAGAAGGTGGAGAGAAAGGCAACAGAAGGAGAAAGTAGGTGTGAACCTTTCATTAGTTAGCGTTATAGCTTTCTCATGAAAGCCTTGTGCCAGTGTGATTTTGGAAGAAGAGGAGGAATCCGGGAGCTTTTCAGTACACGGGGGAGTTCCAGGTATGGGTAAAGCTGACAGGGCTCCCAGAGGAGAGCTGAATGCATTCAGCAGCAGGCTGTGGGCAGGGTGGGCTCCAGGGGTGGCTGTGGGTCTCCTGGGTGAGAGTTGTGACAGGTGAGGGCTGTGTGCAAGTTCCTAGCTGAGGACAAGTGAGGCACAGGTGGAGAGCTGGCAGAGAACCTTCTTCTTGGCCACCAGCCTCACCCAACCCACACAGCCTCATCTTCTGTCCCTGTCACTCCAATTCAGACTTCTCCGAAGGTGAGTGAGAACACATCAAGAGCATTCTGAACAGAAGGGAAAGCATGTGCAAAGGCTCTGGGGCAGGAGAATTCCAGCTATGTCCAGGAGCAGCAAGAAGGCCCTGTGGCCACAGGAGACAGTTTAGCACATGAGCTCAGAGAGGTGACAGAGGGTGACAGAAAGCCATTCCAGGGCTATAACCCCATGAGACACTGTTTCACTGGGCCATCCTGGCTACAGTGTTGAGAACAGATGACAGAGGGTTGAAGATGGCAAGGCAGGTCAATGACGAAGCTTTTCCAGGAACTCAGGCACTGTGGACCAGACAGGTGGCCTTGGATGGAGTGGTTAGACCTATTCTGGTTCAATTTTGAAGATGGAGCTCACAGGATTTGCTGATGGTTTAGCTATTAGAGCAGGAGAATGGAGGAATTGGGGTAACTCCAGCTGTTGTGGGTTGTCCTGATCGAGGGGAAGGAGAGGGTTTCTCGGGGGGTAGGAGGTAGTCTGTTTTCCGAATGCTGAGGAAGGTGCCTTTCCTGGTGGATCTGCTGAGGTTTGTGTGTGGGAGAACCTTTCACATCTCCTCCCTCAGCAGTGCTCAAGTACAAGTATCCCCTACTTTGTAAACGTTCACAGTAAGACACTGGGCTTTCTTGAAAGAACTACGTTATTACCTAGCTTCATTAAGAGGAAGAGACCTGAAGAGGATTTCGCTCTTATGAAAAAAGGTGAACAGTGAGAATCGCGTTCAGCATCTGTTTTGGGGAGAAGCACAACAGAGGCGGCGTGCACCCCAACCAGCTCCTTCCGCTGGGAACCGCTCTCCACATCCAGCCACCAGCACTTTGAATGGTGTCTGTGAGCCTCTGCTGTGCTTTATCTTCATTTATGCTGGGCCTCCGTTAGACACTTGTGTCCTGAGGCCTAAGAAAAGCCAAAGAGAAGGAATTTTGGAGTCTGAGCACACTGTCTAATTGTTCCGTGTAAATTAATGGCCATTCCTTATTGACACCATTTCTGCTGTGCAAGGTTTCTCAGAAGCCCTGTACTTTCAAAGAGCAGGGAAACCTATACCCCATGCTGCGGGGTTAGTTTTAGTCTCCATGCTGGACAGAACATTTGATGACTGTCGAATTTTCTCACTCAAACATTGAGACTTTGACCACCTTCACCCATTTCTACCACCCCATCCCCGAATCTGGCACTACCAACCTGCTCTCAGTATCTATGCGTTCAGTATTTGTTTATTCCACGTGGAATGTACATGAGAGCACCTGGTATTGGTCTTTCTGTGTCTGAGTTACTTGGCCTAAGGCCCCCAAGGTCTGTGTTTCCATGTCTGGTTCTTGTGAATAATGCTGCAGTGAATGTGGGAGTGCATATGTCTTTTTGAGGCAGTATTTTTGTGTTCTCTGAATCAATACTCAGTAGAGCCATTACTGGGTCATGGGGTAGTGTATTTATTTTTTCAGGAACCTCCATACCGTTTGTCACAGTGGCTGCACCACTTTCCATTCCCACCAACAGTGCACAGTGTCTCCTCATCTGCACACCCTTGACCCCACTTGGTGTCTGTCTCTGGGACATTTGCTGTTCCAACAGTTGTGAGGGGATAGCCTATTGTGGGGTTGACTGATGTTTCCCTGACGATGATGAGTGATGTCGAACAACTTTTTCTGTCTGTTGGCACCTGTGTGCCATCTTTGGAAAGTATCTATTCACATATTCCCCCCATTTTTTTATACAGTTTTTTTGTTTTGTTTTGTTTTGATTTGTATGAGTATTGTGTGTATTTTGGATATTAGCCTCTTCTCACACATATGATTCGCAGATATTTCTTTCTTATTGGGTCAGTGGCCTTTTAAGTTTTTGCTGGTTTCTTTTGCCGTGTGGAAGATTTCAGTTTGATGTTGTTCCACTTGTTTATTTTTGCTTTTGTTGCCTTTGCATTTGGTGTCCGATCTGAAGACACTTTGCCAAAACTAATGTCGAGAGACTTAGTACCTGTGTCTTCTTGGAGGTTTATGGATTCAGGTCTTATGTTCAAATCATTCATCCATTAAAAATTTTGTGTGTGGTGTAAGAAAGTGACCCAGTTATATTCTTCTGCATTTAGTGTCCAGTTTGCCTGTTACCACTCACTGAAGACAGAGTCCTTCCCTCATGGCATATCTTCTGCTGCTGTGTCGTAAGTTAGGATCATCTACGTGTGGGTAAGTTTCTGAGCTTTCTGTTCTGTTCCACTGACCTGCTGTCTGTGTTTATGCCAGTACCATCCTGTTTTGATGACAACAGCTTTGTAATCTAGCTTGAAATCCAGGTGTGTGTTGACTGCACCTTTCTTTCTCCAGGTTGCTTTGGGTATTTGGGGTCTTTTGTGATTCCATCCAAGTTTGAGGACTGTTTTGTATTTGCTTGAATAATGCCACTGGAATTCAGAGGGATTTCATCACATCTGTCGATTGCTTTGGGTACGATGGACATGTTCACATAATTAACTCTTCCAGTTAAGGAGCATGGCGTATGCATCCATTTGTTTGTGTTGACTTCCAAATCTTTGACCCATACATTCTGCCCCCCTCGACACACATGTTTTTCATTTCTTTTCTGCCATGTGTTGAGTGTACTATGTCTTTCTCATTCTTGGTTACTTTTATTCCTAGATTTTTTTTTTTTGGTGCAATTGTTAATAGCATTGCTGTTTAAATTTCTCTTTGCGAAAGTGTGTCATCAGTATACAGAAATGCAAGAAGTTGGGTCATCCTGGTGGCCCCATAGGTGAAGTGTCTGCATTCAGCTCAGGTCATGATCCCAGAGTTCTGGGATCGAGCCCCGTGTTGGGCTCCCCGCTTAGCGAGGGTCTGCTTCTCCCCCTTTCGGACACTCCCCCTGCCCGTGCTTTTTCTCTTCCTGTCAAATAAATAAATAAAATCTGAAAAAAAGTAAAGACAACAGGTCTCTGTATATTGACTTTATATCCTGCAGCTTTCTTGAATTTGTTTAAACTAACAGGTTTTTTTTGTGGAATTTTTCGGGATTTCATGTCATTTGCAAATAGTGACAGTTTTCCTGTATGGATTTCATATCTTTCTCTTTTTTTAAAATGATGTTAGTCACCCTACAGTACTTCATTTGTTTTTGATGTAGTGTTCCATGATTCATTGTTTGCATATAACACCTAGTGCTCATTATGACACGTGTCCTCCTTAATACCCATCACCAGGATTACCCATTCCCCTACCCCTCCCTTTCTGCACGCTTCATTTTGTTTCCCAGTGTCAGTAGTCTCTCATGGTTCATCTTCCCCTCTCGTTCCCCCCCTTCACTTTTCCCTTCCTTCTTCTAATGTCCTCCATGCTACTCCTTCCATTCCACATAGGACTCAAACCTTATGATAATTGTCTTTCTCTGCTTGCCTTAATTTCACTTAGCATAATCCCCTCCTGGTCCATCCACGTTGGTGCAAATGGGGGGTATTCATCCTTTCTGATGACTGAGTAATATTCCATTGTATAGATGAACCACATCTTCTTTGTCCATTCATCTGCTGAAGGACATCTTGGCTCCTTCCACAGTTTGGCTATTATGGACATTGCTGCTATGAACATTGGGATATAGGAGCCCCTTCTTTTCATTACTCTGTGTCTATGGGGTAAATACCCAGGAGTGCAATTGGTGGGTCGTAGGATAGCTCTGTGTTTAATGTCTTGAGGAACCTCCATATTGTTCAAAAGTGGCTATACCAGCTTGAATTCTCACGAGTAGTGTAAGAGGGCTCCCCTTTCTTCACATCCTCTCTGACTTTTTGTAATTTCCTGTCTTGTTAATTTTTTTTCTAGATTTCATTTATTTATTCCACAGAGATTGAGACAGCCAGCGAGAGAGGGAACACAAGCAGGGGGAGTGGGAGAGGAAGACGCAGGCTCATAGCGGAGGAGCCTGATGTGGGGCTCGATCCCATAAGGCCAGGATCACGCCCTGAGCCGAAGGCAGATGCTTAACCTCTGTGCCACCCAGGTGCCCCCTGCCTTGTTAATTTTAACCATTCTAACTGGTGTAAAGTGGTATCTCATTGTCGTTTTGATTTGTATTTGCCTGATGGCAAGTGATGTGGAGCATTTTTTCATGTGTCTGTTGGCCATTTGTATGTCTTCTCTGGAGAAGTATCTCTTTGTGTCTTCTGCCCATTTTTTGGTGTCGAGTTTGAGGAGTTCTTTATAGATCTTGGATACCAGCCCTTTATCTGTAATATAATTTGCAGATATCTTCTTCGATTCCATAGGTTGCCTTTTTGTTTTGTTGATCGTTTGCTTTGCCGTGCAGAAGATTTTTATCCTGATGAAGTGCCAATAGTTCATTTTTGCTTTTATTTCCTTTGCCTTTAGAGACGTGGCTTGCAAGAAGTTGTTGTGACCAAGTTTGAAGGGTTCTGTTGATTTTGATATGAGACAGGAATCCATTATCTTTCTTTCCTGATTGTATTCGAGTCCTCTGTCTTTTTGGTGAGTCTTGCTAAGTTTGTCAGTTTTGCTTATCTTTCCATAAAAGGCAGCTCTCATTTTCATTGTTTTTGGTTTTTTGGTCTTTTTAGTCTCTGTTGGATTTATTTATGCATTCCTTTTTGTTATTTCCTTATTTCTACTAATTTGGGGCTTTGTTTGTTGTTTTATTTTCTACTTCTTTACCACATAAATCAGGTTGTTTATTGGAGAGCATTCTCATGGATTGATGAAGGCTTGAATTTCTATGAATGTCCCCCATAAAGCTACTTTTGCTGCATCCCATAAGTTTTTGTAAGTTGTCTTTTTCATCAGTGTCAAGGTACTTCTAATTTTTTTTTATTTCTTCTTTGACTGTTGGTTGTTCAGTAGCATGTTGTTAAATCTCCACATATTTATTTAAGATTATTTAAGTATCTGACAGAGAGTGAGACAGTGAGAGAGGGAATGCAAGCAGGGGGGTGGAAGAGGGAGAAGCGGGCTTCCCGTTGAGCAAGGAGCCTGATTCCAGGCTAAATCCCAGGATCCTGGGATCAGGACCTGAGCTGAAGGCAGATCCTTAACAACTGATCCACCCAGTCCCCCCAATCTCCACCTATTTTTGACTGTCCCATTTTTTTCTTGAGACTGATGTCTAGTTTCATATCATTGTGGTTGGACAAGATTTGAATCAGAAGGTGAAGAGAGCATTCAGATGAAAGGTTTGTTTCCTGGAGTGTTTTCTGAGGGCAGACCATGAGTTCCGTGGGACGGAGGAAGGTTTTGTGAGATGGGGGGTGGGGTTAACCCTTGTTAGAATTACTGACTACTACCATGCAGGCTGTGTGCTACCGTTCACACCATAGACCTGATGGACTTGTACTTCATTAGGAATATTTTCTAGGAGGTGTAGGCATAGCCTTCTCTTAAAGAAAGCTGCCATGTGGGTTCATGGCATGACCCGAAGTCAGCAACCAGGATGTATGGTATTGTGGGGGATCAGAACCAGGCTGTGCGAAGTGACAGAAATAGGGTATGGTGAGCTCCATGACCATAGGTGAGGTCCCGAGTGACCCACTGGGTGTTGGGTTCTGTGGATCTGTCTCATCAGGTGCTGTGGAATTCAGGGACACCCTCCTGTCTGTGGATTTGTGTGGAGACAGGTAGACATCAGTGTCTGGCCAGGCACGAGGGTCGCAATGAACCACCACGAGAAGTGCAGTGTGCGGGGGAGCCACTGCTTGGTTTCCACGATAGCTGACCAGGGTCTGTGACCATGATTCCTAGCAGCTGCAAGGGGAGAGGAGGCCAGGGGTGGTGCACACTTCCTAGACTTGTGGTCAGGACTAGTCTGGAGCACACTGAAGTCAGTCACACTGGGCACAGAATGCACCCAGTCAGTGTAGCTGTGGGCACTGCTCCCATGGTACTTCAGGCCGGATTCATGCTGCCACCTCCTGCTTTTCATCATCATCTTCAAGGTCATGTGCCTCTGCTCTTGCCCCATGGCCTCCGGGGTATTGTCCGTCCTCCATCTGGTCCTCGTCCCTGGTGCCCTGTGCAGTCCGATCCCAGGGTAGCCTTCTCGAGACAAACATCTGGCCCTGATGGAACACTTCCATGGATCTCGTGTGATGCGAGGATGATGCCCTGCCCTGGAAGGGGGCTGCAGGTCCCCAATCAGGAGAGCCATGTCTCCCTTTTCAGCATGGCCTGCCCGCCCCTCAGTCTTCTTCAGGGAAGCTCTCCCCACTTCCTGAGATGACAGCTCTGAACTTAAAAATGAATGTTATTTTACATATCTCTATGCCTTAGTTCATCCATGGCATGTCTTTCAACCCCGTTAGTGGGTATTTTTTAGCAGTTCTGAAGGGCTGTCTGCTCAAGGAGGGGATGACCTGGGCAGGGCAGCTTTCCCTCTCATCTCCCTCAGCATGTCTCTGAGCCCTGGAGCCAGCTGTCCCACTGAGGATTGAGGGACCTGAGCCAGCCCTTCCTGAGCCCAAGCTGTGTCAGCTCATAAATGGATGCGTGTTGGAGCAGTGGGCAGCTGGCAAGGGCCAGGGGCAGGCAGTGTCTCCTTCTCATTCCTTCCCTCCCTTCCTCCCAGAGGTAGCTCAGAGCAGCCTTCAACCCCTACATCACCAGATCCCTTGACCTGTGCCTCCTGTGTTCAGCTGGTGACCTTGGAGTTTCACATGGATTCTACCTCCCGTACCCTCTCCCATAGCAGTTCCTGGATCAGGGGAGGGTTCGGACCCTTGTCTGTTTTTGATCTTCTTCCTGTCCCGCACCAAGCCCACCCACCTTTGCATCTTCCATGTATGTGCTTGGAAGCAAGCCCATCCACAGGGAAACTATTAGCCAAATGGATCCAGGCAATGAACATTGAAGTAGAGATCCAGGATCCATAATGAATCTGCTCTGTAACCTGTCCCAAAGTCTGTGACTCTCTCACACTGAAAAAGAAACAATAATAGCTTTCTGGACTGTGAAGTTACATGTGTCTCTACTTCCAATCTTGAATGCATAGGTGGTGAGCCTGGACTGAAAAGAACCATGGCTCCCGTGGGCTGGGATCCACGGTAAGAACTCAGGGAAATCTGAATTTGAGGCATGGAGTGAATAATTATTTTAGAGTGAATCCTCCCAAGTAGGGCTTATGCACATTGCACAGGAAAAGCTTTTTCAAAGAGGTACCTGAAAGAAAAATCTTTTTTAAAAATTTATTTTAATTCCATTAGAGCTAACATACAGTGTTACATTTGTTTCAGGTGTACAATAGAGTGATTCAGTAATTCTATATATTACTCAGTGGTCATCAAGAAAAGTGTCCTCTTAATCCCCTTCATCTATTTTACTCATCCCTCTATCCACCTCCTCTGTGGTAACCATCCGTTTGTTCTCTCTTGTTAAGAGTTTGTATTTTGGTGTGTCTCCTTTTTCTCTTTTAGTTATTTATTTTTGTTTGTTTCTTAAATTCCCCATTAGAGTGACATCGTATAGGATTTGTCTTTCTCTGACTGACTTATTTTAGTTAGGATAATACTCTCTAGCTCCATCCATATGGCTGCAAATGGCAAGGTGTCATTTTTTTTCAAGCCGAGTAATATTCCATTGTGTGTGTGTGTGTGTGTGTGTGTGTGTGTGTGTGTGTGAATACACACATCTATCATCTCATTTGTCAATTTTTCTACAGACACTTGGGTTGCTTCCATATTGTGATATTGTAAATAATGGTGCAAGAAACATAGGGGTGCACGTATCCTTTTAAGTTACTGTTTTCCTAGTCTTTGGGTAAAGACGATTAGTGTGATTGTTGGATCGTAGGGTAGTTCTATATTTAATTTTTGAAGAACATTCATACTGTTTTCCACGGTGGCAACCACAGTTTGCATTTCCCACCCACAGTTCGCGAGGATTCCCCTTTATCCACATCCTCCCAACACCTGCTCTTTGTTGTGCTTTTGATGTTAGCCATTCTGACAGGTTTGAGGTATTACCTCATTGTCCTTTGGATTTACATTTTCCTGATGATGGGTGATGGTGAACATCTTTTCACGGGACTGTTGGCCATTTGTATTTCTTCTTTGGAGAAATGTCTGTCCATGTCTTCTGCCTACTTTTAAAATGGATTATTTGTTTTTTGGGGGTCGAGTAGTATCAGTTCTATATGTTTTGGACACTATCCCTTTATTTGCAACTATCCTCTCCCTTTGAGTAGGTTGTCTTATTATTTTTACGTTTTCATTGTTCTTCTGCCATGTGGAAAGTATTTATTTTGCTGTATTCCCAATAGTTTATTTTTGCTTTCATTTCATTTGCCTCAGGAGACAGTCCAGAGAAACGTTGGTATGGTCCATGTCAAGAAGTTACTGTCTTCCCTCCTGTAGGATTTTTATGGATTCAGATCTCATATTGAGGTCTTGAAACTGTTTTGTGTTTGTCTGTATTGTGTACGAAAGCAGTCTAATTTCATTCTTTTGTGCGTAGCTGTGTAGTTTTCCCAACACCATTTGTTGTAGAGACTGTCCTTTTCCCTTTTGATATCGTTGCTTGCTTCGTGGAAGATTCATGGACCACATAATTGTGGGTTTCTGTCTGAACTTGTATCCTGTTCCTTTGGTCGCTGTGTCTATTTTTGTGCCGTACTGTCTTGTTAGGATGACTGCAGCTTTGTAGTATAACCTGAAATCTGAAATTGTGAGTCCTCCAGCTTTGTTTTTCTTTTCCACATTGCACTGGCTGTTTGGAATCTTTAGTGGTTCCATACAAATATTTAGGATTGTTTATTCGAGGTCTTTTGTTCTTTAATTTAAATTCAATTAGCCAACTTACAGTACATCATTAGTTTCAGATGTAGTCTTCAATAAATTTTCAGTCGTGTATAACACCCAGTGCTCATTGTATCGTGTGACCTCCTTAATGCTACTCACCCTGTTACCCCCCCAACTTCTCCAACAATCATCAGTTTCTTGCGATAGTTAAGAGTCCATCATGGGTTTTCTCCCTCTCTGATGACTTCCCATTCTATTTTCCCGTCCTTCCCCTATGGTCTTCTTCCTTGTTTCTGATATTCCACATAGGAGTGAAAGCATATGATCATTGTCTTTCTTTCATTGACTTATTCCACTCAGCATAATACCCTCCAGCTGCACCCAGGTCGGTGTGATGGTAAGTATTCATCCTTTCTGATGGCTGAGTAATATTCCATTATATATATGATCCACATCTTCTTTATCCATTCATCTATCCATGGTCATCTGCGCTCCTTCCACAGCTTGTCTATTATGGATATTGCTGCTATGAACACTGGGGTGCATGTGTCCCATCTTCACTACCTCTGTCTCTTTGGGGTAAATACCCAGTAGTGCAATTGCTGGGACATAGGGTAGCTTTATTTATAACTTCTTGAGGAAACTCCGCACTGTCTTCAAGAGTGGCTGTTCCAGACTGCATTCGTACAGGGGTGTAAGAGAGTTCCCGTTTCTCCACATCCTCTCCAACATGTATAGTTTCATGTCTTCTTATTTTTAGATATTCAGCCTCGTGTGATATGGCATCTATAGGGGTTTAGATTTGCATTTACCTGAAGCCAATTGATATGAAGCATTTATGCATGTATCTTTTGGTCACCAGTACGTCGTCATCAGTGAAGTGACTTCCCATTTTAATCCATCTCAAGAGCTAAAGCTGGGTAAGGCACTGAAGCTGGATGATGCCATCGGTTGGAAGTGTGGAGAATTTCAAAAGATCTCTGTGGAGAGCAAGTTTAAAGGTCAGTGTGAAGCGACTAATTGGATCCGGGGAGATCTCTGAAAGTGGGGGTTGCCTGGGATGGGCTGAGGGGGGCCCTCCGATTTTCCTATGAATCCTTGCTGCAGCCCCAAATGGACAGTTTCCTGCTGTGGGGCAGGCTGAGTCCTCTAGTCGTGCAGAGGTGAGCCCAATGCCTGGTACCTTGGAGGCAGGCAAACAGGGAGGGACCCTCAGCAGAGGACCCAGGGTTAGGTTAGGCCTCAAGAGACAGCAGGTTCGAACTGCCCAGTGCTCAGAGAACTCCCAGGCCGAGTGAGATGAGGGCACAAGGGCGGGTGAGTGTGAGCCTTGGGGTTTCATCCGGAAGGACCCACAAATGTCGGGGTTCACCAGAAGGGGCTCTAAGGGGGGCCCCAATTCTCTTGCCCTGAATGCTCTGTTGTGCCCCAAAATGGTACAGTTTACTGTGGGCTACAGGCAGAGTCCTACGGTGGGGCTTGGGTGTCCCCAATTCCCCGGAGTGGGGTGCCAGGGCCCTGGGGAGGGGCTCCTCTGTGGCCATCCTAGGGTAAGGGTTAGGGGCCAGGAGCCCGGCAGGGACATACTGAAGGCTGTGTGGCAAGCTCTGTGGAGGGCTGAGAGGAGGCCATGGGGGAGGATGAGCATGGGCCTCAGGGTTGGGGCACGGGGGACTGCCAATGGTGGGGACAGGCTCTGGGGGCCTTCCCATGTTCTCGTCCCTGTAGACTCCGTAGAGCCCCAAGGGGCACGGTTTCCTGTCGGGTGTCAAGCTGAGTCCTGCGGTGGGGCACAGGTATCCCAATTCCCCGGGGCTACGGTGTAAGGCTCCTGGGGAGGCCCCCACACCCACGGCCGACCTAGGGCTAGGGTTAGACCCTAGGAGCCCCGCATGCCCGATCTGCTGGCTGTATGGCGAGCTACACGGGCTAAGGTGAGGGTGTGGGGAGGGTGAGCATGGGCCTCAGGGTTGGGGTGCGGGAGGCTGCCGAAGTTCGCTGGTGGCTCAGGAGGGCCCTCCTGGTTCTCCCACCCTGAATGCTCTATGGCCTCCCAAGGTGCATGGTTTCCTGCGCGGTGGCAGACTGAGTCCTGCTGTGGGGCTCAGGTGTCCCGAATCCCCATGGCTGCGACTCCAGGCTCCTGGGGAGGGGCCCCTCCACAGATGAACTAGGGTTAGGGTTGGGGCCCAGGAACCTCGCAGGCCAGATGTGCCCACTATGTGGCGAGCTCCACCGCAGGCTGAGTTGAGGGTGGGGGGTGGGGTGAGCATGGGCTTCAAGGTTGGGTTTAGGGATCGCCGAAGTTCGCCTGGGGTTCTGGGGGCCCTCCTGGTTCTCCCGCCCTGAATGCTCTACATCCTCCCAAGGCGCACGGTTTTCTGCAGGCTGGCAGGCTTTGTCCTGCAGTGGGGCTCAGGTGTCCCCAGTCCCTGGGGCTGCGGCACCGGGCCCCAGGGGAGGGGTCCTACCCAGCAGACCTAGGGTCAGGTCTAGGCCCCAGGAACCCGGCAGGCCTGATCTGCCGGCTTTGCGACGTGCTCGGTGGCAAGCTAAAGGGAAGGCATGGGGCGGGATGAGCGTGGGCCTCAGGGTTGGGGTGTAGGGAGCCGCCGAGGATCGCTGGGGGCTCAGGGAGACCTACCAGTTTTCTTGCATGGGATGCTCTGTGGCTCCCCAAGGGGCATGGTTTCCTGAGGGGTGGCAGGCTGAGTCCCGTGGTGGGGCTCAGGTGTACCCAATCCCCGGGGTTAGGGTACGGACTAGGGTACGGGTTAAGGTTAGGGTATGGGTTACTGTTAGGGTATGGGTGAGGGTAGGGGTTAGGGTTAGGGTAAGGAGAGGGTACGGGTTAGGGTTGGGTTTATGGTTTACAGGTTAGAGGTTATGGGTTAGGGTACAGATTAGGGTTTAGGGTACGGGTTAGGGTTTAGGGTTTGGGTTTAGGGTTAGGGTTAGGGTTGGAGTACGTGTTAGGTTTAGGGTACGGGTTAGGGTTAGGTTACGGGTTAGGGTACGCATTAGGGTACGGTTTAGGGTACGGTTTAGGGTTAGTGTTGGCATTCGGATTAGGGTACGGTTTAGGGTACAGGTTAGGGTTAGTGTACGGGTTAGGGTTAGGGTACAGTTTAGGGTTATGATACAGGTTAGGTTACGGTTTAGGGTTAGGGTTAGGGTACGGGTTAGGTAACGGGTTAGGGATAGGGATAGGCTACAGTTTAGGGTTAGGGTATGGGTGTGGGTACGGGTTAGGGTACGCGTTAGGCTATGGTTTAGGGTACGGGTTAGTGTACGATTTAGGGTAAGTGTTGGCGTACGGATTTGGGTACGGTTTAGGGTACGGGTTAGGGTTACGGTACGGGTTAGGGTTAGGGTACAGTTTAGGGTTATGGTACAGGTTAGGTTATGGTTTAGGGAACGGGTTAGGGATACGGATAGGGTATGGTTTATAGTTAGGGTATGGGTTAGGGTACGGGTTAGGGTACAGGTTAGGGTTAGGTATGGGTTAGGGTCCGGGTTAGGGATAGGGCACGGTTTAGGGTATGGGTTAGAGTCCGGGTTTAGGGTTTAGGGTTAAGGTTAGGGTACAGGTTAGGGTACTTGTTAGGGTTATGGTTAGGGTTAGGGTACGGTTTAAGTTATGGGTTAGGGTACAGTTTAGGGTTAAGGTTAGGGTACGGGTTAAGGTATGGGTTAGAGTACGTGTTAGGGTTACAGTTAGGGTTAGGGTACAGGTTAGGGTTAGGGTTAGGGTACGGGTTAGAGTTAGGGTTAGAGTACGGGTGAGGGTACGGGTTAGGGTTAGGTTTAGGGTTAGGTTACGGGTTAGGGGTAGGGTTAACTGAAGGGGTAGGGTTAGGCGTAGGGTTAGGTTTATGGTAGGGGTCGGGGTAGGGTTAGGGTTTAGGGTTAGTGTTTGGGGTTTGGGGTTAGTGGTTAAGGTTAGGGTTTCATGTTTAGGGTTTCGAGATTAGGTTTAGGGCTTAGGGTTTAGGGTTTAGTGTTAATGTTAGGGTTTAGGGTTTAAGGATTAAGGTTTAGGGTAGGGTTAGGGTTAGGGTAAGGGTCAGGGGTTAGAGTTAGGGTTAGGATTACGGTTTAAGGTTTAGGGTTTAAGGTTATGGGTTAGGGTTTAGGGTTAGTGTTAGACCCCAGTAGGCCAGCAGGACCCATGCGCTGGCTGTGCGGCGAGCGGAGGAGTGGGCCGAGGTGAGGGCGCTGGCAAGCGAGGGAATAGTATGCAGCGTTTTGGCGCGGGGGGACTTTTAACGTCGCTAGAGGCTCGGAGGGCCCTGCCCGTTCTCCCGTCCTGAATGACCGGAGGCGCCCCTAGCGACCCGTGTGGTGGCGGGCTGGCTGCGTGAGTCTGGCACGGCGGTTTAGGGGTCCCCAATGCCGTGCGTTGCAGCGCAAGACCCCTTGGTAGGGCCCCTCTGGGGCCGTCCTAGGGTTAGTGTTAGCACCCAGGAGTCCGGCAGGCATGATCCGCCAGCTGTGCGGTAGTGCAGGGCCAGGCCTAGGTGAAGGCGCCGGCGAGTTGGAGCATGGGCCCAAGCATTTTGGTGCGGGGGGGCCTTGGAAGTTCACTGGGATTCGGAGGGCCCTGCCCGTTCTCCCGCCAGCGGGAGAATGAATGACCAGTGGCGCACCTAGCAGCCCGGGTGGCGGTGGGAGGGCAAAGTGAGTACTGGCTTGGGCTCGGGGGTCGCCAATCCCTGGCACTGAGGCGCCAGGCCCCTTGGGAAGGGCCCCTCATAGGCCGCCATAGGGGTAGTGTTAGCCCCCAGGAGGCAGGCAGGCCTGATGTGCTGGTGTGAGGCGACCGGAGGGGCGGGCCGAGGTGAGGGCGATGGCGAGCGGGAGCGTGGACCCAAGCGTTCCGGCGCGGGCGGCCTTCGAAGGTCGCCGGGGGCTCGGAGGGCCCTGCCCGTTCTCCCACCCTGAAAGACTGACAGCACGCCTAGTGGCCCGGGTTGTGGCAGGGCAGCAGGGTAGAGTCTGGTGCTGGGGTTCGGGGGTCCCCAATCCCAGGCGTTGCGGCGATAGGCGACTTGGGATGGGCCCCTCAGTGGCCGACCTAGGGTTAGAGTTTGCCCCCAGGAGGCCGGCAGTCCCGATCCACCCACTCTGCAAGGAGCGGAGGGGTGGGCCAAGATGAGGGCGCTGGTGAGCAGGAGGGTGGGCCCAAGCATTTTTGGTGCGGGGGGCCTTCGAAGGTCGCCGGGGGCTCAGAGGGCCATGCACGTTCTTCCGCCCTGAATGCCCGACGGCGCACCTAGCCGCCCAGGTTTCAGAGGGGCAGCAGTGTGAGTCCGGCGCTAGGGCTCGGGGGTCCCCAATCCCCGGTGTTGCAGCGCCAGGCCCCTTGGGAGGGGCCCCTCGGATGCGACCTAGTGTTAGGGTTAGCCCCCAGGAGGCCGGCAGGCCCGATTCGCCAGCTGTGCGGCGAGCGGAGGGTCGGGCGGAGGTGAGGCCGCTGGCGAGCATGATCATGGGCCCAGGAGTTTTCGTGGGGGGGTCCTTCGAAGGTTGCCAGGTGCTCGGAGGGCCGTGCATGTTCTTCCGCCCTGAATGATAGGCGACTACCCTAGCGGCCCGGTTAGAGGAGGGGCGGTAGGGTGAGTCTGGCGCTGGGGCTCGGGGTCCCCAGTCCTTGGCATTGGGGTGCCAGGCCCCTTCGGAAGGGCTCTAGGGGGCTGACCAAGCATTACTGTTAGACCCCAGGAGGCTGGCAGACTCGATCTACTGGCTGTGTGTCAAGCAGAGGGGCAGGCCGAGGTGAGGGCGCTGTCGAGCGGGAGCATGGGCCCAAGCGTTTTGACACAGGGGGCTTCGAATGTTGCCAGGGGCTTGGAGGGATCTGCCCGTTCTCCCTCCCTAAATGACCTACAGTGCTCCTAGCGGCCCAGGTGGCGGCGGGGCGACACGGTGAGTCCGGCGCTGGGGCTCGGGGGTCCCCAATCTCAGGCATTGTGGTGTCAGGCCCCTTCAGAGGGGCCCTTCAGGGGCCAACCTAGGGTTATGGGTAGCCTCCAGGAGGAAGGCAGGCCTCATCCACCAGCTCTGCAGCGAGCGGAGGGGCAGGCCAAGGTGAGGACGCTGAGGAGCAGGAGCATGGGCTCAAACGTTTTGGATGGGGGGGACTTTGAAGGTCGCCATGGGCTCGGAGGGCCCTGCCCGTTCTCCCGCCCTGAATGACCAGTGGCACCCCTAGCGGCCCGGGTGGCAGCGGGGCGGCAGGGTGAGTCCGGCGCTGGGGCCCGGGGGTCCCTACTACCCGGCGTTGCGGCGCCAGGCCCCTTGGGCGGGCCCCTCAGGGGCAGACCTAGGGTTAGGGTTAGCCCGCAGGAGGCTGGCAGGCTCATTTCACCATGTGCGGTGAATGGAGGTGTGGGTCGAGGTGAGGTAGCTGGCAAGTGGGAGCGTGGGCCAGAGCATTTTGGCTTTGGCTCGGGGTGCCTTCGAAGGTCCCAGGTGACTAGGAGGGTGCTGCCCGTTCTGTCGCCCTGAAGGAGTGGCGACGCCCCTAGTTCCCCATGTGGCTGTAGGGCGGCAGGGTGCGTCTGGCGCTGGACTTGGGGGTCCCCAATCCCTGGCATGCGGCACCAGGCCACTTGGGAGGGGCCCCTCGGGGGCGACCTAGGGATAGGGTTAGCCCCCAGGAAGCCAGCAGGCCCTATCCGCCAGCTCTGCAGTGAGTGGAGGGGTGGGCCGAGGTTAGGGCGCTGGCGGACAGGAGCGTGGGAGCCAGAGTTTTTGCGCGGGTGGCCTTCGAAGGTCGCAGGGGGATCGGAGGGCCCTGCCCGTTCTCCCTTCCTGAATGACTGGCAACGCCCCTAGTGCCCTCGGTGCCTATGGAGTGGCAGAGTGAGTACAGCACTGGGGCTCGGGGGTCCCAAATCCATGGCAATGCAGTGCCAGGCTCCTTGGGAGGGGCCCCTCGGGGCCGACCTAGGGTAAGTGTTAGCCCCTAGGAGTCCAGCAGGCCCGTTCCGCCAGCTCTGGGGCAGGCGGAGGGACAGGCCAAGGTGAGGGCGCTGGTGAGAGGGAGTGTGGGCCCAAGCGTTTTTGCGCAGGGGCCTTCGAAGGTCGCCAGGGGCTTGGAGGGCCCAGCACGTTTTCTCACCCTGAAAGACTGGCAGCGCCCCTAGCAGCCCGGGTTGCTGCGGGGCGGCAGGCTGACTCCGGTGCTGGGATCGGGGGCCCTAATCCCCGGCGCTGTGGTGCAAGGCCTCTTGGGAGGGGCCCCTCGGGGGCCGACCTAGGGTTAGGGTTCGTCCCCAGGAGGCCGGCAAGCCGGGCACTAAGTGGCTCTGGCATTGTAACAAAAATGCCATACACTTATCTGTAAGAAATAACAGTGTACAGGAACCCTCTTAGCCCTAACATCATCCTTTGTGAATATGGAAGCCAGCCCCAAAGTGGTCGTGGAAGTCTGACGAAAGGGCTAAGCACTTTTCTCTGAGTCACCACACTATACAGGGAAAGACCAATGTACATCATCTTTCACGAGTAGGAAGCATTAATGAAAAGGTTCTGGAATTTCGAGGACTCTGACCCATCCTTATTGGTAATAAACCACCGTGAACAGGAAAACACCTTCAACTCTCATCAGCCTCCTCAATCCTGATTCCGATTCAACTTTGGGTGTGTAGGACTAGGGAAATGTCCACATCTTATTGCTAAGAAAGAACGATGTCAGGGTAATGCCCTTCAAGTCACCTCAGCCTTCCTGAAGACGGAAGCAGGAATCAAGGTGGTTATGTTACCATGAGGTAAGGAAGATGAGCATATAAGTGAGAAACAACAGTGGGCAGGACCTCTCTTCCAATGAACAGTATCTTTGCTTAAGTTGAATCCCTATGGTAAGTGGTTGTGGGCATTTGTGAGGTCAAAATCTGAAGTGTTTTGTAAAACCTCTTGGCCATTCACAGATGAGACTAAGGTAGTTGGGGACTCCTAGGCAGTGATTTGTCCACTGTCAAAAATATGAAAAGATAAAAGAGACAGATGAGGTCTCCTCAGGCATTGTCCTTTATCCTCATCCTCCGTGAGGATGGCCATCTCTGGACAGCTCAGTGGCAGGGTCTCATTCACAGTGGGGGCATCTGTTCCTCACAGACATCAGGCAGGGAAATGGATTTGGTTCTCTGTGCCAGCCCAGCCACACCTGAGTGTCACAGCACGTCTCATGGGCTCATAAGAGTTTCACTGTCACCAGGCAGGTCATTGTATTTGATAAACCACTGTGAGAGTTTGCAATTGCCTTCATCTGCAACCTCCTAGAGGCAAATGCAGGTGTCTGGTACCATGTGAAGTCATGTGAAGGCATCGTGAGAAAGTGTCCTTTTGCTTAAGAAAAACATGGCTGGGGCTCCTGGCTGGCTCAGCCAGTTAAGCATGTGCCTTTGGCTCAGGTTATGATCGCAGGGTTCTGGGATCCAGCCCAGGCTCCCTGCTCAGCTGGAAAGGAGGTAGGGAAATAGCTTAGAACCCACAGAGAATGTGAATAAAGGGGAGTGAAATGGAACTTGGTCTGTGTTTTGCTTTAGGGATTGGAAGTTAGTTATTTCTCCATTGTGATTGTTCTTGAAACAGAAAAGCTGTATTTTTTTTACCTTTAATTTTTTTTCTAATAATAATTTTTTATTATGATATGTTAGTCACTATACAGTATTTCCTTAGTTTTTGATGTAGTGTTCCGTGATTCATTATTTGCATATAACACCCAGTGCTCCATGCAATATGTACCTTTCTTAATACCCATCACTGGCCCATCCCAATACCCCACCCCTCTCCCCTCTGAAGCCCTCAGTTTGTTTCCCAGAGTCCATAGTCTCTTGTGGTTCATTCCCCCTTCTCTTTAGGGTCCATTGTCTAAAGGGACAGACAGTGGAAGTTCACCAAATATAAGATTGAAATTTCATTGTTCATTATAGATGCCGCCAAGTAGTTCCCAGACATTTCATTCTACTGTAGTAATTCATTATACCTGTGAAGGTGCACGTGGAAGACAATTGATGCATGCATAGTGGTAATAAACATGCCCCTCAGTAATAGAATAATAGAGGATGCATATGTGTAAAATTATTCGACTACAGCTTCCATGCTTTCCCTTTGGTTACTTATTATCTATGAAATTGGACAATTTTTGTTCTCTAGGCTTAAAACTCATTGTCAGTATTTAGAGTTTTTCAATGCTAATCTTCTCCTGTATAAGTTACCAAAAACCTAAAATATGTATGAACTTTAAAAAACGCTATATTGAAAATGACAGCAGGGAAGTTCCATTTTGTGAATATTGTGTCAATGGATCTCTATTTTGACATCAGTGTTCATTAGAAATGATGACATTTCATGTGAGTATAAATATCAATGTGAAAAAGAAAAGGTAGGAAGAACCTTGAATGTTTAAGTAATTGCTGAAATGACAGGGGTTTGTGTGTGTGTGTGTGTGTGTGTGTGTGTGTGTGTGTGCACGCGTGCGTGTGTGTGTGTGTGTGTGTGTGTGTGTGTGTGTAATTGATTTTCAGTGAATGGTTCAGCTTCTTGTAGGGACTCCGAGAGAGCCCAGGTGAACCTTTCAATGAGTTGGTATCTGTTTTCTGAACGTGGGAATCTCTTAGTCCAATAGTCAATCAGGCAAGCTTTGAGGTCTTGAAGAGTTTCAGTCCTCAGCGATGGTGTTGCAGACCCTTGTGAGCAAACCCTAGGGTAATCTCAGAGCCCTCATTAGCTGGTACCAACGTGTGACGATTTCAGACAGCATTTCCCAAAGAAGTACCTCTTGAGTCTCTGTCCTTGTCAGTTCCCTACACTTCCTTACACTAGTTATGGGATCAGTGTGTTTCAGGATAATCCCCACATGTGATTTTTGCTATTTCCTTCTAGTCCTAAATGTTTCTCAACTTCTTCTTTTATGGTAGGGGTTGGGAAGCAACCTGTGTGGTGTAGGAAGGGGTGTGGTAGTTGTCTGCCTTCAGAGGACCGAATGATGCCTAGAAATTGTACTGTAGTTTGAGGTCAATTGTCCATCCTCTGAGTGTCAGGAATTCCATCACTTTACTTTGATGCTAGTCTGTTCTTCAAGCTCTACTCACAAATAAGGAGTGTCATCCATCTAGGGAATACTGGTTTGTGTGTATGTTTTCATTTTAGGAAAAGCCTTGTTGTTCCTGAAAATAATACTGTAGAGTACCCTTTCCTGCTTTATTGGCCATCAGTCGATCTTTTGTTAAGTATTCGTTTATAAATAGACTTTTTATGTTGATGAGCAGGAATTCTTTATTGACAAGTCTTTGTCAGTGTGTGTATTGCAAATCTTTACTTCCCAGCCTGCAGTTCACTTTCTCATTTTCTTATGGTCATAAGATAAGGAGAAATGTCACATTTTTATGAAGTCCCACTGAATACTTTTAAATGGTTAGTGCACACTATGTCCTACCCCAAGATTGACAGGTTCTACGTTTTCTTTCAGAAACTGTCCAATGGGAAGCTACAATCCATCTCAAATTTATAAATTGCGTTTTTAATTCTAATAGGGTATTTATAGACTGTTTTGGATTTTCTATGTACACAATCGTATTATCTGTGAATAGTCACAATTATCCCCTCAATTCTTATACTTTTTGTTTCTCTTGCCTTCTAACACTGGTAGATTCTCTGAAGCCATGTTGAATAGAGCAACATTGTTTGAAGATTTTAATATACCTTTCTCAATATCTGACAGAAAAAGCAGACAAAACATTGGTAAAAATGTGACCTATTGGGCGCCTGGGTGGCGCAGTCGTTAAAGCGTCTGCCTTCGGCTCAGGGCGTGATCCTGGCGTACCGGGATCGAGTCCCACATCGGGCTCATCCGCTGTGAGCCTGCTTCTTCCTCTCCTACTCCCCCTGCTGTGTTCCCTCTCTCTCTGGCTGTATCTCTGTCACATAAATAAAATCTTTAAAAAAAAAAATGTGACCTATTGACATACAGGGAACATTCCATAATAAGTGCAGAATACGTTATTTTCAAGTGGTCATAGACTCTTTACCCAAATAGATGATAGGTGGGGCCACGAATCAAGGCTACAAATGTTAAACCCTGAAATTAACTAGATTCTATTCTTAGACCACAGGGGAATTGAGCCACAGTCATAGCGAAAAGAAAACCAGGAAGTCCGTCAATGTTTAAAAATTAAATAGAACTTTGCTACATATCCTAAAGGTCAGAGAGGGATTCTCAATGGAAATTCTGAACCTTTTCTACATGAGGGCTCACACACAATGGCACTTTCTTTGTGAAGAGCATTATAATAACCTAGACAGGAGTTGAGCCTTAAGTCAGAGTTCTGCCTGCCCCAGCCACACCTGGCAGCCTTGGCCTGTGGTCCCCCTCAGCTGTCCTTTCTGGTGGCCCTGAGCTAAGGGGGTCAACATGGCCATATGGAAATGGGAAGCTCCCCTCTCATAGTGATGACGGTGCCCCCTCCCCAGCTGCCCTTTCTTGTGGCTCTGAGCTAAGGGGGTCAACATGGCCGTATGGAAATTAGAAGCTCCCCACTCTCAGTGATGACGTTGCTATCGTATCGTCCTCACCAGTCCAACAATATGATTTCTGAGTGAAATATGACACAAGAGCGACTTCTTGTCCTTCCTTCAGGTTTGAAAATCATCTGGTGAGTCATCTATTAGAAATATGGATTTAACATGTATTCTTTCTTCTGGAAAAGAAATAGACCCAATAGCAATTATGTGTTCCTGAGCACCTGTTCCTGAGAGACATCATACTGGCTCTTTGTAGCATTCTGCCTCTTAAACTTCTCAACTAGGGTGTAGATATTTTTAGGCACATGTGCAGGTGGTTAGACAGGGACTCAGATAATATGAGTCACAGAGGATTTTAGTGTCAGAAACCTAAGTGGGATCCCCAAATTGACTCCAAATCCCTTGTTGTTCCATACAGGGTACTATTTCCCTCTTATCTCTGGTCTTCTCGATCTGGAAACCTATCAAGTATCAGGATTTTCTTGTCATGTGGACAACTGGAACGAATTCAGTGGGCCTTTTCACCTCTGCCCATGGTGATCATAATGATCATTATCTCAGTGGAGGACCTCTGGTTAAGATACTCAAAGATCCTTAGGAATAGAGACAGTATAATATTTTTCTGGTATTAAAGTTACTGAAACCAACTATCATTTTTAGTCCATTCAGGCTCTGGTATGTTCAGAGGGTGCTGTAAAACAGGTCTGAAATAGTATTTAAAAACACTCAGCTCAGCCTCTTCTACAAAGTGAGCCAATGCTTATACACATGGCTAAAATATTCCCTTACCTACGATGACTTCCCAGCCATCCTAGTGTTTATATGGTATGACTGTGACTTACATTAGTCAACATTTGCAGAGAAAGAACTTACTGCATCCAGGGGGCACTTCATGTTGAAATTAGTTTGTGACAATGAGCTACTGTGTTTTATTCTGCAGTCCAAGGGAATGGTGCCAGACATCTCTAAGGTGTCTAGCAGTTCTACAATTCTGATTTTAAGTGGTCTGTGTGCTTCAGAGATTTGGGCAGGAGAAGGGCAGGAGTCCAGAGACTGTGAACACTTCTGTTACCTGTGCTGACCATGGAGCAGGTAGCCTTCTGTGGGCATCATTTTGATTTCTTGGTACTCTTGTGAAAGGTGCTTTTGTCTCACATTCCTCCATTTTAGAGTAATTATAATGATGAAAGTAATTTTTATCTTATATCATCTGTGGGCCCTGATCCTGGGATCCCAGGGAAGCTATCCTTTAACATTTTACCCGGCTCAAAATGATTGGGCAAAACCTGAAAGCATGGGCCCTCTTTCTGCCCCAAGCACATGTTGTACATCTGCTTCGAGAAGAAAACAATAACCAAAAATGCCAACATGAAGTTAAGAAAATATAAAGAACCTCTTTGGCTCCCATAAGATTAAAGTCATACTGACATGTACATACTGAAAATGCATGAAATCATTGCATTTCCTAAAGCCCAAGTCTTGGAGGGTCTGAGAGCCACTGACCTTGCCCAGAACCAGGCACACCCCAGCAGGGAGGGCTGGTGCAGAAAGGGAAGGGGCAGGACTCTGAGGGTGGTCTGCAGCTAGAGGGGTCCCTGGAATGGGCCAGGTGTGTGGGGGGAGCCCGGCCCAGGACTCCACCTATGCCTGTGCTGGGTGTTGTGTAGAGGAGGCACCTCTTGGACCCCCTGCACTTTCAGGGTTCCAGGGGCTTGAGGGCGTTTTGCCTGGCTTCCCAGGGCCTGGGGCACCACTCTCCCTGACAAATCACCACTTGGGGGTGGAGCTAAGTCTCTGTGGGCTGTTCCAGAGTTGCACTGGGGTGCAAACCTGGGACAGAAGAAGGGGAACTGGTAGAGAGAGAGTTGCCCTGCGGAGGTCCCAGCTGGTTAGTGAGCAGCATGCACCGTGCGTGGGGGGGGGGGGTCCGGGGGTAGGGTGCGCCCCAGGTGGGAGGCAGGGTTCTGGAAGGGCACGTGGAGAGGGTTCATTGTGGGGACTCAGGTGAGTTTTCTTTTCCCCTTTAAAGTCTCTTCTGCCCCATGTCCTCAACTGGCCTTATTCTCCATACCCGTGAACTCCAGGGCGCCCGCTCACCTGAGCTTTTGTGGGATTGGTTGCAGAATTTCAGGGTTTCCCCTGTTCACCTGGAAGAGTGCGGGTAAGGACCTCACACAATCCCAACATTCAGTTCTCTGACACAGTGCAGGTGATGCCTCTTGAGCAGTACCCCGAGTTCAGCAGGGTGTGCCCTGGTCCCCCAGGCACAGGTGTGGCAGTAGCAAGCCCCAGAGCCGTCCCCCAACTTCAGCATTATGCCCCGTGTGCCCCTGGGTAGTGGTAATTGGCTATTAGAATCATGCAGGAAAATCCTCCAGGTGGGGGCCTGGAGGCAGGCATAAACCAGACCCCACTCTAGTTGCATTGGGAATAGACGAATTGAGGGTTTCTTTAGAAGAGTAAGTCTGCTTTCCAGAAAAGGCAAGGTCATTGGTCTATTGAGAATGAAGATAATTACTGATAAATAACAAGTATGTGTTGCCCCTTCACCCAGAAACTGAAGCAGGTGTGCAGGCTTTAGGTCAGAAGTGCCTTCTTCTCCCCAGCTGACAGCACTTCTCTGCTCTGGCTCCAAGACACCCGAGGTTTTGAACGTCAGCATCGGAGTCAGCGAGGCAGTTTGTCAGAGGACGCCAGTGTTCAGAGAAAGCACAGGTATGTTTGGCAAAATGTCCTATCTATGTCAGGGCTGGAGGTAAAACCTCTCTTTATCCCAAAACCTCCTGGGCTGTTCTCTTTTCTCTAGTTGAGCCACAAAGTAAAATTGAAGTAGCTGTCAGCATTCTGGGTTTGGTGCAAGAATTACTTAGTTTCCCTGCAGGTAGAACGTTGCAGGGGATCACAATTTCTCTGTCCATTTATTGCTTACAAATGTATTTTGACCATCTGTTTCCTAGGAACCCTCTTTTATTAGAAAGGGAAGGTGAGATTCACTCTGTGCCTGTTTGTAACATCTAATTTGTTCCTTCATCTAACAGTGTTTATTCAATTGGGCTTAAGATATGGTTGAGTGGCCAGCATCTAGAGTTAGGTGGCTTTCTTTCATCTGATACAGACTTGGTTGATGTCATTTGACAAAGGTGTTGTTTCATCATTGATTAGTTTATTCATCAGAAGAGTTAAAATTAGGGTGGAGGAAAAATTGAAAATTATCCAAAGCGGCCTGTTCCTGTTTAAAAGTTGAGCTTGACTTTCTAGTTTTACTAAATGTATTATCTCGATATTTTTAGGTGCCATATTCTCTCTGTAGTTTCTTTGGTGGTGGAGTCAGAAGGAGAGTCTGGGAATTCTTTTGGATAGTGGCATGCTGGTGGCTTCAAGGGGCTTGGCGTCAGGTGCCTTGGGGTGAACTCTGCAACTGCTTGTCTGACCCTAGGGGCATCTCCCAGAGGTTTTGTTTCCTCTTATGAAATTGCCGGCAGATAATGTTCTGCTTAAAGGGGAAGCCTCCCATCCTGTTGGTGGGAATGCAAAGTGGTGCAGCCAGTCTGGGAAACAGTGTGGGGGTTCCTCAAAAAGTTAAACATTGAACAGCCACATGATCCAGCAATTGCTCTCCTAGGTATTTACCCAAAGGATACAAAAATGTGGATTCGAAATGGGTACATGCACCATGATGTTTATAGCAGCAATGTCCACAGTAGCCAAACTATGGAGAGAATCCCAACGTCCATGCACTGATGAATGGGTAAAGCAGATGTGGGACACATATATATATATACTGGAATATGACCCAGCTTCAAAAAGAATGAAAACTTACCATTTGCAAGGATGTGGATGGACCTAGAGTGTATTAAGCTAAGCAAAATCATTGAGGAAAGACAAATACCCTATGCTCTCACGCCTGTGGAACTTCAGAAAGAAAACAGATGAACAGAGTTGAGGAGTGATGAGAGAGGCAAACAAGGAAATAGACTCAACCTTGGAGAACAAACTGAGTGTTGCTGCAGGACAGGGGCATGGGGGGAAGAGTTAAATGGGTGAGGGGTATTAAGGAGGGCACTTGTGATGAGCACCGAGTTCTGTATGCAGGTGAGGAATCACTAAATCCTACCCCTGAAGCGAATATTCCATGGCATGTGAACTAACTGGAATTTAAGTAAGAGAAGAAAGGAAAAAGTGTTCTGATTCATGAAGAGTGAGGTAAAATTGTACTGATTTGGGCTGTACTATTCTATAGATGAGAGTTGTAAATCACCCTGTTTTGGATACACTAGTTTCTTATCACATAAGGAGTCCTCAGAAAGCTGCAATGAAAGATTCAGGTCTCAGAGCATGTTCATGTTCCACTGATATGTTACAGTTTGCACAGGTAGGAAAGAAGGTGGAGAGAAAGGCAACAGAAGGGGAAAGGAGGTGTGAACCTTTCATTAGTTAGCATTATAGCTTTCTCATGAAAGCCTTGCGCCAGTGTGATTTTGGAAGCAGAGAGCTAATCTGGGAGCTTTGCAGGAGATGGGGGAGTTCCAGGACTGGGTAAAGCTGACAGGGGTCCCAGAGGAGAGCTGAATGCATTCTGCAGCAGGGTGTGGGCAGGATGGGCTCCAGGGGTGGCTGTGGGTCTCCTGGGTGAGAGTTGTGACAGGTGAGGGATGTGTGCAAGTTCCTGGCTGAGGACAAGTGAGGCACAGGTGGAGACCTGGCAGAGAACCTTCTTCTGAGCCACCAGCCTCACCCAACACACACAGCCTCATCTTCTGTCCCTGTCACTCCAATTCAGACTTCTCCGAAGGTGAGTGAGAACACATCAAGAGCATTCTGAACAGAAGGGAAAGCATGTGCATAGCTCTGGGCCAGGAGAATTCCAGGTATGTCCAGGAGCAGCAAGAAGGCCCTGTGGCCACAGGAGACAGCTTAGGACATGACCTCAGAGAGGTGACAGAAAGCCATTCCAGGGCTATAACCCCATGAGACCCTGTTTCACTGGGCCATCCTGGCTACAGTGTTGAGAACAGATGACAGTGGGTTGAAGATGGCAAGGCAGGTCAATGACAAAGCTTTTCCAGGAACTCAGGCACTATGGTCCAGACAGGTGGCCTTGGATGTAGTGGTTAGACCTATTCTGGGTCCATTTTGAAGATGGAGCTCACAGGATTTGCTGATGGGTTAGCTATTAGGATCAGGAGAACAGAGGAATTGGGGTAACTCCCAGCTGTTGTGGGTTGTCCTGATCGAGGGGAAGGAGAGGGTTTCTGGGGGTAGGAGGTAGTCCGTGTTCCGCATGCTGAGGAAGGTGCCTTTCCCGGTGGATCTGCTGAGGTTTGTGTGTGGGAGAACCTTTCACATCTCCTCCCTCAGCAGTGCTCAAGTACAAGTATCCCCTACTTTGTAAACGTTCACAGTAAGACACTGGGCTTTCTTGAAAGAACTACGTTATTACCTAGCTTCATTAAGAGGAAGAGACCTGAAGAGGATTTCGCTCTTATGAAAAAAGGTGAACAGTGAGAATCACGTTCAGCATCTGTTTTGGGGAGAAGCACAACAGAGGCGGCGTGCACCCCAACCAGCTCCTTCCGCTGGGAACCGCTCTCCACATCCAGCCACCAGCACTTTGAATGGTGTCTGTGAGCCTCTGCTGTGCTTTATCTTCATTTATGCTGGGCCTCCGTTAGACACTTGTGTCCTGAGGCCTAAGAAAAGCCAAAGAGAAGGAATTTTGGAGTCTGAGCACACTGTCTAATTGTTCCGTGTAAATTAATGGCCATTCCTTATTGACACCATTTCTGCTGTGCAAGGTTTCTCAGAAGCCCTGTACTTTCAAAGAGCAGGGAAACCTATACCCCATGCTGCGGGGTTAGTGTTAGTCTCCATACTGGACGGAACATTTCATGACTGTCGGATTTTCTCACTCAAACATTGAGACTTTGACCACCTTCACCTGTTTCTACCACCCCATCCCCGAATCTGGCACCTACCAATCTGCTCTCAGTATCTATGCGTTCAGTATTTGTTTATTCCACGTGGAATGTACATGAGAGCATCTGGGATTGGTCTTTCTGTGTCTGAGTTACTTGGAATAAGGCCCCCAAGGTCTGTGTTTCCATGTCTGGTTCTTGTGAATAATGCTGCAGTGAACGTGGGAGTGTATCTGTCTTTTTGAGGCAGTATTTTTGTGTTCTCCAAATCAATACTCAGTAGAGCCATTACTGGGTCATGTGGTAGTCGCATTTATTTTTTCAGGATCCTCCATACCGTCTGTCACAGTGGCTGCACCAATTTCCATTCCCACCAACAGTGCACAGTGTCTCCTCGTCTGCACACCCTTGACCCCTCCTGGTGTCTGTCTCTGGGACAATTGCTGTTCCAACTGTTGTGAGTCGATAGCCGATTGTGGGTTTGACTGATGTTTCCCTGATGATGATGAGTGATGTCTAACAACTTTCTCTGTCTGTTGGCACCTGTGTGCCATCTTTAGAAAGTATCTATTCACATATTCCCCACATTTTTTATACATTTTTTTTGTTTTGATTTCTATGAGTGTTGTGTGTATTTTGGATATTAGCCTCTTCTCACACATATGATTCGCAGATATTTTTTTCTTATTGGGTCAGTGGCCTTTTAAGTTTTTGCTGGTTTCTTTTGCCGTGTGGAAGATTTCAGTTTGAAGTTGTTCCACTTGTTTATTTTTGCTTTTGTTGCCTTTGCATTTGGTGTCCGATCTGAAGACTCTTTGCCAAAACTAATGTCGAGAGACTTAGTACCTGTGTCTTCTTGGAGGTTTATGGATTCAGGTCTTATGTTCAAATCATTCATCCATTAAAAATTTTGTGTGTGGTGTAAGAAAGTGGACCAGTTATATTCTTCTGCATGTAGTGTCCAGTTTGCCTGTTACCGCTCACTGAAGAGACAGTTCTTCCCTCATGGCATATCTTCTGCTGCTGTGTCGTAAGTTAGGATCATCTACGTGTGGGTAAGTTTCTGAGCTTTCTGTTCTGTTCCACTGACCTGGTGTCTGTGTTTATGCCAGTACCATCCTGTTTTGATGACAACAGCTCTATAATCTAGCTTGAAATCCAGGAGTGTGTTGACTGCACCTTTCTTTCTCCAGGTTGCTTTGGGTATTTGGGGTCTTTTGTGATTCCATACAAGTTTGTGGACTGTTTTCTATTTGCTCGAATAATGCCGCTGGAATTCAGATAGGGATTTCATCACATCTGTCGATTGCTTTGGGTACGATGGACATGTTCACATAATTAACTCTTCCAGTTAAGGAGCATGGCGTATGCTTCCATTTGTTTGTGTTGCCTTCCAAATCTTTGACCCATACATCCTGCCCCTCGACACACATGTTTTTCATTTCTTTTCTGCCATGTGTTTAGTGTACTATGTCTTTCTCATTTTTGGTTACTTTTATTCCTAGATTTTTTTTTTGATGCAATTGTAAATGGCATTGCTTTTTTAATTTCTCTTTGCGAAAGTGCGTCATCAGTATGCAGAAATGCAAGAAGTTGGGTCATCTGGGTGGCCCCATAGGTGAAGCATCTGCCTTCACCTCAGGTCATGAACTCAGAGTTCTGGCATTGAGCCCTGTGTTGGGCTCCCCGCTTAGCGAGGGTCTGCTTCTCCCCCTTTCGGACACTCCCTTGCCGGTGCTTTTTCTCTTCCTCTCAAATAAATAAATAAAATATGAAAAAAAAAAGAGAACAGGTCTCTGTATATTGACTTTATATCCTGCAGATTTCTTGAATTTGTTTATTCTAACAGGTTTTTTTTTTTTTTTTGTGGAATCTTTCGGGATTTCATGTCATTTGCAAATAGTGACAGTTTTCCTGTATGGATTTCATATCTTTCTCATTTTTTAAAATGATGTTAGTCACCCTACAGTACTTCATTTGTTTTTGATGAAGTGTTCCATGATTCATTGTTTGCATATAACACCTAGTGCTCATTATGACACGTGCCCTCCTTCTTTTTAAAAAGAATTTATTTATTTATTCGAAAGATATAGAGACAGCCAGCGAGAGAGGGAACTCAAGCAGGGGGAGTGGGAGAGGAAGAAGCAGGCTGACAGTGGAGGAGCCTGTTGTGGGGCTCGATCCCCTAATGCCAGGATCACGCCTTGAGCCGAAGGCAGACACTTAACCGCTGTGCCACCCAGGCGCCCCAACACGTGCCCTCCTTAATACCCATCACCAGGATAACCCATTCCCCTACCCTCCCTTTCTGCAACCTTCAGTTTGTTTCCCAGTGTCAGTAGTCTCTCATGTTTCATTTCCCCTCTCATTCCCTCACTTCACTTTTCCCTTCCTTCTTCTAATGTCCTCCATGCTATTCCTTCCATTCCACATAGGAGTGAAACCATATGATAATTGTCTTTCTCTGCTTGCTTTAATTTCCTTAGCATAATCCCCTCCTGGTCCATGCACGTTGGTGCAAGTGGTGGGTATTCATCCTTCTGATGACTGAGTAATATTCCATTGTATAGATTAACCACATCTTCTTTGTCCATTCATCTGCTGAAGGACATCTTGGCTCCTTCCACAGTTTGGCTATTATGGACATTGCTGGTATGAACATTGGGATACAGGTGCCCCTTCTTTTCATTACTCTGTGTCTATGGGGTAAATACCCAGTAGTGCAATTGGTGGGTCATAGGATATCTCTGTGGTTAACGTCGTGAGGAACCTCCATATTGTTTTCAAAAGTGGCTGTACCAGCTTGAATTCTCACGAGTAGTGTAAGAGGGCTCCCCTTTCTCCACATCCTCTCTGACTTTTTTTTATTTCTGTCTTGTTAATTTTTTTTTCAAGATTTTATTTATTTATTCCACAGAGATAGAGACAGCCAGCGAGAGAGGGAACACAAGCAGGGGGAGTGGGAGAGGAAGTAGCAGGATCATAACGGAGGAGCCTGATGTCGGGCTCGATCCCATAATGCCAGGATCACGCCCTGAGCCGAAGTCAGACACTTAACCACTGTGCCACCCAGGTGCCCCCTGCCTTGTTAATTTTAACCATTCTAACCGGTGTAAGGTGGTATCTCATTGTCGTTTTGATTTGTATTTCCTGATGGCAAGTGATGTGGAGCATTTTTTTCATGTGTCTGTTGGCCATTTGTATGTCTTCTCTGGAAAAGTATCTCTTTGTGTCTTCTGCCCATTTTTGGGTGTCGAGTTTGAGGAGTTCTTTATAGATCTTGGAAACCAGCCCTTTATCTGTAATATCATTTGCAGATATCTTCTTCGATTCCATAGGTTGCCTTTTTGTTTTTTGATCATTTGCTTTGCCAAGCAGAAGCTTTTTATCCTGATGAAGTGCCAATAGTTCATTTTTGCTTTTATTTCCTTTGCCTTTAGAGATGTGGCTTGCAAGAAGTTGTTGTGTCCAAGGTTGAAGAGTTCTTTTGATTTTGATATGAGACAGGAATTCATTATCTTATTTTCCTGATTGTATTTGAGTCCTCTGTCTTTCTTGGTGAGTCTAGCTAAGTTTGTCAGTTTTGTTTATCTTTCCAAAAAAGGCCGCTCTCATTTTCATTGTTTTTTTTTTGTCTTTTTAGTATCCATTGGATTTATTTATGCATTCCTTTTTGTTATTTCCTTATTTCTACCAATTTGGGGCTTTGTTTGTTGTTTTTTTTCTACTTCTTTACCACATAAATCAGGTTGTTTATTGGAGACCATTCTCATGGAATGATGAAGACTTGAATTTCTATGAATGTCCCCCATAAAGCTACTTCTGCTGCATCCCATAAGTTTTTGTAGGTTGTCTTTTTCATCAGTGTCAAGGTACTTCTAAAATTTTTTTGATTTCTTCTTTGACTGTTGGTTGTTCAGTAGCATGTTGTTAAATCTCCACATATTTTTTTAATATTATTTAAGTATCTGACAGAGAGTGAGACAGCGAGAGAGTGAACACAAGCAGGGGGGTGGGAGAGGGAAAAGTGGGCTTCCCACTGAGCAAGGAGCCTGATTTGGGGCTAGATCCCAGGATCCTGGGATCAAGACCAGAGCTGAAAGCAGATCCTTAACGACTGAGCCACCCAGGCCCCAAAAATCTCCACCTATTTTTGACTGTCCCATTTTTTTCTTGAGACTGATTTCTAGTTTCATATCATTGTGGTTGGACAAGATTTGAAGCAGAAGGTGAAGAGAGCATTCAGATGAAAGGTTTGTTTCCTGGAGGGCTTTCTGAGGGCAGACCATGAGTTAAGTGGGGATGGAGGAAGTTTTTGTGAGACAGGGAGTGGGGTTAACCCTTGTTAGAATTACTGACTACTACCATGAAAG
Organism: Ursus americanus; assembly: GCF_024610735.1. Lineage (NCBI taxonomy): Eukaryota > Metazoa > Chordata > Mammalia > Carnivora > Ursidae > Ursus > Ursus americanus. Next base: position 928,163 of record NW_028273661.1, read on the forward strand.
CTGTGTGCTACTGTTCACACCATAGTCCTGATGGACTTGTACTTCATTAGAAATATTTTCTAGGAGGTGTAGGCATAGCCTTCACTTAAAGAAAGGTGCTATGTGGGTTCATGGCATGACCCCAGGTCAGCAACCAGGATGTATGGTATTGTGGGGGATCATAACCAGGCTTTCTGTAGTAAGTGACAGAAATAGTTTATGGTGAGCTCCATGACCATAGGTGAGGTCCCGAGTGATCCACTGGGTGTTGGTTTCTGTGGATCTGTCTCATCAGGTCCTGTGGAATTCAGGGACACCCTCCTGTCTGTGGATTTGTATGGAGACAGGTAGACATCAGTGTCTGGCCAGGCACGAGGGTCGCACTGGACTACTACAGAAGTGCAGCGTGCGGGGGAGCCACTGCTTGGTTTCCACGAAAGCTGACCAGGGTCTGTGACCGTGATTCCTAGCAGCTGCAAGGGGAGAGGAGGGCGGGGGTGGTGCACACTTCCTAGAGTTGTGGTCAGGATTAGTCTGGAGCCCACTGACGTCAGCCACACCTGGCACAGACGGCACCCATTCAGTGTAGCTGTGGGCACTGCTCCCATGATACTTTCGGGCCGGCTCCATGCTGCCACCTCCTGCTTTTCATCATCATCTTCAAGGTCCTGTGCTTCTGCTCTTGCCCCATGGCCTCCGGGGTATTGTCCGTCCTCCATCTGGCCCTCGTCCCTGGTGCCCTGTGCAGTCCGATGCCAGGGTAGCCTTCTCGAGACAAACATCTGGTCCTGATGGAACACTTCCATGGATCTCTTTTGATGTGAGGATGATGCCCTGCCCTGGAAGGGGGCTGCAGGTCCCCAATCAGGAGAGCCAAGTCTCCCTTTTCAGCATGGACTGCCCTCCCGTCAGTCTTCTTCAGGGAAGCTCTCCCCACTTCCTGAGATGACAGCTCTGAACTTAAAAATGAATGTTATTTTACATATCTCTATGCTTTAGTTCATCCATGGCAAGTCTTTCAACCCCGTTAGTGGTTTTTTTTAGCAGTTCTGAAGGGCTGTCTGCTCAAAGAGGGGGTGACCAGGGTGGGGCAGCTTTCCCTCTCATCTCCCTCAGCATGTCTCTGAGCCCTGGGGACAGCTGTCCCACTGAAGATTGAGGGATGCGAGCCAGCCCATCCTGAGCCCAGGCTGTGTCAGCTGTGTCGACTGATGCGTGTCGGAGCGGTGGGCAGCTGGCATGGGCCAGGAGCAGGCAGTGTCTCCTTCTCATTCCATCCTTCCCTTCCTCCCAGAGGTAGCTCAGAGCAGCCTTCAACCGCTGCATCTCCAGATCCCTTGACCTGTGCCTCATGTGTTCAGCTGGTGACCTTGGAATTTCGCATGAATTCTCTCACCTGTACCCTCTCCCGTAGCAGTTCCTGGATCAGGGGAGGGGTCGGACCCTTGTCTGTTTTTGGTCTTCTTCCTGTCCTGCACCAAGCCCACCCACCTTTGCATCTTCCATGTAAGTGCTTGGAAGCAAGCCCATCCACAGGGAACCTATTAGCCAAATGGATCCAGGCAATGAACATTGAAGTAGAGATCCAGGATCCATAATAAACCTGATCTGAAACCTGTCCCAAAGTCTGTGACTCTCTCACACTGAAACAGAAACAATAATAGCTTTCTGGACTGTGAAGTGACATGTGTCTCTGCTTCCAATCTTGAATGCATAGGTGCTGAGCCTTGACAGAAAAGGACCATGGCTCCCATGGGCTGGAATCCACGGTAAGAACTCAGTGAAATATGAATTTGAGGCATGGAGTGAATAATTATTGTAGAGTGAATCCTCCCAAGTAGGGCTTATGCACAGTGCACAGGAAAAGCTTTTTCAAATAGGTTCCTGAAAGAAAAATCTTTTTTAAAAAATTTATTTTAATCCCAGTAGAGCTAACATACAGTGTTACATTCATTTCAGGTGTACAAGAGAGTGATTTAGTAATTCTATATATTACTCAGTGGTCATCAAGAAAAGCGTCCTCTTAATCCCCTTCATCTATTTCACTCATCCCTCTATCCACCTCCTCTGTGGTAACCATCCGTTTGTTCTCTCTTGTTAAGAGTTTGTATTTTGGTGTGTCTCCTTTTTCTCTTTTAGTTATTTATTTTGTTTGTTTTTTAAATTCCCCATTAAAATGACATCGTATGGGATTTGTCTTTCTCTGACTGACTGATTTTAGTTAGGATAATACTCTCTAGCTCCATCCATGTGTCTGCAAATGGCAAGGTTTCATTCTTTTTCAAGCCGAGTAATACTCCATTGTGTGTGTGTGTGTGTGTGTGTGTGTGTGTGTGTGTGTGTGTGTGTGAATACACACATCTATCATCTCATTTGTCAATTTTTCTACAGACACTTGGGTTGCTGCCATATTGTGATATTGTAAATAATGGTGCAAGAAACATAGGGGTGCACGTATCCTTTTACTTTACTGTTTTCCTATTCTTTGGGTAAATACGAGTAGTGTGATTGTTGGATCGTAGGGTAGTTCTATATTTAATTTCTTGAGGAACCTTCATACTGTTTTCCACGGTGGCCACCACAGTTTGCATTCCCACCCACAGTTCGCGAGGATTCCCCTTTATCCACATCCTCCCAACACCTGCTCTTTGTTGTGCTTTTGATGTTAGCCATTCTGACAGGTTTGAGGTATTACCTCATTGTCCTTTGGATTTACATTTTCCTGATGATGGGTGATGGTGAACATCTTTTGACGGGACTCTTGGCCATTTGTATTTCTTCTTTGGAGAAATGTCTGTCCATGTCTTCTGCCTATTTTTTAACTGGATTATTTGTTTTTTGGGTGGTCAAGTAGTATCAGTTGTATATGTTTTGGACACTATCCCTTGATTGCATATGATCTTTGCAAATATCTTCTCCCTTTGAGTAGGTTGTCTTATTATTTTTACGTTTTCATTGTTCTTCTGCCGTGGGGAAACTTTTTATTTTGCTGTATTCCCAATAATTTATTTTTGCTTTCATTTCCTTTGCCTCAGGACACAGTCTAGAAAAACGTTGGTATGGTCCATGTCAAGAAGTTACTGTCTTCCCTCCTGTAGGATTTTTATGGATTCAGGTCTCATATTGAGGTCTTGAAACTGTTTTGTGTTTGTCTGTATTGTGTACGAAAGCAGTCTAATTTCATTCTTTTGTGCATAGCTGTCTAGTTTACCCAACACCATTTGTTGTAGAGACTGTCCTTTTCCCTTTTGATATCGTTGCTTGCTTTGTGGAAGATTCATGGACCACATAATTGTGGGTTTCTGTCTGAACTTGTATCCAGTTCCTTTGGTCACTGTGTCTATTTTTGTGCCGTACTGTCTTGTTAGGATGACTGCAGCTTTGTAGTATAACCTGAAATCTGAAATTGTCAGTCCTCCAGCTTTGTTTTTCTTTTCCACATTGCACTGGCTGTTCGGAATCTTTAGTGGTTCCATACAAATGTGTAGGATTGTTTATTCGAGGTCTTTTATTCTTTAATTTAAATTCAATTAGCCAACTTACAGTACACCATTAGTTTCAGATGTAGTCTTCAATAAATTTTCAGTCGTGTGTAACACCCAGTGCTCATTGTATCGTGTGACCTCCTTAATGCTACTCACCCAGTTACCCCCCCCAAATTCTCATCCAACAATCATCAGTTTCTTGCGATAGTTAAGAGTCCATTATGGGTTTTCTCCCTCTCTGATGACTTCCCATTCTATTTTCCCTTCCTTCCCCTATGGTCTTCTTCCTTGTTTCTGATATTCCACATAGGAGTGAAAGCATATGATCATTGTCTTTCTTTCATTGACTTATTCCACTCAGCATAATAGCCTCCAGCTCCACCCAGGTCGGTGTGATGGTAAGTACTCATCCTTTCTGATGGCTGAGTAATATTCCATTATATATATGATCCACATCTTCTTTATCCATTCATCTATCCATGGTCATCTGCACTCCTTCCGCAGCTTGTCTATTATGGTTATTGCTGCTATGAACACTGGGGTGCATGTGTCCCATCTTCACTACCTCTGTCTCTTTGGGGGTAAATAGCCAGTAGTGCAATTGCTGGGACATAGGGTAACTTTATTTATAACTTCTTGAGGAAACTCCATACCATTTTCAAGAGTGGCTGTACCGGACTGCATTCGTACAGGGGTGTAAGAGGGTTCCCGTTTCACCACATCCTCTCCAACATGTATAGTTTCATATCTTCTTATTTTTAGATATTCAGCCTCGTGTGATATGGCATCTATAGGGGTTTAGATTTGCATTTCCCTGAAGCCAAGTGATATGAAGCATTTATGCATGTATCTTTTGGTCACCAGTACGTCGTCATCAGTGAAGTGACTTCCCATTTTAATCCATCTCAAGACCTAAAGCTGGGTAAGGCACTGAAGCTGGATGATGCCATCGGTTGGAAGTGTGGAGAATTTCAAAAGATCTCCGTGGAGAGCAAGTTTAAAGGTCAGTGTGAAGCTACTAATTGGATCCGGGGAGATCTCTGAAAGTGGGGGTTGCCTGGGATGGGCTGAAGGGGGTCCTCCGATTTTCCTATGAATTCTTGCTGCAGCCCCAAATGGACAGTTTCCTGCTGTGGGGCAGGCTGAGTCCTCTAGTCGTGCAGAGGTGAGCCCAATGCTTGGTGCCTTGGAGGCAGGCAAACGGGGAGGGACCCTCAGCAGAAGACCCAGGGTTAGGTTAGGCCTCAAGAGACAGCAGATCTGAACTGCCCAGTGCTCAGAGAACTCCCAGGCCGAGTGAGATGAGGGCACAAGGGCGGGTGAGTGTGAGCCTTGGGGTTTCATCCGGAAGGGCCCACAAAGGTCGGGGTTCACCAGAAGGGGCTCTCAGGGGGTGCCACAATTCTCTTGCCCTGAATGCTCTGTTGTGTCCCAAAATGGTACAGTTTACTGTCGGTTGCAGGCTGAGTCCTGCGGTGGGGCTTGGGTGTCCCCAATCCCCTGGAGTTGGTTGTCAGGACCTGGGGAGGGGCCCCTCTGTGGCCAACCTAGGGTAAGGGTTAGGGTCCCGGAGACTGGCAGGGACAATCTGCAGGCTGTTAGGCGAGCTCTGTGGAGGGCTGAGAGGAGGCCATGGGGGAGGGTGAGCATGGGCCTCAGGGTTGGGGCACGGGGGGCTGCCAAAGGATGGGGACGGGCTCCGGGGGCCTCCCCAAGTTCTTGTGCCCTGTAGGCTCCTTAGAGCCCCAAGGGGCATGGTTTCCTGTCAGGTGGCAAGCTGAGTCCTGCGGTGGGGCACAGGTATCCCAATTCCCCGGGGCTGTGGTGTAAGGCTCCTGGGGAGGCCCCCATACCCACAGCCGACCTAGGGCTAGGTTTAGGCCCAGGAGCCCCGCAGGCCCGATCTGCTGGCTGTATGGCGAGCTACACGGGCTGAGGTGAGGGTGTGGGGAGGGTGAGCATGGGCCTCAGGGTTGGGGTGCGGGAGGCCGCCGAAGTTCGCTGGTGGCTCAGGGGGGCCCTCCTGGTTCTCCCGCCCTGAATGCTCTATGGCCTCCCAATGCGCACAGTTTCCTGCGGGGTGGCAGACTGAGTGCTGCTGTGGGGCTCAGGTGTCCCGAATTCCCGCAGCTGCGGCTCCAGGCTCCTGGGGAGCGGCCCCTCCACAGATGAACTAGGGTTAGGGTTGGGGCCCAGGAACCCCGCAGGCCAGATCTGCCCACTATGTGGCGAGCTCCACCACGGGCTGAGGTGAGGGTGTGGGGTGGGGTGAGCATGGGCTTCAAGTTTGGGTTTAGGGATTGCCGAAGGTCGCTGGGGGCTCTGGGGGCCCTCCTTGTTCTCCCGCCCTGAATGCTCTACAGCCTCCCAAGGGGCACGGTTTCCTGCGGGCTGGCAGGCTTTGTCCTGCAGTGGGGCTCAGGTGTCCCCAGTCCCTGGGGCTGCTGCACCAGTCCCCAGGGGAGGGGCCCTACCCAGCTGACCTAGGGTCAGGTCTAGGCCCCAGGAGCCCGGCAGGCCTGATCTGCTGGCTCTGCGACGAGCTCGGTGGCAAGCTGAAGGGAAGGCGTGGGGCAGGATGAGCGTGGGCCTCAGGGTTGGGGTGTATGGGGCCGCCGAGGATCGCTGGGGGCTCAGGGGGGCCCTACCAGTTTTCCTGCACGGGATGCTCTGCGGTGCCCCAAGGGGCATGGTTTCCTGAGGGGTGGCAGGCTGAGTCCCGTGGTGGGGCTCAGGTTTACCAATCCCCGGGGTTAGGGTACGGTTTAGGGTATGGGTTAAGGTTAGGGTATGGGTTACGGTTAGGGTATGATTGAGGGTAGGGGTTAGGGTTAGGGTAAGGAGAGGGTACGGGTTAGGATTGGGTTTAGGGGTTACAGTTTAGAGGTTACGAGTTAGGGTACAGATTAGGGTTTAGGGTAAGGGTTAGGGTTTAGGGTTAGGGTTAGGGTTGGAGTACGGGTTAGGTTCAGGATACGGGTTAGGGTTAGGGTATGGGTTAGGGTACACATTAGGGTACAGTTTAGGGTACGGGTTAGGGTATGGTTTAGGGTAAGTGTTGGTGTACGGATTTGGGTACGGCTTAGGGTACGGGTTAGGGTTAGGGTTAGGGTACGGGTTAAGGTACAGATTAGAGTATGTGTTAGGATTACGTTTAGGGTTAGGGTACAGGTTAGGGTAGGGTTAGGGTTACGTTTAGGGTTAGGTTACGGGTTAGGGGTAGGGTTAGCTGAAGGGGTAGGTTTAGGGATAGGGTTAGGGGTATGGTAGGGGTCGGGGTAGGGTTAGGGTTTAGGGTTAGGGTTTGGGGTTTGGAGTTAGTGGTTAAGGTTAGGGTTTAGTGTTTAAGGTTTCGTGATTAGGGTTAGGGGTTAGGGTTTAGGGTTTAGTGTTAATGTTCGGGTTTAGGGTTTAACGATTAGGGTTTATTGTTAGGTTTATGGTAGGGTTAGGGTTAGGGTAAGGGTTAGAGGTTAGAGTTAGGGTTAGGATTAGGGGTTAAGGTTTAGGGTTTAAGGTTAGGGGTTAGGGTTTAGGGTTAGGGTTAGACCCAGTAGGCCAGCAGGACCCATGTGCCAGTTGTGCGGGGAGTGGAGTAGTGGGATGAGGTGAGTGCGCTGGCGAGCAGGAGTATGGTATCTAGCGTTTAGGCGCAGGGGGCCTTTGAAAGTTGCTAGAGGCTCGGAGGGCCCTGCCCGTTCTCCCGCCCTGAATGACCGGCGGTGCCCCTAGCGCCCTGGAGGTGGCAGGTTGGCAGTGTGAGTCTGGCTTTGCGGTTTGGGGGTCCCCAATGCCATGCGTTGCAGCGCAAGGCCCCTTGGGAGGGGCCCCTCTGGGGCCATCCTAGGGTTACTTTTAGCACCCAGGATTCCAGTAGACATGATCCACCAGCTGTGCGGTAGCGGAGGGCCAGGCCGAGGTGAGGGCGCCAGCGAACTGGAGCGTGGGCCCAAGCATTTTGTCGAGGGGGGCCTTGGAAGGTCGCCGGGGTCCCGAGGGCCCTTCCTGTTCTCCCACCCTGAATGAACAGTGATGCCCCAGCGTGCCCGGTGTCAGCGGGGCGGCACGGAGAGTATGGCGCTGGGGCTCGGGGGTCCCCAATCCCTGGCGTTGCTGCGCCCGGCCCCTTGGGAGGTTCCCCTTGGGGGCCAACCTAAGGTTAGGGTTAGCCCCCAGGAGGCTGGCAGACCTGATCAGCTGGCTGTGTGTCGAGCAGAGGGGCAGGTCGAAGTGAGGGCGCTGCTGAGCGGGAGCATGGGCCCAAGCATTTTGGTGCATGGGCCCTTAGAAGTTCACCAGGACTCAGAGGGCCCTGCCCATTCTCCCGCCCTGAATGACCAGTGGCGCCCCTAGTGGCCTGGGTGCCAGCGGGGCAGCAGGGTGAGTCCAGCGCTGGGGCTTAGGGGTCATCAATCCCCGGTGTTGCGGCGACAGGCCCCTTGGGAGGGGCCCCTTGGGGGCCAACCTAGGGTTAGGGTTAGCCTCCACGAGCCCGGCAGGCCCGATCCGCCTGCTGAGTGGCGAGCAGTGGGGCGGGCCGAGGTGAGTGCGCTGGCAAGCGGGAGCGTGGTCCCAAGCGTTTTGGAGCAGGGGGCCTTCGAAAGTCACTGGGGGCTTGGAGGGCCCTGCCCGTTCTCTCACCTGGATGACCGGCGGCGCCCCTAGTGGCCCGGGTGATGGCAGGGCGGCAGGGTGAGTCCAGTGCTGAGGCTCGGGCTTCCCTATACCCGACGTTGCAGTACGAGGCCCTTTGGGAAGGGCCCCTCTGGGGCCAAGGTAGGGTAAGAGTTAGCCCTCAGGAGGCCGTCAGGCTCGATCCACCATCTTGAGGTGAATGGAGTCGCGGTCCGAGGTGAGGCCACTGGCGAGCGGAGCATGGGCCCCAGCGTTTTGGTGCTGCGGCCTTCAAAGTTCACCAGGGCTCAGAGGGCCCTGCCTGTTCTCCCGCCCAAAATGATCTGTGGCGCCCTAGCACCACTGGTGACAGCGGGGCAGCAGGGTGAGTCCGGCATTACGACTCGAGGGTCCCCAATCCCCAGCGTTGTGGTGGCAGGCCCCTTCAGAGGGGCCCCTCTGGGGCCGACCTAGGATTAGAGTTAGCCCCCAGGAGGCCGGCAGGCCTGATCCGCCAGCTGTGCAGAGGGCAGAGGGGCAGGCTGAGGTGAAGGCGTTGGCGAGCTCCAGCGTGGGCCCCAGCGTTTTGGCGCGGATGGCCTTCAAAATTCACAGGAGTCTCAAGGGCCCTGCCCATTCTCCCACCCTGAAGGACCAGCGATGCCCCAGAGAGCCTGATGTCGACAGGACGGCAGGGTGAGTCTGGCGCTGCGGCTCGGCTGTCCCCAATCCCCGGCTTTGGTCACTAGTCCCCTTGGGAGGGGCCCCTCTGGGCCAACCTAGGGTTAGGGTTAGCCCCCAGGAGGCCGGCAGGCCCGATATGCCAGCTAGACTGTGAGAGGAGGGGCGGGCCAAAGTAAAGGTGCTGGCGAGCAGGAGCCTGGGCACCAGCGTTTTGACTTGGGGCTTTCAAAGGTCGCCGGGGTCTCAAAGGCCCTGCCTGTTCTCCCACCCTGCATGAACGGCGGTGCCCCTAGCGGCCCAGGTGGTGAGGGGTGGCAGGGTGAGTCAGGCCCTGAGGCTCAGGTATCTCCAATCCCCAGCGATGCGGCGCCAGGCCCCTTGGGAGGGGCCCCTTGGATGACAACGTAGGGTTAGGTTTAGCCCCTAGGAACTCGGCAGTTCCTATTCGCCAGCTGTGTGGAGAGTGGAGTGGCAGACCTAGGTGAGGGTGCTGGTGTTTGGGAGCGTGGGCCCGGGCGTTTTGGCGCGGGGGGGATTCGAAGGACACCGTGTATCGGAGGGCCCTGCCCGTTCTCCCACCCTGAATGAACAGCAGCACCCCAAGCCCCTGGGTAGCGGCTGGGTGGCAGGGGGAGTCAGGTGCTGAGGCTCAGGGTCCCCAATCCCCTGCGTTGCAGCGCCAGGCCCCTTGGGAGGGGCCCCTCGGGGGTCGATCTAGGGTTACGGTTAGCCCCCCGGATGCCGGTGGACCCGATCAGCGTCTGTGCGGCACGCAGCAGGGTGGGCCGAGGTGAGGGCGCTGGCGAGCCTGAGCATGAGCCCAAGCATTTTAGGGTGGGGGGCCTTCGAAGGTCAGCGGGGGCTCGGAGGGACCTGTCCGTTCTCCCGCTCTGAATGACCAGCGGGGTCCCTAGTGGCTCAGGTGGCTGAAGGGCAGCAGGGTGAGTCTGGCACTTGGGCTCGGTTGCCCCATCCCCGGCGTTGGGGCGCCAGGCCACTTGGGAAGGGCCCCTCGGGGGCCGACCTACAGTTAGGGTTACCCCCAGGAGGCCGGCAGGCCCTATACACCGCCTGTGCGTGGAGCGGAGAGTTGGGCCGAGGTGAGGGTGCTGGTGAACATGAGCCTGGGCACAAGCATGTTGGTTCTGGGAGCCATTGAAGGTGGGCGGGGGTTCGGAGGCCCCTGCCAGTTCTCCCACTGAGAATGAATGGCGGCGCCCCTAGTGGCCCATGTGGGGCCGGGCGGCAGTGTGCACACAGCGCTGGGGCTTGGGGGTCACCAATCCCCGGCGTTGCACTGCAAGGCTCCTTAGGAAGGGACCCTCAGGGGCCGTCCTAGGGTTAGGGTTAGCGCCCAGGAGGCCGGCAGGCCCGAGTCGCCGGCTGTGCGAGGAGCGGAGGTGTGGGCTGAGTTGAGGGGGATGCAGAGCGGGAGCGTGGGCCCCAGCGTTTTGGCGCCCTGGGCCTTTGAATGTGCCATGTCTCGGAGGGACCTGCCCATTCTCCTGCTCTGAATAACCAGTGACGCCCCTAGCGGCTCCGTTGGCAGTGGGGCGGCAGGGTGAATCCCACGCTGTGGCTCGGGGATCCCCAATCCCCGGTGTTGCGGTGCCAGGCCCCTTGGGAGGGGCTCCTCCTGGGCCGACCTAGGGTTAGAGTTAGCCCCCATGAGGCTGGCAGGCCCGATCCTCTGGCTGGGCGGCAAGAGGTGGGTGGGCCGAGGTAAAGGCGCTGGGGAGCGGGATTGTGGGCCCCTGCATTTTGGCGCTGGAGTCTTCAAATGTCCCGGTTTATCCAGGGCTCTGTCCATTCTCCCGCCCTGAATGACCGGCGGCGCCCCTAGCGGCCCGGGTGGCAGCGTTGTGGGAGGGTGAGTCTGGCTTTGGGGCTTGGGGTCCCAGATCCCCCGTGTAGTGGCACCAGGACCCTTGGGAGGGGCCCCTGGGGCGCCGACCTAGGGTTAGGGTTAGCCCCAAGGAGACCTTCAGGCCCAATCCGCACACTGTGCAGTGAGCGGAGGTGCGGGCCGAGGTGAGGGCGCTGGGGAGGGGGAGCGTGGGCACCAGTGTTTTGGCGCGGGGAGCCTTTGAATGTCACTGGTGGCTCAGAAGGCCCTGCCCTTCTCTCGCCCTCTATGACCAGCGGTGCCCCTAGCGGCCTGGGTGGGGACAGTGCGGCAGGGTGAGTCTGGCCCTGGGGCTCTGAGTCACCAGTCCCCAGCATTGCAGAGCCAGGCCGCTGGGGATGTCACCACAGGGCCAACCTAGGGTTTTGGTTAGCTGCCAGAAGCCCGGCAGGCCCTATCCACCAGCTCTGAAGCAAGCGGAGGGGCGGGCCGAGGCGAGGGCGCTGGTGAGCAGGGTCCTGGGAGCCAACGTTTTTGCGCGGGGAGCCTTCAAAGGTCAGCGTGGGCTCGGAGGGCCCTGCCCGATCTGCCCTGATTGACCAGCGGGGCCTCTAGCGGCTCCAGTGGCTGAAGGGCAGTAGGGTGAGTGCGGCACATGGGCTCAGGATCCCCATCCCCAGCGTTGTGATGCCAGGCCCCTTGGGTAGAGCCCCTCGGGGGCCGACCTATGGTTAGGGTTAGCCTCAAGGAGCCCCACAGGCCCGATACACCACCTGTGCATCGAGCAGAGAATTGAGGCGAGGTGAGGGTGGTGGTGAACATAAGCCTGGGTCCAAGCTTTTTGGTTTGGTGCACCTTCGAATGTCGGCAGGGGTTCGGAGGGCCCTCCAGTTCTCCCACCCTGAATGAATGGCGGCGCCCCTAGCGGCACGTGTGGGGCGGGCGGCAGCGTGCATCTGGCGCTGGGGCTTGGGGGTCCCCAATCCCTGGCGTTGCTTCGCCAGGCCCCTTAGGAAGGGACCTTCAGGGGCTATCCTAGGGTTAGTGTTAGTGCCCAGGAGGCTGGCAGGCCCGAGTCGCTGGCTCTGCGAAGAGCGGAGGTGCGGGCCAAGTTGAGGGTGATGCAGAGCGGGAGCGTGGTCCCCAGCGTTTTTGCACCCTGGGCTTTTGAATGTTGCCATGTCTCAAAGGGACCTGCCCGTTCTCCTGCCCTGAATAACCAGCGGCGCGCTTTGCGGCTCCTTGGCGGTGGGGCGGCAGGGTGAGTTCCACACTGCGGCTCAGGGATCCCCAATCCCCAGCGTTGTGGGGCCAGGCCCCTTGGGAGGGGCTCCTCATGGGCGGACCTAGGGTTAGAGTTAGCACCCAGGAGGCCGGCAGGCCCAATCCTCTGGCTGGACCGGGAGAGGTGCATGGGCCGAGGTAAAGGCTCTGGCGAGCAGGAGCGTGGGCCCCTGCATTTTGGCGCAGGAGGCTTCAAATGTCGATGGTTTCTCCAGGGCCCTGTCCGTTCTCCCGCCCTGAATGAGCGGCGGCGCCCCTAGCGGCCTGGGTGGGAACAGTGTGGCAGGGTGAGTCTGGCTCTGGGGCTCTGAGTCACCAATCCCCAGCGTTGCAGAGCCAGGCCCCTTGGGTTGTACCCCACGGGGCCGACCTAGGATTTCAGTTAGCCCCCAGGATCCTGGCAGGCACTATCCACTGGCTCTGCAGCAAGCGGAGGGGCGGGCTGAGGTGAGGGCACTGGCAGCAGGAGGATGGGAGCCAATGTTTGCACGGGGGGCCTTCGAAGGTCAGCAGGGACTCCGAGGGCCCTGCCCATTCTCCCGCCCTGATTGACCAGTGGTCTCTAGCAGCTCAGGTGGCTGAAGGGCAGCAGGGTGAGTCCAGCACTTGGACTCGGGGTCCCCATCCCCAGCGTTGTGACGCCAGGCCCCTGGGAAGTGCCCCTCGGGGGCTGAACTATGGTTAGGGTTAGCCCCCAGGAGGCTGGCAGGCCCGATACACCACCTGGGCATCGAGCAGAGAGTTGGGCTGAGGTGAGGGTTCTGGTGAATATGAGCCTGGGCCCAAGCATTTTTTTTTGGGGCGCCTTCAAAAGTTGGCGGGGATTCGGAGGGCCCTGTCCATCCTCCCATGGTGAATGAATGGCGGCGCCCCTAGTGTCCTGGGTGGGGAGGGGCGGCAGGGTGCACCCGGCACTGGGGCTTGGGGGTCCCCAATCCCCGGCGTTGTGGCACCAGGCCCCTTGGGAGGGGCCCTTCGGGGCCCAACCTAGGGTTAGGTTTAGCCCCTAGGAGGCCAGCAGGCCCTATTCGCCAGCTGTGTGGAGAGAGGAGTGGCAGACCTACGTGAGGGCGCTGGTGAGTGGGAGGGTGGGCCTGGGCGTTTTGGCGCGGGAGGTCTTCGAAGGTCACCGTGTCTTGGAGGGCCCTGCCCGTTCTCCCGCCCTGAATGAACGGCAGCACCCCAAGCCTCCGAGTGGCGGCTGGGCGGCAGGTGAGTCAGGTGCTGTGGCTCGGGGTCCCCAATCCCTGGCGTTGTGGCACGAGGCCCCTTAGGAGGGCCCCCTCAGGTGCCGACCTAGGGTTAGGGTTACCCCCAGGAGGCCAGGAGGCCCAATCTCCTGGCTGTGCGGTGAGCGGAGGGGCGGGTTGAGATGAGGGTATTGGCGAGCGGGAAAGTGGGCCCAAAGTTTTGGAGCGAGGGGCCATCGAATGTCACCAGGGGCTCAGAGGGTCCTGCCTGTTCTCCCACCCTGAATGACCGGGAGTGCCCCTTGTGGCCCAGGTGGCGGTGGGGGGCATGGTGAGTCTGGCGCTGGGGCTCAGGAGTCCCCAATCCCCGTCGCTGAGGCGCCAGGCACCTTGGGAGGGGTCACTAGGGGGCCGACCTAGGATTTGGATTAGTCCCCAGAAGGCCCACAGGCCCGATCAGCCAGCTGTGCGGTGAGCGGAGGGGAGGGCCGAGGTAAGGGCGCTGGCCAGCAGGAGCATGGGCCCAAGCGTTTTGGTGCGGGGGGCCTTCGAAGGTCGCCAGTGACTTGGAGGGCCCTTGCCATTCTCCCTCCCTGAATGAAAGCGGCGCCCCTAGCGGCCCAGGTGGCGGTAGGGCAGGAGGGTGAGTTGGGCGCTGGGGCTCGGGAGTCCCCAATCCCCAGTGTTGCGGCAATAGGAACCTGGGATGGGCCCCTCGGGGGCCCACCAACGGTTAGGGTAACACCCAGGAGGCTGGCAGTCCAGATCCACCAGCTGTGCAGCGAGTGGAGGGGCAGACCGAGGTGAGGGTGCAGGCGAGCGGGAGCATGGGCCCAAGAGCTTTGGCACGGGGGGCCTTCGAAGGTCGCCAGGGCTCGGAGGGATCTGCCCATTCTCCCTCCCTGAATGACTGACGGTGCTCCTAGCGGCCCGGGTGGTGGTGGGGCAACATAGTGAGTCCGGCGCTGGGGCTCGAGAGTCCCCAATCCCAGGCATTGTGGTGCCAGGCCCCTTCGGAGGGGCCCCTCAGGGGCCAACCTAGGGTTATGGGTAGCCCCAGGAGGAAGGCAGTCCTCATCCACCAGCTCTGCAGGGAGTGGAGGAGTGGGCCAAGGTGAGGGTGCTGAGGATGGGGAGCATAGGCTCAAGCGTTTTGGATGTGGGGGCCTTCGAAGGTCGCCGTGGGCTCAGAGGGCCCTGCTGTTCTCCCGCACTGAATGACCAGGGACACCCTAGCGGCCCGGGTGGTGGTGGGGCAGCACGGTGACTCCGGCGCTGGGGCTCGGCAGTCCCTGATACCCAGGGCTGCGGCGCCAGGCCCCTTGGGACCGGCCCCTCGGGCACTGACCTAGGGTTAGGGTTAGCCCCCAGGAGACTGGCAGGCTCGTTCCGCCCATGTGCAGTGAATGGAGGTGTGGGTCGAGGTGAGGTAGCTGGCGATCGGGAGCGTGGGCCATAGCATTTGGCTTTGGCTCGGGGTGCCTTCGAAGGTTGCAGGTGGCTCAGAGGGTCCTGCCCATTCTGTCGCCCTGAAGGACTGGCGATGCCCCTAGCACCCCACATGGCGGCGGGGCGGCAGGGTGCGTCCGGCGCTGGGACTTGTGGGTCCCCAATCAATGGCATGCAGTGCCAGGCCACTTGGGAGGGGCCCCTCGGGGGCGACCTAGGGATAGGGTTAGCCCCCAGCAAGCCAGCAGGCCTGATCCGCCAGCTCTGCAGCGAGCTTAGGCATGGGCCGAGGTTAGGGCGCTGGCGAGCAGGAGCATGGGAGCCAGAGTTTTTGCACGGGGGGCCTTCGAAGGTCGCAGGGCGATCGGAGGGCCCTCCCCGTTCTCCCTTCCTGAATGACTGGCAACGCCCCTAGCGCCCTGGGTGCTTGCGGGGTGGCAGAGTGAGTCCAGCACTGGGGTTCGGGGGTCCCAAATCCCCAGCATTGCGGTGCCAGGCCCCTTCGGAGGGGCCCCTCAGGGGACAACCTAGGCCCCTCAGGGGACACCCTAGGAGCGCAGGCCTCATCCGCCGGCTCTGCGGCGAGCGGAGGGGCGGGCCGAGGTGAGGGCGCTGAGGAGCCGGAGCGAGGGCTCAAGCGTTTAGGATGGGGGGCCTTCGAAGATCGCCATGGGCTCGGAGGGCCCTGCCTGTTCTCCTGCCCTGAATGACCAGCGGCGCCCCTGGCGGCCCGGTTGGCGGCGGGGCAGCAGGGTGAGTCCGGCGCTGGGGCTCGGGTGTCAGCAATCCCAGGCGTTGTGGCACCAGCCCCATCGGACGGGCCCCTCGGGTGCTGACCTACGGTTAGGGTTAGCCCCCAGGAGGCTGGCAGGCCTGATCCGCCAGCTGTGAGGTGAGTGGAGGGGTGGGCCGAGGTAAGGGCGCTGGCAAGTGGGAGCGTGGGCCGAAGCGTTTTGTCGCTGGGGGCCTTCAAAGGTCTCCGGGGGCTCAGAGGGCCCTGCCCATTATCCAGCACTGAATGACTGGCAGCGCCCCTAGCGGCCCGGGTGGCAGTGGGGCGGCAAGGTGAGTCTGGCGCTGCGGCTCGGGGGTCACCAATCTCCAGCGTGAGGCGCCAGGCCCCTTGGGATGTATGCTTCGGGGGCTGTCCTAGGGTTAGGGTTAGACCTCAGGAGGCTGGCAATCCCGAAATGTCAGCTGTGCTGCGAGCGGATCGGCGTTCTGAGGTGAGGGCG
The DNA here is from genome assembly GCF_024610735.1 of Ursus americanus. Lineage (NCBI taxonomy): Eukaryota > Metazoa > Chordata > Mammalia > Carnivora > Ursidae > Ursus > Ursus americanus. The sequence continues at coordinate 943,929 of NW_028273661.1, forward strand.
CTGGCGAGGGGGACCATGGGAGCATTTTGGGGCGGGGCACTTTCGAATGTCGCCTTGGGCTCTAAGGGCCCTGCCTGTTCTCCCACACTGAATGAACGGCGGCTCCCCTAGAAGCCCGGGTGGCGGTGGGACGACAAAATGAGTCCTGGCTGGGGCTCTGGGGTCCCCAATCCCCGGCGTTGTGGGGCCAGGCCCCTTGGTAGGGGCCCCACGGGGGCCGACCTAGGGTTAGTGTTAGCCCCCAGGAGGCCGGCAGGCCCGGGAGCGTGGGCCCAAATGTTTTGGTGCAGGGGGCCTTCGAATGTCGCCGGGGGCTAGGAGGGCCCTGCCCATTCTCCCGCCCTGAATGACAGGCTGTACCCCTAGCAGCCCGAATGGCGGCGGGGTGGCAGGGTGAGTCCGGCGCTGCAGCTCGGGTGTCCCCAATCCCCGCGTTGCGGCGCCAGGCCCCTTGGCAGGGGCCCTTCGGGTCTGACCTAGGGTTAGGGTTAGCCCCCAGGAGGCCGGCAGGCCCGATCCTCCAGCCGTGCACGAGCAGAGGGGTGGGATGAGATGAGGGCGCTGGCAAGCGGGAAGGTGGGCCCAAGCATTTTGGTGTAAGGGGCCTTCAAAGGTTGCCAGGGGCTCGGAGGGCCCTGCCTGTTCTCCTGCCCTGAATGACCGACCGCGCCCCTCGCGGCCCGTTTAGCAGCGGGGTGGCAGGGAGAGTCTGGAGTTGGGGCTCGGGGGTCCCCAATCCCCGGTGTTGCAGCTCCAGGCCCTTTGGGATGGGCCCCTAGGGGGCCTACCTAGGGTTAGGGTTAGCCACCAGGAGGCTAGGATGCCTGATTCGCCGGCTGTGTGGCGAGCGGAGGGGCAGGCGGAGGTAAGGGCGATGGGAGCGGGAGCATGGGCCCTAGTGCTTTGGTGCGGGGGGCCTTCGAAGGTCGCCGTTCACTGGGAGGGTCCTGCCCGTTCTCCCGCCCTGAACGACCGGCGGTGCCCCTAGTGGCCCGGGTGGCAGCGGGGGGCATGGTGAGTCCAGCGCTGGGGCTCAGGAGTCCCCTTTCCCCGTTGTTGCAGCGCCAGGCCCCTTGGGAGGGGCCACGAGGGGGCCGACCTACCTTTAGGGTTAGCCCCCAGAAGGCCCCCAGGCCCGATCCGTCAGCTGTGCGGCGAGCGGAGGGGAGGGCCGAGGTAAGGGCGCTGGCCAGCAGGAGCGTGGGCCCAAGCATTTTGGTGCAGGGGTCCTTAGAAGTCGCTGGTCGCTGGGAGGGCCCTGCCCATTCTCCCTTCCTGAATGAACGGCGGTGCCCCTAGCAGCCCAGGTGGCGGTAGGGAGGGAGGGTGAGTCCGGCGCTGAGGCTCCGGAGTCCCCAGTCCCCAGTGATGCAGCAATAGGAACCTGGGATGGGCCCCGTGGGGGCCCACCAAAGGTTAGGGTAACACCCAGGAAGCCTGCAGTCCCGATCCACTGGCTCTACAGCGAGCGGAGGGGCGGACCGAGATGAGGGCGCAGGTGAGCAGGAGCATGGGCCCAAGCGTTTTGGCGCGGGGGGCCTTCGACGGTCACCAGGGGCTCGGAGGGATCTGCCCATTTTCCCTCCCTGAATGACAGACGGTGCTCCTGGCGGCCCGGGTGGCAGCGGGGCGATAAGGTGAGTCCGGCGCTGGGGCTCGAGTGTCCCCAATCCCAGGCATTGCAGTGCCAGGCCCCTTCGGAGGGGCCCCTCAGGGGACAACCTAGGGTTCTGGGTAGCCCCCAGGAGGAGGGCAGGCCTCATCCGCAGGCTCTGCGGCGAGTGGAGGGGCGGGCCGAGGTGAGGGTGCTGAGGAGCGGGAGCATGGGATCAAGCATTTTGGATGGGGGGGCCTTCGAAGGTCCCGCGGGCTTGGAGGCCCCTGCCCGTTCTCCCGCCCTGAATGACCAGTGGCACCCCTAGCGTCCCGGGTGGCAGCGGGGCGGCAGGGTGAGTACGGCGCTGGGGATCGGGGCTCCCTAATACCCGGTGTTGTGGCCTCAGGCCCGTTGGGACGGGCCCCTTGGGGGCCGACTTAGGGTTAGGGTTAGCCCCCAGTAGGCTGGCAGGCTCGTGCCGCCCATGTGCGGTGAATGGAGGTGTGGGTCGAGGTGAGGTAGCTGGCGAGCAGGGACGTGGGCCAGAGTATTTTGGCTTTGGCTCGGGGTGCATTTGAAGGTTGCAGGTGGCTTGGAGCGTCCTGCCAGTTCTGTCGCCCTGAAGGACTGGTGACACCCCTAGCGCCCCATGTGGCGGCCGGGCGGCAGGGTGCTTCCAGTGCTGGGACTTGGGGGTCCCCAATCCCTGGCAAGCGGCGCCAGGCCACTTGGGAGAGTCCCCTTAGGGGCGACCTAGGGATAGTTTTAGCCCCCAGGAAGCCAGCAGGCCCGATCCACCAGCTCTGCAGCGAGAGGAGGGGTGGGCCGAGGTTAGGGCGCTGGGGAGCAGGAGCGTGGGAGCCAGAGTTTTTGCGTGGGGGGCCTTTGAAGGTAGCAGGGGGATCAGAGGGCCCTGCCCGTTCTCCCTTCTTGAATGACTGGCAACACCCCTAGCACCCTGGGTGCTTGTGGGGTGGCAGAGTGAGTCCAGCACTGGGGCACGGGGGTTCAAAATCCCCGGCATTGCGGTGCCAGGATCCTTGGGAGGGGCCCCTCGGGGGCCGACCTAGTTTAAGTGTTAGGCCCCAGGAGTCCAGCAGGCCCCTTCTGCCAGCTCTGCCGCAGGCGGGGGGGCACGCCGAGGTGAGGGCGCTGGCGAGAGGGAGTGTGGGCCCAAGCATTTTGGCGTGGGGGGCCTTCGAAGGTCACCGGGGGCTTGGAGGGCCCTGCCCATTCTCTCGCCCTGAAAGACTGGCGGCGCCCCTAGCAGCCTGGGTTGCTGCGGGGCGGCAGGGTGACTCCAGCGCTGGGCTCAGGGGTCCCCAATCCCCGGCGTTGTGGCACCAGGCCCCTTGGAGGGGCCCCTCGGGGGCCGACTAGGGATAGGGTTCATCCCCAGGAGGCCGGCAAGCCCAACGCTAAGTGGTTCTGGCAATGTAACAAAAATGCCATACACTTATCTGTAAGAAATAACAGTGTATAGGAACCCTCATAGCCCTAACATCATCCTTTGTGAATATGGAAGCCAGCCCCAAAGTGGTCGCGGAAGTCTGACGAAAGGGTTAAGCACTTTTCTCTGAGTCACCACACTATACAGGGAAAGACCAATGTACATCATCTTTCACGATTAGGAAGCATTAATGAAAAGGTTCTGGAATTTCGAGGACTCTGACCCATCCTTATTGGTAATAAACCACTGTGTACAGGAAAACACCTTCAACTCTCATCACCTCCTCAATCCTGATTCCGATTCAACTTTGGGTGTGTAGGACTAGGGAAATGTCCACATCTTATTGCTAAGAAAGAACGATGTCAGGGTAATGCCCTTCAAGTCACCTCAGCCTTCCTGAAGGCGGAAGCAGGAATCAAGGTGGTTATGTTACCATGAGGTAAAGAAGATGAGCATATAAGTGAGAAACAACAGTGGGCAGGACCTCTCTTCCAACGAACAGTATCTTTGTTTAATGTTGAATCCCTATGGTAAGTGGTTGTGGGCATTTGTGAGGTCAAAATCTTAAGTGTTTTGTAAAACTTCTTGGCCATTCACAGATGAGACTAAGGTAGTTGGGGACTCCTAGGCAGTGATTTGTCCACTGTCAAAAATATGAAAAGATAAAAGAGACAGATGAGGTCTCCTCAGGCATTGTCCTTTATCCTCATCCTCCGTGAGGATGGCCATCTCTGGACAGCTCAGTGGCAGGGTCTCATTCACAGTGGGGGCATCTGTTCCTCACAGACATCAGGCAGGGAAATGGATTTGGTTCTCTGTGCCAGCCCAGCCACAGCTGAGTGTCACAGCACCCTCTCGTGGGCTCATAAGAGTTTCACTGTCACCAGGCAGGTCATTGTATTTGATAAACCACTGTGAGAGTTTGCAATTGCCTTCATCTGCAACATCCTAGAGGCAAATGCAGATCTCTGGTACCATGTGAAGTCATGTGAAGGCATTGTGAGAAAGTGTCCTTTTGCTTAAGGAAAACATGGCTGGGGCTCCTGGCTGGCTCAGCCAGTTAAACATGTGCCTTTGGCTCAGGTTATGATCCCAGGGTTCTGGGATCGAGCCCGGGCTCCCTGCACAGCAGGAAAAGAGGTAGGGAAATAGCTTAGAACCCACAGAGAATGTGAATAAAGGGGAGTGAAATGGAACTTGGTCTGTGTTTTGCTTTAGGGATTGGAAGTTAGTTTTTTCTCAATTGTGATTGTTCTTGAAACAGAAAAGCTGTATTGTTTTTTTTTACCTTTAGTTTTTTTCTAATAATAATTTTTTATTATGATATGTTAGTCACTATACAGTATTTCCTTAGTTTTTGATGTAGTGTTCTGTGATTCATTATTTGCATATAATACCCAGTGCTCCATGCAATATGTACCTTCCTTAATACCCATCACTGGCCCATCCCAATCCCCCACCCCTCTCCCCTCTGAAGCCCTCAGTTTGTTTCCCAGAGTCCAGAGTCTCTCGTGGTTCATTCCCCCTTCTGTTTAGGGTCCATTGTCTAAAGGGACAGACAGTGGAAGTTCACCAAATATAAGATCGAAATTTCATTGTTCATTATAGATGCCACCACGTAGTTCCCAGACATTTCATTCTACTGTAGTAATTCATTATACCTGTGCAGGTGTCACGTGGAAGACACTTGATGCATGCAGAGTGGTAATAAAACACGCCCCTCAGTAGTAGAATAATAGGGGATGCATATGTGTAAAATTATTCGACTACAGCTTCCATGCTTTCCCTTTGGTTCCTTATTATCTATGAAATTGGACAATTCTTGTTCTCTAGGCTTAAACCTCAAGGTCAGTATTTAGAGTTTGTCAATGCTAATCTTCTCCTGTATAAGTTACCAAAAACCTAAAATATGTATGAACTTTAAAAAATGCTATATTGAAAATGACAGCAGGGAAGTTCCATTTTGTGAATATTGTGTCAATGGATCTCTATTTTGACATCAGTGTTCATTAGAAATGATGACATTTCATGTGAGTATAAATATCAATGTGAAAAAGAAAAGGTAGGAAGAACCTTGAATGTTTAAGTAATTGGTGAAATGACAGGTGTGTGTGTGTGTGTGTGTGTGTGTGTGTGTGTGTGTGTTTAATTGATTTTCAGTGAATGGTTCAGCTACTTGTAGGGCCTCCGAGAGAGCCCAGGTGAACCTTTCAATTAGTTGGTATCTGTTTTCAGAACATGGGAATCTCTTAGTCCAATAGTCAATCAGGCAAGCTTTGAGGTCTTGAAGAGTTTCAGTCCTCAGCGATGGTGTTGCAGACCCTTGTGAGCAAATCCTAGGATATGCTCAGAGCCCTCATTAGCTGGTACCAACGTGTGAGGATTTCAGACAACATTTCCCAAAGAAGTACCTCTTTAGTCTCTGTCCTTGTCAGTTCCTTACACTTCCTTACACTAGTTATGTGATCAGTGTGTTTCAGGATAATCCCCACATGTGATTTTTGCTATTTCCTACTAGTCCTATCTGTTTCTCATCTTCTTCGTTTATGGTAGGGGTTGGGAAGCAACCTGTGTGGTGTAGGAAGGGGTGTGGTAGTTGTCTGCCTTCATAGGACCGAATGATGCCTAGAAATTGTACTGTAGTTTGAGGTCAATTGTCCATCCATCCTCTGAGTGTCAGGAATTCCATCACTTTACTTTGATGCTAGTCTGTTCTTCAAGCTGTCCTCAGAAATAAGGATGTCATCCATCTAGGGAATACTGGTTTGTGTGTATGTTTTCATTTTAGGAAAGGCCTTGCTGTGCCTGAAAATTATACTGTAGAGCACCCTTTCCTGTTCATATTGGTCATCAGTCAATCTTTTGTGAAGTATTTGTTTATAAATTGTCTTTTTATGGTTGATGAGCAGGAATTCTTTATTGACAAGTCTTTGTCAGTGTGTGTATTGCAAATCTTTACTTCCCAGCCTGCGGTTCACTTTTTCATTTTCTTATGGTCATAAGATAAGGAGAAATGTCACATTTTTATGAAGTACCACTGAATTCTTTTAAATGGTTAGTGCACCCTATATCCTACCCCAAGATTGACAGGTTCTACGTTTTCTTTCAGAAACTGTCCAATGGGAAGCTACAATCCATCTCAAATTTATAAATTGCATTTTTAATTCTAATAGGGTATTTATAGACTGTTTTGGATTTTCTATGTACACAATCGTATTATCTGTGAATAGTCACAATTATCCCCTCAATTCTTATACTTTTTGTTTCTCTTGCCTTCTAACACTGGTAGACTCTCCGATGCCACGATGAATAGAGCAGCATTGTTTGAAGATTTTAATATACCTTTCTCAATATCTGACAGAAAAAGCAGACAAAACATTGGTAACAAATGTGACCTAATTGACACATAGGGAACATTCCATAATAAGTGCAGAATATATTATTTTCAAGTGGTCATAGACTCTTTACCCAAATAGATGATAGGTGGGGCCACGAATCAAGGCTACAAATGTTAAACCCTGAAATTAACTAGATTCTATTCTTAGACCACAGGGGAATTGAGCCACAGTCTTAGCAAAAAGAAAACCAGGAAGTCCTTCAATGTTTAAAAATTAAATAGAACTTTGCTACATATCCTAAAGGTCAGAGAGGGAATCTCAATGGAAATTCTGAACCTTCTTTACATGATGGCTCACACACAATGGCACTTTCTTTGTGAAGAGCATTATAATAAGCTAGACAGGAGTTGAGCCTTAAGTCAGAGTTCTGCCTGCCCCATCCACACCTGGCAGCCTTGGCCTGTGGTCCCCCTCAGCTGTCCTTTCTGGTGGCCCTGAGCTAAGGGGGTCATCATGGCCATATGGAAATGGGAAGCTCCCCACTCTTAGTGATGACGTTGCTATCGTATCGTCCTCACCAGTCCAACAATATGATTTCTGAGTGAAATATGACACAACAGCGACTTCTTGGCCTTCCTTCAGGTTTGAAAATCATCTGGTGAGTCATCTATGTGAAATATGGATTCAACATGTGTTCTTTCTTCTGGAAAAGAAATAGACCTAATAGCAATTATGGCTTCCTGAGCACCTGTTCTTGAGGGACATCATACTGGCTCTTTGTAGCATTTTCCCTCTTAAACTTCAAACTAGGATGTAGATATTTTTAGGCACATTTTCAGACGGTTAGAAAGGGACTCGGATGATATGAGTCACAGAGGATTTTAGTGTCAGAAACCTAAGTGGGATCCCCAATTTGACTCCAAATCCCTTGTTGTTCCATACAGGGTACTATTTCCCTCTTATCTCTGGTCTTCTCGATCTGGAAACCTATGAAGTATCAGGATTTTCTTGTCATGTGGACAACTGGAATGAATTCAGCGGGCCTTTTCACATCTGTCCATGGTGATCATTAAGATCATTATCTCAGTGGAGGACCTCTAGGTAAGATACTCAAAGTTCCTAAGGAATACAGACAGTATAATATTTTTCTGGTATTAAAGTTACTGAAACCAAATATCTTTTTTGTCGATTCAGGCTCTGGTATGTTCAGAGGGTGCTGTAAAACAAGTCTGAATTAGTATTTAAAAACACTCAGCTCAGCCTCTTCTACAAAGTGAGCCAATGCTTATAAACATGGCTAAAATATTGACTTACCTACGATGACTTCCCAGCCATCGTAGTGTTTATATGGTATGACTGTGACTTACATTAGTCAACATTTGCAGAAAAAGAACTTAGTGCATTCAGGGGGCACTTCATGTTGAAATTAGTTTGTGACAACGAGCTACTGTGTTTTATTCTGCAGTCCAAGGGAATGGTGCCAGACATCTCTAAGGTGTCTAGCAGTTCTACAATTCTGATTTTAAGAGGTCTGTGTGCTTCAGAGATTTGGGCAGGAGAAGGGCAGGAGTCCAGAGACTGTGAACACTTCTGTTACCTGTGCTGACCATGGACAGGCAGCCTTCTGTGGGCATCATTTTGATTTCTTGGTACTCTTGTGAAAGGTGCTTTTGTCTCAAATTCCTCCATTTAGGAGTAATTATAATGATGAAAGTAATTTTTATCTTATATCATCTGTGGGCCCTGATCCGGGGCTCCCAGGGAAGCTATCCTTTAACATTTTACCTGGCTCAAAATGACTGGGCAACACCTCAAAACATGTGCCCTATTTCTGCCCCAAGCACATGTTGTACATCTGCTTCGAGAAGAAAACAATAACCAAAAAATGCCAACATAAATATAAGAAAAAATAAGGAACCTCTTTGGCTCCCATAAGATTAAAGTCATACTGACGTGTACATACTGAAAACATAAGAAAGAGTCTGTCACTTTCTGGAATCTAAGAAGATCCTCATTGTGGTGTGTAACTCTGTACGTAAAACAAAACAGAAAAAAATATATAAGCCTGCCCCAAATGTTCTTTCCCCGGGGGCACTCGCTTCTTGGTGAAGATTGTGTCTCCCAGGCAGCTGTCTTGACTTGGGTTTGAATACAGGTCTCTTCCTTTCTCTCTAAAATGTTTTTGAAAGTTCATTCACGCATTGTCAACAATAACAGTGTTTTCTATTTAAGTGAGAAATAAATGTTCCACTCTAGTTTTATTGGGAATAGACGAATTGAGGTTTTCTTTAGAAGAGTAAGTCTGCTTTCCAGAAAAGGCAAGGTCATTGGTCTATTGAGAATGAAGATAATTACTGCTAAACTACAAGTATGTGTTGCCCCTTCGCCCAGAAACCGAAGCAGGTGTGCAGGCTTTAGGTCAGAGGTGACTTCTTCTCCCCAGCTGACGGCACTTCTCTGCTCTGGCTCCAAGACACCCGAGGTTTTGAATGTCAGCATCGCAGTCAGCGAGGCAGCTTGTCACAGGATGCCAGTGTTCAGAGAAAGCACAGGTATGTTTGGCAAAATGTCCTATCTATGTCAGGGCTGGAGGTAAAACCTCTCATTATCCCAAAACCTCCTGGGCTTTTCTCTTTTCTCTAGTTGGGCCACAAAGTAAAATTGAAGTAGCTGCCAGCATTCTGGGTTTGGTGCAAGAATTACTTAGTTTCCCTGCAGGTAGAACTTTGCAGGGGATCACAATTTCTCTGTCCATTTATTGCTTACAAATGTATTTTGACCATCTGTTTCCTAGGAACCCTCTTTTATTAGAAAGGGAATGTGAGATTCACTCTGTGCCTGTTTGTAACATCTAATTTGTTCCTTCATCTAACAGTGTTTATTCAATTGGGCCTAAGATATGGTTGAGTGGCAAGCATCTAGGGTTAGGTGGTTTTTTTCATCTGATACAGACTTGGATGATGTCATTTGACAAAGGTGATGTTTCATCTTTGCTTAGTTTATTCATCAGAAGTGTTAAAATCAGGGTGGAGGGGAAATTGAAAATTATCCAAAGCGGCCTGTTCCTGTTTAAAAGTTGAGCTTGACTTTCTACTTTTACTAAATCTATTATCTCGATATTTTGAGGTGCCATATTCTCTCTGTAGTTTCTTCGGTGGTGGAGTCAGAAGGAGAGTCTGGGAATTCTTTTGGATAGTGGCATGCTGGTGGCTTCAAGGGGCTTGGCGTCAGGAGCCTTGGGGTGAAGTCTGCAACTGCTTACCTGACCCTGGGTGCATCTCACAGAGGTTTTGTTTCCTCTTATTAAATTGCCCGCAGATAATGTTCTGCTAAAAGGGGAACCCTCCCAAATTCTTGGTGGGAATGCAAAGTGGTGCAGCCAGTCTGGGAAACAGTGTGGGGGTTCCTCAAAAAGTTAAACATTGAACAACCCCATGATCCAGCAATTGCTCTCCTAGGTATTTACCCAAAGGATACAGAAATGCAGATTCGAAGGGCGTCCATGCACCATGATGATTATGGCAGTAATGTACACAGTAGCCAAACTATGGAGATAATCCCAAAGTCCATGCACTGATGAATGGATAAAGCAGATGTGGGATATATATATATATATATATATATATATATATATATATATATATATATATATATATATATATATATATATGGAATATGACCCAGCTTCAAAAAGAATGAAATCTTACCATTTGCAAGGATGTGGATGGATCTAGAGTGTATTAAGCTAAGCAAAATCAGTGAGGAAAGACAAATATCCCATACTCTCACGGTTTTAGAATTTCAGAAAAAAAACAGATGAAGAGAGTGGAGGGGTGATGAGAGAGGAAAACAAGGAAATAGCCTCAACATTGGAGAACAAACTGAGTGTTGCTGCAGGACAAGGGTGTGGGGGGTAGTGTTAAATGGGTGAGGGGTATTAAGGAGGGCACTTGTGATGAGCACCGGGTACTGTATGCAGGTGAGGAATCACTAAATCCTACCCCTGAAGAGAATATTCCATGGCATCTGAACTAACTGGAATTTAAGTAAAAGAAGAAAGGAAAAAGTGTTCTGCTTCATGAAGAGTGAGGTAAAATTGTAGTGATTTGGGCTGTACTATTCTATAGAGGATAGATGTAAAACACCCTGTTGTAGGATACAATAGAGTCTTATCACATAAGGAGTCCTCAGAAAGCTGCAATGAAAGATTCAGGTCTCAGAGCATGTTCATGTTCCACTGATATGTTACAGTTTGCACAGGTAGGTAAGAAGGTGGAGAGAAAGGCAACAGAAGGGGAAAGTAGGTGTGAACCTTTCATTAGTTAGCGTTATAGCTTTCTCATGAAAGACTTGCACCAGTGTGATTTTGGAAGCAGAGGGGGAATCCGGGAGCTTTTCAGGAGACGGGGGAGTTCCAGGACTGGGTAAAGCTGACAGGGGTCCCAGAGGAGAGATGAATGCATTCTGCAGCAGGGTGTTTTCAGGGTGGGCTCCAGGGGTGGCTGTGGGTCTCCTGGGTGAGAGTTGTGACAGGTGAGGGCTGTGTGCAAGTTCCTGGCTGAGGACAAGGGAGGCACAGGCGGAGAGCTGGCAGAGAACCTTCTTCTGAGCCACCAGCCTCACCCAACACACACAGCCTCATCTTCTGTCCCTGTCACTCCAATTAAGACTTCTCCGAAGGTGAGTGAGAACACATCAAGAGCATTCTGAACAGAAGGGAAAGCATGTGCAAAGGCTCTGGGGCAGGAGAATTCCAGGTATGTCCAGGAGCAGCAAGAAGGCCCTGTGGCCACAGGAGATAGCTTAGGACATGAGCTCAGAGAGGTGACAGAGGGTGACAGAAAGCCATTCCAGTGCTATAACCCCATGAGACCCTGTTTCACTGGGCCATCCTGGCTACAGTGTTGAGAACAGTTGACAGAGGGTTGAAGATGGCAAGGCAGGTCCATGACGAAGCTTGTCCAGGAACTCGGGCACTGTGGACCAGACAGGTGGCCTTGGATGGAGTGGTTAGACCTATTCTGGGTCCATTTTGAAGATGGAGCTCACAGGATTTGCTGATGGGTTAGCTATTAGGAGCAGGAGAATGGAGGAATTGGGGTAAATCCCAGCTGTTGTGGGTTGTCCTGATCAAGGGGAAGGAGAGGGTTTCTCAGGGGGTAGGAGGTAGTCTGTGTTCTGCATGCTGAGGAAGGTGCCTTTCCCAGTGGATCTGCTGAGGTTTGTGTCTGGGAGGACCTTTCACATCTCCTCCCTCATCAATGCTCAGGTACAAGTATCCCCCACTTTTTAAATGTTCACAGTAAGACACTGGGTTTTCTTGAAAGAACTACGTTATTACCCAGCTTCAGTAAGAGGAAGAGACCTGAAGAGGATTTCCCTCTTATGAAAAAAGGTGAACAGTGAGAATGGCGTTCAGCATCTGTTTTGGGGAGAAGCACGACAGATGCGGCGTGCACCCCAACCACCTCCTTCCACTGGGAACCGCTCTCCGCATCCAGCCACCAGCACATTGAATGGTGTCTGTGGGCCTCTGCTGTGCTTTATCTTCATTTATGCTGGGCCTCCCTTAGAAACTTGTGTCCTGAGGCCTAAGAAAAGCCAAAGAGAAGGAATTTTGGAGTTTGAGCACACTGTCTAATTGTTCGTGTAAATTAATGGCCATTCCTTCTTGACACCATTTCTGCTGTGCAAGGTTTCTCAGAAGCTCTGTACTTTCAAAGAGCAGGGAAAACTATACCCCATGCTGCGGGGTTAGTTTTAGTCTCCATGCTGGACAGAACATTTCATGACTGTCGGATTTTCTCACTCAAACATTGAGACTTTGACCTCCTTCACCTGTTTCTACCACCCCATCCCCGAATCTGGCACCTACCAATCTGCTCTCAGTATCTATGCGTTCAGTATTTGTTTATTCCTCGTGGAATGTACCTGAGAGCATCTGGTATTGGTCTTTCTGTGTCTGAGTTACTTGGCATAAGGCCCCCAATGTCTGTGTTTCCATGTCTGGTTCTTGTGAATAATGCTGCAGTGAATGTGGGAGTGTATCTGTCTTTTTGAGGCAGCATTTTTGTGTTCTTAAATCAATACTCAGTTGAGCCATTATTGGGTCATGGGTTAGTTTATTTATTTTTTCAGGAACCTCCATACCGTTTGTCACAGTGGCTGCACCAATTTCCATTCCCACCAACAGTGCACAGTGTCTCCTCGTCTGCACACCCTTGACCCCACGTGGTGTCTGTCTCTGGGACAATTGCTGTTCCAACAGTTGTGAGGGGATAGCCGATTGTGGGTTTGACTGATGTTTCCCTGACGATGATTAGTGATGTCGAACAACGTTTTCTGTCTGTTGGCACCTGTGTGCCATCTTTGGAAAGTATCTATTCACATATTTCTCCCATTTTTTATATAGTTTTTTTTAATTTCATTTGTATGAGTGTTGTGTGTATTTTGGATATTAGCGTCTTCTCACACATATGATTCGCAGATATTTTTTTTCTTATTGGGTCAGTGGCCTTTTAAGTTTTTGCTGGTTTCTTTTGCCATGTGGAAGATTTCAGTTTGATGTTGTTCCACTTGTTTATTTTTGCTTTTGTTGCCTTTGCATTTGGTGTCCCATCTGAAGACTCTTTGCCAAAAGCAATGTCGAGAGACTTGGTACCTGTGTCTTCTTGGAGGTTTATGGATTCAGGTCTTATGTTCAAATCATTCATCCATTAAAAATTTTGTGTGTGGTGTAAGAAAGTGGCCCAGTTATATTCTTCTGCATTTAGTGTCCTGTTTGCCTGTTACCGCTCACTGAAGAGACAGTCCTTCCCTCATGGCATATCTTCTGCTACTGTGTCGTAAGTTAGGATCATCTACGTGTGGGTAAGTTTCTGAGCTTTCTGTTCTGTTCCACTGACCTGGTGTCTGTGTTTATGCCAGTACCATCCTGTTTTGATGACAACAGCTTTGTAATCTAGCTTGAAATCCAGGAGTGTGTTGACTGCACCTCTTTCTCCAGGTTGCTTTGGGTATTTGGGGTCTTTTGTGATTCCATACAAGTTTGAGGACTTTTTTCTATTTCCTCGAATAATGCCACTGGAATTCAGATAGGCATTTAATCACATCTGTCGATTGCTTTGGGTATGATGGACATGTTCACATACTTAACTCTTCCAGTTAAGGAGCATGGCGTATGCTTCCATTTGTTTGTGTTACCTTCCAAATCTTTGACCCATACATTCTGCCCCCCTCGACACTTATTTTTCATTTCTTTTCTGCCATGTGTTGAGTGTACTCTGTCTTTCTCATTCTTGGTTACTTTTATTTCTAGATTTTTTATGCAATTTTAAATGGCGTTGTTTTTTTAATTTCTCTGTGCGAAAGTGTGTCATCAGTATACAGAAATGCAAGAAGTTGGGTCATCTGGGTGGCTCCATAAGTGAAGCGTCTACCTTTAGCTCAGGTCATGATCCCAGAGTTCTGGGATCGAGCCCCGTGTTGGGCTGCCTGCTAAGCGAGGGTCTGCTTTTCCCTCTTTCTGGCACTCCCCCTGCTCGTGCTTTTTCTCTTCCTGTCAAATAAATAAATAAAATCTGAAAAAAATAAAGACAAGAGGTCTCTGTATATTGACTTTATATCCTGCAGCTTTCTTGAATTTTTTTATTCTAACAGTTTTTTTTTTTTTATGGAATCTTTCGGGATTTCATGTCATTTGCAAATTGTGACAGTTTTCCTGTATGGATTTCATATCTTTCTCTTTTTTTAAAATTGTTATTCACCCTACAGTACTTCCTTTGTTTTTGATGTAGTGCTCCATGATTCATTGTTTGCATATAACACCCAGTGCTCATTATGACACGTGCCCTCCTTTTTTTTCAAAGAATTTATTTATTTATTCGACAGAGAAAGACACAGCCAGCGAATGAGGGAACACAAGTAGGGGGAGTGGGAGAAGAAGAAGCAGGCTCACAGTGGAGGAGCCTGTTGTGGGGCTCGATCCCATAACGCCGGCATCACGCCCTGAGCCGAAGGCAGACGCTTAACCGCTGTGCCACCCAGGCACCCCAACACGTGCCCTCCTTAATACCCATCACCAGGATAACCCATTCACCTTCCCCTCCCTTTCTGCAACCTTCAGATTGTTTCCCAGTGTCAGTAGTCTCTCATGGTTCATTCCCACTCTCATTCCCCCCTTCACTTTTCCATTCCTTCTTCTAATGTCCTCCATGCTATTCCTTCCATTCCACATAGGAGTGAAGCCATATGATAATTGTCTTTCTCTGCTTGACTTAATTTCACTTAGCATAATCCCCTCCTGGTCCATCCACCTTGGTGCAAATGGTGGGTATTCATCCTTTTTGATGACTGAGTAATATTCCATTGTATAGATGAACCACATCTTCTTTGTCCATTTATCTGCTGAAGGACATCTTGGCTCCTTCCACAGTTTGTCTATTATGGACATTGCTGCTATGAACATTGGGATACAGGTGCCCTTCTTTTCATTACTCTGCGTCTATGGGGTAAATACCCAGTAGTGCAATTGGTGGGTCATAGGATAGCTCTGTGTTTAACGTCTTGTGTATCCTCCATATTGTTTTCAAAAGTGGCTGTACCAGCTTGAATTCTCACGAGTGGTGTAAGAGGGCTCCGCTTTCTCCACATCCTCTCTGACTTTTTTTTATTTCCTGTGTTGTTAATTTTTTTTCAAGATTTTATTTATTTTTTCCACAGAGATTGAGACAGCCATCGAGAGAGGGAACACAAGCAGGGGAAGTGGGAGAGGAAGAAGCAGGCTCATAGCGGAGGAGCCTGATGTGGGGCTCGATCGCATAATGCCAGGATCACGCCCTGAGCCGAAGGCAGATGCTTAACGACTGTGCCACCCAGGTGCCCCCTGTCTTGTTAATTTTAACCATTCTAACTGGTGTAAGGTGGTATCTCATTGTCGTTTTGATTTGTATTTGCCTGATGGCAAGTGATGTGGAGCATTTCTTCATGTGTCTGTTGGCCATTTGTATGTCTTCTCTGAAGAAGTATCTCTTTGTGTCTTCAGCCCATTTTTTGGGTGTCGAGTTTGAGGAGTTCTTTATAGATCTTGGATACCAGCCCTTTATCTGTAATATCATTTGCAGATATCTGCTTCGATTCCATAGGTTGCCTTCTTGTTTTGTTGATCTTTTACTTTGCCGAGCAGAAGCTTTTTATCCTGATGAATTGCCAATAGTTCATTTTTGCTTTTATTTCCTTTGCCTTTAGAGACCTTTCTTGCAAGAAGTTGTTGTGTCCAAGGTTGAAGAGTTCTTTTGATTTTGATATGAGACAGGAATCCATTATCTTTCCTTCCTGATTGTATTCGAGTCCTCTGTCTCTCTTGGTGCGTCTAGCTAAGTTTGTCAGTTTTGTTTATCTTTCCAAAAAAGGCAGCTCTCATTTTCATTGTTTTTTTTTCTTTTTTTTTTGGTCTTTTTAGTCTCCGTTGGATTTATTTATGCATTCCATTTTGTTATTTCCTTATTTCTACAAATTTGGGGCTTTGTTTGTTGTTTTATTTTCTACTTCTTTACCACAGAAATCAGGTTGTTTATTGGAGAGCATTCTCATGGATTGATGAAGACTTGAATTTCTATGAATGTCCCCCATAAAGCTACTTTTGCTGCATCCCATAAGTTTTGGTAGGTTTTCTTTTTCATCAGTGTCAAGGTACTTCTAATTTTTTTTTTGATTTCTTCTTTGACTGTTGTTCAGTAGCATGTTGTTAAATCTCCACATATTTTTTAAGATTATTTATGTATGTGACAGAGAGTGAGACAGCGAGAGATGAACGCAAGCATGGGGGTGGGAGAGGGAGAAGCGGGCTTCCCACTGAGCAAGGAGCCTGATTTGGGGCTAGATCCCAGGATCCTGGGATCACAACCTGAGCTGAAGGCAGATCCTTAACAACTGATCCACCCAGGCCCCCCAATCTCCACCTATTTTTGACTGTCCCATTTTTTTCTTGAGACTGATTTCTAGTTTCATATCATTGTGGTTGGACAAGATTTGAAGCAGAAGGTGAAGAGAGCATTCAGATGAAAGGTTTGTTTCCTGGAGGGTTTTCTGAGGGCAGACCATGAGTTCAGTGGGGATGGAGGAAGGTTTTGTGAGATGGGGGGTGGGGTTAACCCTTGTTAGAATTACTGACTACTACCATGCAAGCTGTGTGCTACCATTCACACCAAAGTCCTGGTGGACTTGTACTTCATGAGAAATATTTTCTAGGAGGTGTAGCCATGGCATTCACTTAAAGAAAGGTGCCATGTGAGTTCATGGCATGACCCCAGGTCAGCAACCAGGATGTATGGTATTGTGGGGGATCAGAACCAGGCTTTCTGTGGGAAGTGACAGAAATAAGGTATGGTGAGCTCCATGACCATAGGTGAGGTCCCGAGTGACCCACTGGGTGTTGGGTTCTGTGGATCTGTCTCATCAGGTGCTGTGGAATTCAGGGACACACTCCTGTCTGTGGATTTGTGTGGAGACAGGTAGACATCAGTGTCTGGCCAGGCACAAGGGTCGAACTGGACCACCACCAGAGGTGCAGCGTGCGGGGGAGCCACTGCTTGGTTTCCACGAAAGCTGACCAGGGTCTTTGAACGTGATTCCTAGCAGCTGCAAGGGGAGAGGTGGCTGGGGGTGGTACACACTTCCTAGAGTTGTGGTCAGGACTAGTCTGGAGCCCACTGAAGTCAGCCACACCTGGCACAGAAGGCACCCAGTGAGTGTTGCTGTGGGCACTGCTCCCATGGTACTTTCGGGCCAGTTCCATGCTGCCACCTCCTGCTTTTCATCATCATCTTCAAGGTCATGTGTCTCTGCTCTTGCCCCATGGCCTCCGGGGTATTGTCCGTCCTCTATCTGTCCCTCGTCCCCGGTGCCCTGTGCAGTCCGATGCCAGGGTAGCCTTCTCGAGACAAACATCTGGCCCTGATGGAACACTTCAATCGATCTCATATGTTGCGAGGATGATGCCTTGCACTGGAAGGGGGCTGCAGGCCCCCAATCAGGAGAGCCATGTCTCGCTTTTCATCATGGCCTGCCCTCCCCTCAGTCTTCTTCAGGGAAGCTCTCCCCACTTCCTGAGATGACAGCTCTGAACGTAAAAATGAATGTTATTTTACACATCTCTATGCCTTAGTTCATCCATGGCATGTCTTTCAACCCCATTAGTGGGGTTTTTTTTAGCAGTTCTAAAGGGCTGTCTGCTCAAGGAGGGGATGCCCTGGGTGGGGCAGCTTTCCTTCTCATCTCCCTCAGCATGTCTCTGAGCCCTGGGACCAGCTGTCCCACTGAGCATTAAGGGACCCGAGCCAGCCCATCCTGAGCCCAGACTGTGTCAGCTGTGTAGATGGATGCGTGTCGGAGTGGTGGGCAGCTGGCATGGGTCAGGGGCAGGCAGTGTCTCCTTCTCATTCCTTCCCTCCCTTCCTCCCAGAGGTAGCTCAGAGCAGCCTTCAACCGCTGCATCTCCAGATCCCTTGACCTATGCCTCCTGTGTTCAGCTGGTGACCTTGGAGTTTCGCATGGATTCTGCCTCCTGTACCCTCTCCCGTAGCAGTTCCTGGATCAGGGGAGGGGTCGGACTCTTGTCTGCTTTTGGTCTTCCTGTCCCGCACCAAGCCCACCCACCTTTGCATCTTCCATGTATGTGCTTGGAAGCAAGCCCATCCACAGGGAACCTATTAGCCAAATGGATCCAGGCAATGAACATTGAAGTAGAGATCCAGGATCCATAATATACCTGCTCTGAAACCTGTCCCAAAGTCTGTGACTCTCTCACACTGAAACAGAAACAATAATAGCTTTCTGGACTGTGAAGTGACATGTGTCTCTACTTCCAATCTTGAATGCATAGGTGCTGAGCCTGGACAGAAAAGGACCATGGCTCCCGTGGCCTGGGATCCACAGTAAGAACTCAGTGAAATCTGAATTCGAGGCATAGAGTGAATAATTATTGTAGAATGAATCCTCCCAAGTAGGGCTTATGCACATTGCACAGGAAAAGTTTTTCAAAGAGGTTCCTGAAAGAAAATTCTTTTTAAAAAATTTATTTTAATTCCAGTAGAGCTAACATACAGTGTTACATTTGTTTCAGGTGTACAAGAGTGATTCAGTAATTCTCTATATTACTCAGTGGTCATCAAGAAAAGCATCCTATTAATCCCCTTCATCTATTTCACTCATCCCTCTATCCACCTCCTCTCTGGTAACCATCTGTTTGTTCTCTCTTGTTAAGAGTTTGTATTTTGGTGTGTCTCCTTTTTCTCTTTCAGTTATTTATCTTTGTTTGTTTTTTAAATTCCCCAGTAGAGTGACTTCGTGTGGGATTTGTCTTTCTCTGACTGACTGATTTTAGTTAGGATAATACTCTCTAGGTCCATCCATGTGTCTGCAAATGGCAAGGTTTCATTCTTTTTCAAGCCGAGTAATACTCCATTGTGTGTGTGTGTGTGTGTGTGTGTGTGTGTGTGTGTGTGAATACACACATCTATCATCTTATTTGTCAATTTTTCTACAGACACTTGGGTTGCTTCCATATTGTGATATTGTAAATAATGGTGCAAGAAACATAGGTGTGCACGTATCCTTTTACGTTACTGTTTTCCTATTCTTTGGGTAAATACGAGTAGTGTGATTGTTGGATCGTAGGGTAGTTCTATATTTAATTTTTTGAGTATCCTTCACACTGTTTTCCACGGTGGCCACCAGAGTTTGCATTCCCACCCACAGTTCACGAGGATTCCCCTTTATCCACATCCTCCCAACACCTGCTCTTTGTTTTGCTTTTGATGTTAGCCATTCTGACAGGTTTGAGGTATTACCTCATTGTCCTTTGGATTTACATTTTCCTGATGATGGGTGATGGTGAACATCTTTTCACGGGACTGTTGGCCATTTGTATTTCTTCTTTGGAGAAATGTCTGTCCATGTCTTCTGCCTATTTTTTAACTGGATTATTTGCTTTTGGGGGTCGAGTAGTATCAGTTGTATATGTTTTGGACACTATCCCTTGATTGCATATGATCTTTGCAAATATCTTCTCCCTTTGAGTAGGTTGTCTTATTATTTTTACGTTTTCATTGTTCTTCTGCCATGTGGAAAGTATTTATTTTGCTGTATTCCCAATAGTTTATTTTTGCTTTCATTTCATTTGCCTCAGGAGACAGTCTAGAAAAACGTTGGTATGGTCCATGTCAAGAAGTTACTGTCTTCCCTCCTGTAGGATTTTTATGGATTCAGGTCTCATGTTGAGGTCTTGAAACTGTTTTGTGTTTGTCTGTATTGTGTAAGAAAGCAGTCTAATTTCATTCTTTTGTGTGTAGCTGTCTAGTTTTCCCAACACCATTTGTTGTAGAGACTGTCCTTTTCCCTTTTGATATCGTTGCTTGCTTTGTGGAAGATTCATGGACCACATAATTGTGGGTTTCTGTCTAAACTTGTATCCTGTTCCTTTGGTCACTGTGTCTATTTTTGTGCCGTACTCTCTTGTTAGGATGACTGCAGCTTTGTAGTATAACCTGAAATCTGAAATTGTGAGTCCTCCAGCTTTGTTTCTCTTTTCCACATTGCACTGGCTGTTTGGAATCTTTAGTGTTTCCATACAAATGTTTAGGATTATTTATTTGAGGTCTTTTGTTCTTTAATTTAAATTCAATTAGCCAACTTACAGTACATCATTAGTTTCAGATGTAGTCTTCAATAAATTTTCAGTTGTGTGTAACACCCAGTGCTCATTGTATCGTGTGACCTCCTTAATGCTACTCACCCAGTATCCCCCCCTAACTTCTCCTCCAACAATCATCAGTTTCTTGCGATAGTCCATCATGGGTTTTCTCCCTCTCTGATGACTTCCCATTCTATTCTCCCTTCCTTCCCCTATGGTCTTCTTCTGTTGTTTCTGATATTCCACATAGGAGTGAAAGCATATGATCATTGTCTTTCTTTCATTGACTTATTCCACTCAGCATAATACCCTCCAGCTCCACCCAGGTCGGTGTGATGGTATGTATTCATTCTTTCTGATAGCTGAGTAATATTCCATTATATATATACATATGTGTGTATATATATATATATATATATATATATATATATATATATATGATCCACATCGCCATTATCCATTCATCTATCCATGGTCATCTACACTCCTTCCACATTTTGTCTATTATGGATATTGCTGCTATGAACACTGGGGTGCATGTGTCCCGTCTTCACTACCTCTGTCTCTTTGGGGTCAATACCCAGTAGTGTAATTGCTGGGACATAGGGTAGCTTTATTTATAACTTCTTGAGGAAACTCCGTACCATTTTCAAGAGTGGCTTCACCGGACTGCATTCGTACAGGGGTGTAAGAGGGTTCCCGTTTCTCCACATCCTCTCCAACATGTATAGTTTCATGTCTTCTTATTTTTAGATATTCGGCCTCGTGTGATATGGCATCTATAGGGGTTTAGATTTGCATTTCCCTGAAGCCAAGTGATATGAAGCATTTATGCATGTATCTTTTGTTCACCAGTACGTCGTCATCAGTGAAATGACTTCCCATTTTCATCCATCTCAAGACCTAAAGCTGGGTAAGGCACTGAAGCTGGATGATGCCATCGGTTGGAATTGTGGAGAATTTCAAAAGATCTCCGTGGAGAGCAAGTTTAAAGGTCAGTGTGAAACTACTAATTGGTTCTGGGGAGATCTCTGAAAGTGGGGGTTGCCTGGGATGGGCTTAGGGTGGCTCTCCGATTTTCCTATGAATCCTTGCTGCAGCCCCAAATGGACAGTTTCCTGCTGTGGGGCAGGCTGAGTCCTCTAGTCGTGCAGAGGTGAGCCCAATGCCTGCTGCCTTGGAGGCAGGTAAACAGGGAGGGACCCTCAGCAGAAGACCCAGGGTTAGGTTAGGCCTCAAGAGACAGCAGGTCCGAACTGCCCAGTGCTCAGAGAACTCCCAGGCCGAGTGAGATGAGGGCACAAGGGCGGGTGAGTGTGAGCCTTAGGGTTTCATCCGGAAGGGCCCACAAAGGTCGGGGTTCACCAGAAGGGGCTCTCAGGGGTGCCCCAATTCTCTTGCCCTGAATGCTGTGTTGTGCCCCAAAATGGTACAGTTTACTGAGGGCTGCAGGCTGAGTCCTACGGTGTGGCTTGGGTGTCCCCAATCCCCTAGATTGGGGTGCCAGGACCCTGGGGAGGGACCCTTCTGTCGCCAACCTAGGGTAAGTTTTAGGGTCCAGAAGCCTTGCAGGGACAATCTGCAGGCTGTGCAGGGAGCTCTGTGGAGGGCTGAGAGGAGGCCATGGGGGAGGGTGAGCATGGGCCTCAGGGTTGGGGCATGGGGGGATGTCAAAAGTGGGGATGGGCTCCGGGGGCCTCCCCAAGTTTCGCGCCCTGTAGGCTCTGTAGAGCCCCAAGGGGCACGGATTCCTGTCAGGTGGCAAGCTGAGTCCTGCGGTGGGGCACAGGTATCCCAATTCCCCGGAGCTGCGGTGTAAGGCTCCTGGGGAGGCCCCCAGACCCGCGGCCGACCTAGGGCTAGGGTTAGGCCCCAGGAGCCCCGCAGGCCCAATCTGCTGGCTGTATGGCGAGCTACACGGGCTGAGGTGAGGGTGTGGGGAGGGTGAGCGTGGGCCTCAGGGTTGGGGTGCGGGAGGCCGCCGAAGTTCGCTGGTGGCTCAGGAGGCTCCTCCTTGTTCTCCCGCCCTGAATGCTCTATGGCCTACAAGGTGCACGGTTTCCTGCGCAGTGGCAGACTGAGTCCTGCTGTGGGGCTCAGGTGTCCTGAATCCCCGCAGCTGTGGCTCCAGGCTCCTGGGCAGGGGCCCCTCCACAGATGAACTAGGGTTAGGGTTGGGGCCCAGGAACCCCGCAGGTCAGATCTGCCCACTATGTCGCGAGCTCAGCTGCGGGCTGAGGTGAGGGTGCAGGGTGGGGTGAGCATGGGCTTCAAGGTTGGGTTTAGGGATCGCCGAAGTTCGCCGGGGTCCCTGGGGGCCCTCCTTGTTCTCCCGCCCTGAATGCTCTACAGCCTCCCAAAGGGCACGGTTTCCTGCAGGCTGGCAGGCTTTGTCCTGCAGTGGGGCTCAGGTGTCCTCAGTCCCTGCAGCTGCGGCACCGGGCCCCAGGGGAGGGGCCCTACCCAGCTGACCTAGGGTCAGGTCTAGGCCTCAGGAATCCGGCAGGCCTGATCTGCCGTCTCTGCGACGAGCTCGGTGGCAAGCTGAAGGGAAGGCGTGGGGCAGGATGAGCGTGGGCCTCAGGGTTGGGGTGTAGGGGGCCGCCGAGGATCACTGGGGGCTCAGGGGGGCCCTACCAGTTCTCCTGCACGGGATGCTCTGTGGCGCCCCAAGGGGCATGGTTTCCTGAGGGGTGGCAGGCTGAGTCCCGTGGTGGTGCTCATGTGTACCCAATCCCCGGGGTTAGGTTACAGATTAGGGTGCGGGTTAAGGTTAGGGTATGTGTTACGGTTAGCGTATGGGTGAGTGTAGAGGTTAGGGTTAGGGTAAGGAGAGGGTACAGGATAGGGTTGCGTTTAGGGGTTACAGGTTAGAGGTTATGGGTTAGGGTACAGATTAGGGTTTAGGGTTTGGGTTTAGGGTTGGGGTTAGGGTTGGAGTACGGGTTAGGTTTAGGGTATAGTTTAGGGTTAGGTTACGGGTTATGGTCCGCATTAGGGTACGGTTTAGGGTACAGGTTAGGGTACGGTTTAGGGTAAGTGTTGGCGTACGGAAATGGGTACGGTTTAGGGTACAGGTTAGGGTTAGGGTACGGGTTTGGGTTACGGTACAGTTTAGGGTTATGGTACAGGTTAGGTTACGGTTTAGGGTTAGGGTGAGGGTACGGGTTAGGGATCGGGTTAGGGATAGGTATAGGGTATGGTTTAGGGTTAGGGTATGGGTTAGGGTATGGGTTAGGGTACAGGTTAGGTTTAGGTATGGGTTAGGGTATGGGTTATGGTCCGAGTTAGGGATAGGGTATGGGTTAGGGTATGGGTTAGTGTACGGGTTAGGGTATGGGTTAAGTTTAAGGTAAGGGTACTGGTTAGGGGTAGGGTACGGGTTACAGTTTAGGGTTTAGGGTTACGGTTAGGGTAAGGGTTAGGGTTAGGATACGGTTAGGGTTAGGGTACGGGTTATGGTATGAGTTATGGTATGGGTTAGGGTCAGGGTTTAGTGTTTAGGGTTAAGGTTATAGTACAGGTTAGGGTACTTGTTAGGGTTAGGGTTAGGTTTAGGGTACGGTTTAAGTTACAGGTTAAGTTACAGTTTAAGGTTCGGGTTACGGTACGGGTTAGGGTATGGGTTAGAGTACATGTTAGGGTTACGGTTAGGGTTAGGGTACAGGTTAGGGATAGGGTTAGGGTACGGGTTAGAGTTAGCGTTAGAGTACGGGTTAGGGTACGGGTTAGGGTTAGGTTTAGGGATAGGTTACGGGTTAGGGGTAGGGTTAGCTGAAGGGGTAGGGTTAGGGGTAGGGTTAGGGGTATGGTAGGGGTCGGGCTAGGGTTAGGGTTTAGGGTTAGGGTTTGGGGTTTGGGGTTAGTGGTTAAGGTTAGGGTTTCGTGTTTAGGGTTTCGGGATTTGGGTTAGGGGTTAGGGTTTAGGGTTTAGTGTTAATGTTAGGGTTTAGGGTTTAAGGATTAGGGTTTAGGGTTAGGTTTAGGGTAGGGTTAGGGTTAGGGTTAGGGTTAGGATTAGGGGTTAAGGTTTAGGGTTTAAGTTTAGGGGTTAGGGTTAGGGTTAGGGTTAGACCCCAGTAGGCCAGCAGGACCAATGCGCCGGCTGTGCTGCGAGCGGAGGAGAGGGCCGAGGTGAGGGCGCTGGCGAGCGGGATTATGGTATCCAGCGTTTTGGCGCATGGGGCCTTTGAATGTCGCTAGAGACTCGGAAGGCCCTGCTCGTTCTCCTGCACTGAATGACCGGCGCCCCCCCTAGCGGCCCGCGTGGTGGCGGGGTGGCAGTGTGAGTCTGGCACCTCGGTTTGGGGGTCCTCAATGCCATGCGTTGCAGTGCAAGGCCCCTTTGGAGGGGCCCCTCTGGGGCCGTCCTAGGGTTAGTGTTAGCACCCAGGAGTCCGGCAGGCATGATCCGCTAGCTGTGCGGTAGAGGAGGGCCAGGCCGAGGTGAGGGTGCCACTGAGCTGGAGCATGGGCCCAAGCATTTTCTCGCCGGGGGCCTTGGAAGGTCCTGCCAGTTCTCCCTCCCTGAATGGCCAGCGGCGCCCCTAGCAGCCCAGTGGGTGGCGGGGCGGCATGGTAAGTACGGCGCTGGGGCTCATGGGTCCCCAATCCCTGGCGTTGCTACACCAGGGCCCTTGGGAGGTTCCCCTCGGGGGCCAACCTAGGGTTAGGGTTAGGCCCCAGGAGGCTGGCAGGCCCGACCTGCTGGCTGTGTGAGGAGCGGAGTTGCGGGCCGAGTTGAGGGCGATGGTGAGTGGGAGCTTGTTCCCCAGCACTTTGGCGCCCTGGGCCTTCGAATGTTGCCATGGCTCATAGTGCCCTGCCCATTCTCCTGCCCTGAATAAGCAGCTGCGACCCTAGCGGATCTGTTGGTGGTGGGGCGGCAGGGTGAGTCCCGCACTGCGGCTCCGGGATCCCCAATCCCCAGCGTTGCAGCGCCAGGCCCCTTGGAAGGGGCTCCTCCTGGGCTGACCTAGGGTTAGAGTTAGCCCTCAGGAGGCCGGCAGGCCCAATCCTCTGGCTGGGCCGCGAGAGGTGGGAAGGCTGAGGTAAAGGCCCTGGCAAGCGGGAGCGTGGGCCCCTGCATTTTGGCGCGGGAGGCTTCAAATGTGGCAGGTTTCTCCAGGGCCCTGTCCAGTCTACCACCCTGAATGACCGGCAGCGACCCTAGCGGCCCGGGTGGCGACAGTGTGGCAGGGTGAGTCCGGCTCTGGGGCTCTGAGTCACCCATCCCAAGCGTTGCAGAGCCAGGCCCCCGGGGCGTGCCCCATGGGGTCGACCTAGGGTTTCGGTTAGCCCCCAGGAGCCTGGCAGGAACTATCAACTGGCTCCAGCAAGCAGAGGGGCGGGCCGAGGTGAGGGCGCTGGGGAGCATGAGCGTGGGAGCCAACTTTTTTGAGCGGGGGGCCTTTGAAGGTCGCAGGGGAAATGAAAGGCCCTGCCAGTTCTCCCAACTGAATGACCCATGGCGCGCCTAGCGGCCCGGGTGGCGGCATGGCGGCAGTTGAGTCCGGCGCTGGGGCTCGGGGGTCTCCAATCCACCGCATTGCTGCACCAGGCCCCTTGGGAGGGTGCCCTCAGGGGCTGACCTAGGGTTAGGGTCAGACCCCAGGATGCCAGAAGGCTCAATCCGCCAGCTGTGCAGCGAAAGGAGTGGTGGGTCGAGGTGAGGTCTCTGTGGAGCGGGAGCGTGGGGCCAAGCGTTTCGGCGCGGGGGGCCTTCAAATGTCTTCGGGGACTCGGCGGGCCCTACCCATTCTCCTCCCTGAAGGACCGGTGGCGCACCTAGCTGCCCTGGTGGTGGCGGGGCGGTAGGGTGAGTCAGGCGCTTTGGCTCTGGTATCTCCAATCCCCAGCGTTGCGGCGCCAGGCCCCTTGGGAGCAGCCCCTCGGGTGCCAACCTAGGGTTAGGTTTAGCCCCTGGGAGGCTGGCAGGCCCTATTCACCAGCTGTGTGAATAGCGGAGTGGTGGACTGAGTTGAGGGCGCTGGTGAGCGGGAGCGTGGGCCCGGGCGTTTGGGCGCCGGGGGCCTTTGAAGGTCACCGTGTCTCAGAGGGCCCTGCCCTTTCTCCCTCCCTGAGTAATGGCAGCACACCAAGACCTCGGGTGGCAGCTGGGCGGCAAGGTGAGTCCAGCGCTGGGGCTCAGGGGTCCCCAATCCCCGGCGTTGCGGTACCAGGCCCATTGGGAGGGGCCGCTCAGGGGCCAATCTAGGGTTGCGGTTAGCCCCCAGAAGGCCAGTGGACCTGATCAGCGGCTGTGCAACAAGCGGAGGGTTGCCCCGAGTTGAGGGCGCTGGGGAGCCAGAGCATGACCCCAAGCGTTTTAGCGTGGGGGGCCTTCGAAGGTCAGCGGGGGCTCGGAGGTCCCTGCCCGTTCTCCTGTTTGATTGACCGGTGGTCCCCTAGTGGCTTGGGTGGCTGAAGGGCAGCAGGGTGAGTCCGGCACTTGGGCACGGGGTCCCCATCCCCAGTGCTGCGTCACCAGGACCCTTGGGAAGGGCCCCTCGGGGGCCCACCTATGGTGAGGGTTAGACCCCAGGAGCCCCGCAGGCCCGATACATCACATGCGCATCGAGTGGAGAGTTGGGCTGAGGTGAGGGTGCTGGTGAACGTGAGCCAGGGCCCAAGGGTTATGGTTCGGGGCGCCTTCGAAGGTCGGCGGGGGTTCGGAGGGCCCTGCCAGTTCTCCCACCCTGAATGAATGGCGGCGCCCCTACTGGCCTGTGTGGGTTGGGGTGGCAGCGTGCATCCGGCGCTTGGGCTTGGGCGTCCCCAATCCCCGGCGATGCGGCGCCAGGCCCCTTGGGAGAGGCCCCTCGGGGGGAACCTAGGGTAAGGTTTCGCCCCCAGGAGGCCGGCAGGTCCTATTCGCCAGCTGTGTGGAGAGTGGGGTGGCGGACGGAGGTGAGGGCGCTGGTGAGTGGGAGGGTGGGTCTGCCGTTTTTGCGCGGGGGGGCCTTCGAAGGTCGCCGTGTCTCGGAGGGCCCTGCCTGTTCTCCCGCCCTGAATGATCAGCAACACCCCAAGCCCCTGGGTGGCGCCTGGGCGGCAGGGTGAGTCAGGTGCTGAGGTTCGGGATCCCCAATCCCCGGCGTTGCTGCGCCAAGCCCCTTGGGAGTGGACCTTTAGGGATGGATCTAGGGTTATGGTTAGCACCCAGGAGGCCGGTGGACCCGATAAGCGGCTGTGCAGCACCCGGAGGGTTGGGATGAGGTGAAGGCACTGGCGAGACTGAGCTTGAGCCCAAGCTTTTTAGTGCGGCAGGGCAGGAGGGTAGAGTCTGGCACTGGGGCTCGGGGGTCCCCAATCCCAGGCGTTGCGGCGATAGGCGCCTTGGGATGGCCCCCTCTGCGGCCGACCTAGGGTTAGAGTTTGCCCCCAGGAGGCCAGCAGTCCTGATCCGCCCACTCCACAAGGAGCAGAGGGGTGGTCCGAGATGAGGATGCTGGCGAGCAGGTGCTTGGGTCAAGCGTTTTGGTTTCGGGGGCCTTCAGAGGTCGCCGGGGGCTCAGAGGGCCCTGCAAGTTCTTCCGCCCTGAATGACTGGCGGCTACCCTAGCAGCCCGGGTAGAGGACGGGCGGTAGGGTGAGTCGGGCGCTGGGGCTCAGGGTCTCCAATCCTCGGCGTTGGGGCGCCAAGCCCCTTCGGAAGGGCTCTAGGGGACCGACCAAGCGTTACTGTTAGCCCCCAGAAGGCCGGCAGACCCGATCTGCTGGCTGTGTGGCGAGCAGAGGGGCAGGCCGAGGTGAGGGCGCTGTCAAGCGGAAGCATGGGCACAAGCGTTTTGGCGTGGGGGGGAATTCGAAAGTAGTCGGGGGCTCAGAGCGTCCTTCCCCTTTCTACCACACTGAATGCCCGACGGCACACCTAGCGGCCCGGGTTGCAGGGGGCAGCAGTGTGAGTCCGGCGCTGGGGCTCAGGGGTCCCCAATCCCCGTTGTTGCAGTGCCAGGCCCCTTGGGAGGGGCCCCTGGGGTGCGACCTAGTGTTAGGGTTAGCCCCCAGGAGGCCGGCAGGCCTGATTCGCCAGCTGTGCGACGAGCGGAGTGTCAGGCGGAGGTGAGGCCACTGGCAAGCAGGAGCCCGGGCCCAGGAGTTTTCGTGGGGGGGGTCCTTCGAAGGTCGCCGAGTGCTCGAAGTGCCGTACACATTCTTCCGCCCTGAATGACAGGCGGCTACCCTAGCGGCCCGGTTAGAGGAGGGGTGGTAGGGTGAGTCTGGTGCTGGGGCTCGGGGTCCCCAGTCCTCGGCGTTGAGGTGCCAGTCCCCTTCGGAAGGGCTCTAGGGGGCCGACCAAGCATTACTGTTAGCCCACAGGAGGCCGGCAGACCCAATCCGCCGGCTGTGCGGCGAGTGGAGGGGCGGACTGAGGTGAGGGCACTGGCGAACGGAAGTGTTGGCTGAAGCGTTTTGCCTGGGGGGGCTTTTGAAGGTCGCTGGGGACTTGGAGGGCCCTGCCTGTTCTCCCGCCCTAAATGACCATAGGGGCCCCTAGCAGCCCCGGTGGCAGTGGAGCAGCAAAGTGAGTCCGGCGCTGCAGTTTGGGGGTCACCAATCCCCGGCGTTGCAGCCCCAGGCCTCTTGGGAGGGCCCCCTCGGGTGCCAACCTAGGGTTAGGGTTACCCCCAGGAGGCCGGTAAGCCCGGTCTGCTGGCTGTGTGGCGAGTGGAGGGGCGGGTTGAGATGAGGGCATTGGCGAGTGGGAACGTGGGACCAAAGTTTCAGAGCGAGGGTCCTAGAAGGTTGCCAGGGGCTCAGAGGGTCCTGCCCGTTCTCCCTCCCTGAATGACCGACGGCGCCCCTCGCAGCACTGGTGGCAGCGGGGCGGCAGGGTGAGTCTGGCACTGGGTCTCGGGGGTCCCCAATGCCCAGGGTTGCGGCGCCAGGACCTTGGGAAAGGCCATTTGGGGGTCGACCTTGGGTTAAGTTAGCCCCCAGGGGGCCCACAGGCCCGATCCGCCAGCTATGCGGCGAGCGGAGGGGTGGTCCGAGGTGAGGGCACAGGCGAGCAGGAGCTTGGGCCCAATCGTTTTGGTGCGGGGGGTCTTCAAAGGTCACAAGGGCCTTGGAGGGCCCTGCCTGTTTTCCCGCCCTGAATGACTGATGGTGCTCCTAGCAATCCGGGTGGCGGCGGGGTGGCAGGGTTAGTCCCGCACTGGGGCTCAGGGTCAGCAATCCCAGGCGTTGTGGCACCAGGCCCCATCGGAGGGGCCCCTCGGGGGCTGACCTAGGGTTAGGTTTAGCCACCAGAAGGCCGGCGGGCCTGATCTGCTGGCTATCTGGTGAGCGGAGGGGCAGGCCAAAGTGAGGGCGCTGGCGTGCGGGAGCCTGGGTTCAAGCGTTTTGGTGCGGGGTACCTTTGAAGGTCGCTGGGGGCTCAAAGGGCCCTGCCCGTTTTCCAGGCTTGAATATCCAGTGGCAACCCTAGCGGCCCGGGTGGCGGCAGGGCGGCAGGGTGAGTCCGGCGCTGGGGCACGGGGTTCCCCAATCCCCGGCATTGTGGCGCCAGGCCCCTTGGGAGGGGCCCTTTGAGGACCAAACTAAGGTTAGGGTTAGCCCCCGGTAGGCTGGCAGGCCCTATCTGCCAGCTGTGCGTTGAGCGGAGGGGTGGGCCGAGGTGAGGGCTCTGGAGAGCGGGAGCGAGGGCCCAAGTGTTTTGGCGTGGGGGGACTTCGATGGTTGCCGGGGGCTCGGACGGCCCTGCCTGTTCTCACGCCCTGAATGACCGACGGTGCCGCTAGTGGCCCGTGTGGCGGTGGGGTGGCACGGTGAGTCCGGCTCTGTGGCTCAGGGGTCAGCAATCCCAGGCGTTGTGGCGCCAGGCCCCATTGGACTGGCCCCTCGGGGGACGACCTAGGGTTAGGGTTAGCCCCCAGGAGGCCGGCAGGTCCCATCCGCCAGCTGTGCGGCGAGTGGAGGGGCGGGCCGAGTGAGGGCGCTGGCGAGCGGGAGCGTGGGCCGAAGCATTTTGTCGTGGGGGTCCTTCAAAGGTGTCCAGGGGCTCAGAGGGCCCTATCCGTTCTCCCGCCCTGAATGACAATCGGCTCCCCTAGCGGCCCCGGTGTGGCGGGGCAGCAGGGTGAGTCCGGCGCTGGGGCTCGGGAGTCCCCAATCCCTGGCGTTGCGGCGCCATGCCCCTTGGGATGGGCCCCTAGGGGGCCTACCTAGGGTTAGGGTTAGCCACCAGGAGTCTGGGAGGCCCGATCCGCCAGCTGTGCGGCGCGCGGCGTGGCGGACTCAGGTAAGGGCACAGGTGAGCGGGAGCGTGGGCCCAAAGCGATTTGGTGCAGGGGGCCTTCAAAAGTCGCCGGTGGCTCGGAGGGCCCTGCCTGTTCTCCCTCCCTGAATGACTGGCGGTGCCCCTAGCGGCCCAGGGGGCGGTAGGGCGGGAGGGTGAGTCCGGCGCTGGGGCTCGGGAGTCCTCTATCCCCGGTATTGTGGCAATAGGAACCTGGGATGGGCCCCTAAGGGGGCCACCAAAGGTTAGGGTAACACCCAGGAGGCTGGCAGTCCTGATCCACAAGCTGCAGTGAGCGGAAGGGCGGACCGAGGTAAGGGCACAGGTGAGAGGGAGCATGGCCCCAAGCGTTTTGGCATGGGGGGGCCTTCGAAGGTCGTCAGGGGCTCGGAGTGATCTGCCCGTACTCCTTCCCTGAATGACCAACGGTGCTCCTAGCGGCCCGGGTGGCGGCGGGGCAACACAGTGAGTCCAGCGCTGGGGTTTGGGGGTCCCCAATACCCGGGGTTGTGGCGCCAGGCCCCTTGGGACGGGCCCCTCGAGGGCCGACCTAGGGTTAGGCTTAGGCCCCAGGAGGTCGGCAGTCCCTATCAGCCGGGTGTGCAGCGAAGGGGTGGGCCGAGGTGAGGGCGCTAGCGAGTGGGAGCGTGTGTCCAAACGTTTTGGCACGGGGGGCCTTCAAAGGTCCCCAGAGGCTCGGAGGGCCCTGCCCGTTCTCCCGCCCTGAATGACTGGCAGCACCCCTAGTGGCCCGGGTAGCAGCGGGGTGACACGGTGAGTCCGGCACTGGGGCTCGAGGGTCCCCAATGCCCTGGGTTGCGGAGCCAGGCCCCTTGGGATATGCCCCTTGGGGGCTGACCTATGGTTAGGGTTAGCCCCTAGGAGTCTGGCAGGCCCGATCCGCCTGCTGTTTGGAGAGCGGAGGGGCAGGCCGAGGTGAGGGAGCTGGCGAGCGGCAGCATTGGTCCAAGCGTTTTGGCGTGGGGTCCTTCGAAAGTCGCCGGGGGCTCGGAGGGCCCCGCCCGTTCTCCCACCCTAAATGACCGGCGGCACCACTAGCGGCCCGGGTGGCGGCAGGGTGGCACGGTTAGTCCAGCGCTGGGGCTCGGGTGTCAGCAATCCCAGGCGTTGTGGCGCCAGGCCCCATCGGACGGGCCCCTCGAGGGCCGACCTAGGCTTAGGGTTAGCCCACAGGAGGCCTGCAGGCCTCATCAGCCGGTTGTGTGGTGAGTGGAGGGGCGGGCCAAGGTGATGGTGCTGGCGATGGGGAAGTTGGGCCCAAGCGTTTTAGCGAGGGAGGTATTCGAAGGTTGCCTGGGGCTCAGAGGGCCCTGCCCCTTCTCCTTCCTTGAATGACCGGTGGCGCCCCCACCATCCCAGTTGGCGGTGGGGCAGCAGGGAGAGTCTGGCGCTGGGGCTCGGGTGTCCCCAATCCCCGGTGTTGCGGCGCAAGGCTCCTTGGGCGGGGCCCCTCGTGGGCCAACCAAGTGTTAGAGTTAGCCCCCAGGATGCCGACAGGCCTGATCTGCAGCCTGTGCGGCAAGTGGAGGAGTGGGCTAAGATGTGGGTGCTGGGGAGCAGGAGCGTGGGCCCAAGCATTTTCGCAAGTGCGGCCTTCAAATGTCGCCAGGGGGGGCGTCTGGGTAGCGCAGTCGTTAAAGCATCTGCCTTCGGCTCAGGGCGTGATCCTGGTGATCCGGGATCGAGTCCCACATCAGGCTCTTCTGCTATGAGCCTGCTTCTTCCTCTCCCACTCCCCCTGCTGTGTTCCCTCTCTCGCTGGCTGTCTCTCTGTCACATAAATAAATAAAATCTTAAAAAACAAAAAAAAAAACAAAAAAAAACTAATGTCGCCAGGGGCTTGAAGGGCCCTGCCTGTTCTCCCACACTGAATGACCGGTGGCGCCCCTAGCGGCTCGGGTGGTGTCGGGTCGGCAGGGTGAATTCCCTGGAGCTCGGGGGTCCCCAATCCACGGCGTTGCGGTGCCAGGCCCCTTGGGAAGGCCCGCTTGGGGGTTGACCTAGCGTTAGGGTTACCCCCAGAAGGATGGTAGGCCCGATCTGCCAGCTGTGCGGCGAGCGGAGGGGCGGGCTGAGATGAGGGCACTGGCCAGCGGGGAATGTGGGCCCAAGCATTTTGGCACGAGGCGCCTTCAAAGGTCGCCAGGGGCTTGGAGGGCCCTGCCCATTCTCCTGCCCTGAATGACTGATGGCGCCCCTCGTGGCCCGGTTGGCAGCGGGGCGGCAGGGAGAGTGTGGCACTGGGGCTCGGGGTTCCCCAATCCCCGGCTTTGCGGCGCCAGGGCCTTTGGGAGGGGCCCCTTGGGGACAGACCTAGGGTTAGGTTTAGCCCCCGGGAGGCCAGCAGGCCCGATCTGCCAGCTGTGTGGCGAGCAGAGGGGCGGGCCGAGATGAGGGTGCTGGCGAGCGGGAACATGGGCCCAAGCATTTTGGCGCGAGTGGCCTTCGAAGGTCGCCGGGGGCTAAGGGGGCCTTGCCCGTTCTCCCTCCCTGAATGACCAGCAGCGCCTCTACCAGCCCGGTTGGTGGCGGGGAAGCAAGGTGAGTCTGGTGCTGGGGCTCAGGGGTCCACAATCCCCGGCATTGCAGCAGCAGGTGCCTTGGGAGGGGCCCCTCGTGGGCCAATCTAGGGTTAGGGTTAGCCCCCAGGAGGCCGTCAGGCCAGATCGGCCAGCTTTGCGGTGAGTGGAGGGGCGGGCCGATGTGAGGGCGCTGACAAGAGGTAGCGTGGGCGCAAGCGTTTTGATGCGGGGTGCCTTTGAAGGTCGCCTGTGGCTCGGAGGGCCCTGCCTGTTCTCACGCCCTGAATGACCGGCGGTGCAGCTAGGGGCCTGGGTGGCGGTGGGGCGGCACAGTGAGTCCGGCGCTGGGGCTCAGGGATCAGCAATCCCAGGCATTGTGGCGCCAGGCCTCATCAGACGGGCCCCTCAGGGGCCGACCTAGGGTTAGGGTTAGCACCCAGGAGGCCGGCAGGCCCTATCCGCCAGCTGTGCGGCGAGTGGAGGGGTGGGCCAAGGTAAGGGCGCTGGCGAGCGGGAGTGTGGGCCGAAGCGTTTTGTCGCAGGGAGACTTCAAAGGTCTCCGGGGGCTCAGAGGGCCCTACCCGTTCTCCCGCACTGAATGACCGGCGGCTCCCCTAGTGGCCTGGGTGGCAGCGGAGCGGCAGGGTGAGTCCGGCGCTGGGGCTCAGTCGTCCCCAATCCCTTGTGTTGCGGCGCCAGGCCCCTTGGGATGGGCCCCTAGGGGGCCTACCTGGGGTTAGGGTTAGCCCCCAGGAGGCTGGGAGGCCCAATCCGCTGGCTGTGCGGTGAGTGGAGGGGCAGGCCAAGGTAAGGGCAATGGCGAGTGGGAGCATGGTCCCAAGCACTTTGGCGCGGGGGGCCTTCGAAAGTCGCTGGGGCCTCGGAGGGCCCTGCCGTTCTCCCGCCCTGAATGAACGGCGGTGCACTAGCGGTCTGGGTGGCGATGGGGTGGCACGGTGAGTCTGGTGCTGGGGCTCAGGCCTCAGCAATCCCAGGCGTTGTGGCGCCAGGCCTCATCGGACGGGCCCCTCAGGGGCCGACCTAGGGTTAGGGTTAGCCCCCAGGAGGCCAGCAGGCCCTATCCGCCAGCTGTGAGGCGAGTGGAGGGGTGGGCCGAGGTAAGGGCGCTGGCGAGCGGGAGCGTGGGCCGAAGCGTTTTGTCGCGGGGAGCATCAAAGGTCTCCGGGGGCTCAGAGGGCCCTACCCGTTCTCCCGCACTGAATGACCAGCGGCTCCCCTAGCGGCCCGGGTGGTGGCGGAGCAGCAGGGTGAGTCCGGCGCTTGCTCAGTTGTCCCCAATACCTTGTGTTGCTGCGCCAGGCCCCTTGGGATGGGCCCCTAGGGGGCCTACCTAGGGTTAGGGTTAGCCCCCAGGAGGCTGGGAGGCCCGATCCGCCAGCTGTACGGCGAGAGGAGGGTCAGGCCAAGGTAAGGGCGATGGCGAGTGGGAGCGTGGTCCCAAGCGCTTTGGCACGGGGGGCCTTCAAAAGTCGCTGGGGGCTCGGAGGGCCCTGCCATTCTCACGCCCTGAATGACCGGTGGTGCCCCTTGTGGCCCAGGTGGCGGTGGGGGGCATGGTGAGTCCGGCGCTGGGGCTCAGAAGTCCACAATCCTCCTCGTTACGGCGCCAGGCCCCTTGGGAGGTGCCACTAGGGAGTCGACCTAGGGTTCGGGTTAGCCCCCAGAAGGCCCGCAGGCCCGATCCGCCATCTGTGTGGCGAGCGGAGGGGAGGGCCGAGGTAAGGGCGCTGGCAAGCTGGAGCGTGGGCCCTAGCGTTTTGGTGCGGGGGGGCCTTCGAAGGTCGCTGGAGGCTTGGAGGGCCCTGCCTCTTCTCCCTCCCTGAATGACCGGCGGTGCCCCTCGCGGTCCAGGTGGCGGTAGGGCAGGAGGGAGAGTCGGGCGCTGGGGCTCGGGATTCACAAATTCCCAGTGTTGGGGCAATAGGAACCTGGGATGGGCCCCTCGGGGGCCCACCAAAGGTTAGGGTAACACCCAGGAGGCAGGCAGTCCCGATCCACTGGCTGTGCTGCGAGCAGAGGGGCGGACCGAGGTGAGGGCATAGGCGAGCGGGAGCATGGGCCCAAGCATTTTGGCACGGGGGGCCTTCGAATGTCACCAGGGGCTTGGAGGGATCTGCCTGTGCTCCCTCCATGAATGACCGACAGTGCTCCTAGCAGCCCAGGTGGCGGCGGGGCAACATGGTGAGTCCGGCACTGGGGCTCGGGGGTCCCCAATCCCAGGCATTGCGGTGCCAAGCCCCTACAGAGGGGCCCCTCAGGGGCCAACCTAGGGTTATGAATAGCCTCCAGGAGGAGGGCAGGCCTCATCCACCGGCTCTGCACCGAGCGGGGGGCGGGCTGAGGTGAGGGCGCTGAGGAGCGGGAGCGTGGGCTCAAGCGTTTTGGATGGGGGGGCCTTCGAAGGTCGCCATGGGCTCAGAGGGCCCTGCCCGTTCTCCCACCCTGAATGACCAGCGGCACCCCCAGCGGGGCGGCAGGGTGAGTCCGGCGCTGAGGCTCGGGGGTCCCAAATACACAGCGTTGTGGCGACAGGCCCCTTTGGCGGACCCCTCGGGGGCCGTCCTAGGGTTAGGGTTCGCCCCCAGGAGGCTGGCAGGCTCGTTCCGCCCATGTGCGGTGAATGGAGGTGGGGGTCGAGGTGAGGTAGCTGGTGAGCAGGAGCGTGGGCCAGAGCATTTGGCTTTGGCTCGGGGTGCCTTCGAAGGTTGCAGGTGGCTCGGAGAGTCCTGGCCTTTCTGTTGCCCTGAACGACTGGCGACGCCCCTAGCGCCCCCTGTGGCAGTGGGGCGGCAGGGTGCGTCCGGCGCTGTGACTTGGGGGTCCCCAATCCCTGGCATGCGGCGCCAGGCCACTTGGGAAGGGCCCCTCGGGGGCGACTAGGGATTGGGTTAGCCCCCAGGAAGCCAGCAGGCCCAATCCGCCAACTCTGCAGTGAGCGGAGGGGTGGGCCGAGGTAAGGGCGTTGGCGAGCAGGAGTGTGGGAGCCAGAGTTTTTGCACGGGGGGCCTTCGAATGTCGCCGGGGCTTGGAGGGCCCTGCCGATTCTCTCGCCCTGAATGACTGGCGGCGCCCTTAGCAGCCCCGGTTGCTGCGGGGCGGCAGGGTGACTCCGGCGCTGGCCTCGGCGGTCCCCAATCCCCGGCGTTGTGGTGCCAGGCCCCTTGGGAGGGGCCCCTTGGGGGCTGACTAGGGTTAGGGTTCGTCCCCAGGAGGACGGCAAGCCCAGCACTAAGTGGTTCTGGCAATGTAACAAAAATGCCATACACTTATCTGTAAGAAATAACGGTGTACAGGAACCCTCTTAGCCCTAACATCATCCTTTGTGAATATGGAAGCCAGCCCCAAGGTGGTCGTGGAAGTCTGACGAAAGGGCTAAGCACTTTTCTCTGAGTCTCCACACTATACAGGGAAAGACCAAAGTACATCATCTTTCACGAGTAGGAAGCATTAATGAAAAGGTTCTGGAATTTCGAGGACTCTGACCCATCCTTATTGGTAATAAACCACCATGTACAGGAAAACACCTTCAACTCTCATCAGCCTCCTCAATCCTAATTCTGATTCAACTTTGGGTGTGTAGGACTAGGGAAATGTCCACATCTTATTGCTAAGAAAGAACAATGTCAGGGTAATGCCCTTCAAGTCACATCAGCCTTCCTGAAGACGGAAGCAGGAATCAAGGTGGTTATGTTACCATGAGGTAAGGAAGATGAGCATATAAGTGAGAAACAACAGTAGGCAGGACCTCTCTTCCAACGAACAGTATCTTTGCTTAATGTTGAATCCCTATGGTAAGTGGTTGTGGCCATTTCTGAGGTGAAAATCTTAAGTGTTTTGTAAAACCTCTTGGTCATTCACAGATGAGACTAAGGTAGTTGGGGACTCCTAGGCAGTGATTTGTCCACTGTCAAAAATATGAAAAGATAAGAGATAGATGATGTCTCCTCAGGCATTGTCTTTTATCCTCATCCTCCGTGAGGATGGCCATCTCTGGACAGCTCAATGGCAGGGTCTCATTCACAGTGGGGGCATCTGTTCCTCACAGACATCAGGCAGGGAAATAGATTTGGTTCTCTGTGCCAGCCCAGCCACAGCTAAGTGTCACAGCACCCTCTCGTGGGCTCATAAGAGTTTCACTGTCACCAGGCAGGTCATTTTATTTGATAAACCACTGTGAGAGTTTGCAATTGCCTTCATCTGCAACATCCTAGAAGCAAATGCCGGTCTCTGGTACCATGTGAAGTCATGTGAAGGCATCGTGAGAAAGTGTCCTTTTGCTTAAGAAAAACATGGCTGGGGCTCCTGGCTGGCTCAGCCAGTTAAGCATGTACCTTTGATGATCCCAGGGTTCTGGGATCGAGCCCGGGCTCCCTGCTCAGCAGGAAAGGAGTTAGGGAAATAGCTTAGAACGCACAGAGAATGTGAATAAAGGGGAGTGAAATGGAACTTGGTCTGTGTTTTGCTTTAGGGATTGGAAGTTAGTTTTTTCTCAATTCTGATTGTTCTTGAAACAGAAAAGCTGTATTGGTTTTTTTTTTTAACTTTTTATTTTTTTCTACTAATAATTTTTTATTATGATATGTTAGTCACTATGCAGTACTTCCTTAGTTTTTGATGTAGTGTTCCGTGATTCATTATTTGCATATAACACCCAGTGCTCCGTGCAATATGTACCTTCCTTAATACCCATCACTGGCCCATTCCAATCCCCCACCCCTCTCCCCTCTGAAGCCCTCAGTTTGTTTCCCAGAGTCCAGAGTCTCTCGTGGTTCATTCCCCCTTCTGTTTAGGTCCATTGTCTAAAGGGACAGACAGTGGAAGTTCACCAAATATAAGATCGAAATTGAATTGTTCATTATAGATGCCGCCAAGTAGTTCCCAGACATTTCATGCTACTGTAGTAATTCATTATACCTGTGCAGGTGCACGTGGAAGACAATTGATGCGTGCATAGTGGTAATAAAACACGCCCCTCAGTAGTAGAATAAGAGAGGATGCATATGTGTAAAATTATTCGACTACAGCTTCCATGCGTTCCCTTTGGTTCCTTATTATCTATGAAATTGGGCAATTTTTGTTCTCTAGGCTTAAAACTCATTGTCAGTATTCAGAGTTTTTCAATGCTGATCTTCTCCTGTATAAGTTACCAAAAACCTAAAATATGTATGAACTTTAAAAAACGCTATATTGAAAATTACAGCAGGGAAGTTCCATTTTGTGAATATTGTGTCAATGGTTCTCTATTTTGACATCTGTGTTCATTAGAAATGATGACATTTCATGTGAGTATAAATATCAATGTGAAAAAGAAAAGGTAGGAAGAACCTTGAGTGTTTAAGTAATTGGTGAAATGACAGGTGTGTGTGTGTGTGTGTGTGTGTGTGTGTGTGTGTGTGTGTGTAATTGATTTTCAGTGAATGGTTCAGCTTCTTGTAGGGCCTCCGAGAGAGCCCAGGTGAACCTTTCAATGAGTTGGTATCTGTTTTCAGAACATGGGAATCTCTTAGTCCAATAGTCAATCAGGCAAGCTTTGAGGTCTTGAAGAGTTTCAGTCCTCAGCGATGGTGTTGCAGACCCTTGTGAGCAAACCCTAGGGTATGCTCAGAGCCCTCATTAGCTGGTACCAAGGTGTGACGATTTCAGACAGCATTTCCCAAAGAAGTACCTCTTGAGTCTCTGTCCTTGTCAGTTCCCTACACTTCCTTACACTAGTTATGTGATCAGTGTGTTTCAGGATAATCTCCACAAGTGATTTTTGCTATTTCCTACTAGTCCTATCTGTTTCTCATCTTCTTCTTTTATGGTAGGGGTTGGGAAGCAACCTGTGTGGTGTAGGAAGGGGTATGGTAGTTGTCTGCCTTCAGAGAACCGAATGATGCCTAGAAATTGTACTGTAGTTTGAGGTCAATTGTCCATCCTCTGAGTGTCAGGAATTCCATCACTTTACTTTGATGCTAGTCTGTTCTTCAACCTGTCCTCAGAAGTAAGGACGTCATCCATCTAGGGAATACTGGTTTGTGTGTATGTTTTCATTTTAGGAAAGGCCTTGCTGTTCCTGAAAATAATACTGTAGAGGACCCTGTCCTGTTCTTATTGGCCATCAGTCAATCTTTTGTGACGTATTCGTTTATAAATAGACTCTATGTTTGATGAGCAGGAATTCTTTCTTGACAAACCTTTGTCAGTGTGTGTATTGCAAATCTTTACTTCCCAGCCTGCGGTTCACTTTTTCATTTTCTTATGGTCATAAGATAAGGAGAAATGTCACATTTTTATGAAGTCCCACTGAATTCTTTTAAATGGTTAGTGCACCCTATGTCCTACCCCAAGATTGACAGGTTCTACGTTTTCTTTCAGAAACTTTCCAATGGGAAGCTACAATCCATTTTCTCTGTCCATTTATTGCTTACAAATGTCACATTTTTATGAAGTCCCACTGAATTATTTTAAATGGTGAGTGCACCCTATGTCCTACCCCAAGATTGACAGGTTCTACGTTTTCTTTCAGAAACTGTCCAATGGGAAGCTACAATCCAATTTCTCTGCCCATTTATTGCTTACAAATGTATTTTGACCATTTGTTTCCTAGGAAAACTCTTATTATTATTATTATTATTATTATTATTATTATTATTATTATTATTTTAAATTGCATTTTTAATTCTAATAGGATATTTAAACACTGTTTTTGATTTTCTATGTACACAATCGTATTATCTGTGAATAGTCACAATTATCCCCTCAATTCTTATCCTTTTTGTTTCTCTTGCCTTAAAACACTGGTAGACTCTCCGATGCCACATTGAATAGAGCAGCATTGTTTGAAGATTTTAATATACCTTTCTCAGTATCTGACAGAAAAAGCAGACAAAACATTGGTAACAAA
The DNA here is from genome assembly GCF_024610735.1 of Ursus americanus. Classification (NCBI taxonomy): domain Eukaryota; kingdom Metazoa; phylum Chordata; class Mammalia; order Carnivora; family Ursidae; genus Ursus; species Ursus americanus. The sequence goes on from NW_028273661.1 coordinate 983,697, forward strand.
TGTGACCTAATTGACATATAGGGAACATTCCATAATAAGTGCAGAATACATTATTTTCAAGTGGTCATAGACTCTTTACCCAAATAGATGATAGGTGAGGCCAAGAATCAAGTCTACAAATGTTAAACCCTGAAATTAACTAGATTCTATTCTTAGACCACAGGGGAATTGAGCCACAGTCATAGAGAAAAGAAAACCAGGAAGTCCTTCAATGTTAAAAATTAAATGGAACTTTGCTACATATCCTAAAGGTCAGAGAGGGAATCTCAATGGAAATTCTGAACCTTTTCTACATGAGGGCTCACACACAATGGCACTTTCTTTGTGAAGAGCATTATAATAACCTAGACGGGAGTTGAGCCTTAAGTCAGAGTTCTGCCTGCCCCAGCCACACCTGGCAGCCTTGGCCTGTGGTCCCCCTCAGCTGTCCTTTCTGGTGGCCCTGAGCTAAGGGGGTCAACATGGCCATATGGAAATGGGAAGCTGCCCACTCATAATGATGACGGTGCCCACTACCCAGCTGCCCTCTCTAGTGGCTCTGAGCTAAGGGGGTCAACATGGCCATATGGAAATTAGAAGCTCCCCACTCTTAGTGATGACGTTGCTATCGTATCATCCTCACCAGTCCAACAACATGATTTCTGAGTGAAATATGACACAAGAGCAACTTCTTGGCCTTCCTTCAGGTTTGAAAATCATCTGGTGAGTCATCTATTCGAAATATGGATTCAACATGTGTACTTTCTTCTGGAAAAGAAATAGACCCAATAGCAATTATGGCTTCTTGAGATCTTGTTCTTGAGAGACATCATACTGGCTCTTTGTAGCATTCTGCCTCTTAAACTTCCCAACTAGGGTGTAGATATTTTTAGGCATATATTCAGGTGGTTAGACAGGGACTCGGATGATATGAGTCACAGAGGATTTCAGTGTCAGAAACCTAAATGGGATCCCCAAATTGACTCCAAATCCCTTGTTGTTCCATACAGGGTACTATTTCCCTCTTATCTCTGGTCTTCTCGATCTGGAAACCTATCAAGTATCAGGATTTTCTTGTCATGTGGACAACTGGAATGAATTCAGCGGGCCTTTTCACATCTGCCCATGGTGATCATTAAGATCATTAACTCAGTGGAGGACCTCTGGGTAAGATACTCAAAGATCCTTAGGAATACAGACAGTATAATATTTTTCTGGTATTAAAGTTACTGAAACAAACTATCTTTTTTAGTCCATTCAGGCTCTGGGATGTTCAGAGGGTGCTGTAAAACAGGTCTCAAATAGTATTTAAAAACACTCAGCTCAGCCTCTTCTACAATGTGAGCCAATGCTTATAAATATGGCTAAAATATTCCCTTACCTACAATGACTTCCCAGCCATCGTAGTGTTTATATGGTATGACTGTGACTTACATTAGTCAACATTTGCAGAGAAAGAACTTAGTGCATTCAGGGGGCACTTCATGTTGAAATTAGTTTGTGACAACGAGCTACTGTGTTTTATTCTGCAGTCCAAGGGAATGGTGCCAGACATCTCTAAGGTGTCTAGCAGTTCTACAATTCTGATTTTAAGTGGTCTGTGTGCTTCAGAGATTTGGGCAGGAGAAGGGCAGGAGTCCAGAGACTGTGAACACTTCTGTTAACTGTGCTGACCATGGAGCAGGTAGCCTTCTGTGGGATTCATTTTGATTTCTTGGTACTCTTGTGAAAGGTGCTTTTGTCTCAAATTCCTCCATTTAGTAGTAATTATAATGATGAAAGTAATTTTTATCTTATATCATCTGTGGGCCCTGATCCTGGGCTCCCAGGGAAGCTATCCTTTAACATTTTACCTGGCTCAAATTGATTGGGCAAAACCTCGAAGCATGGGCCCTATTTCTGCCCCAAGCACATGTTGTACATCTGTTTCGAGAAGGAAACAATAACCAAATATGCCAACATAAAGATAAGAAAAAATAAAGAACCTCTTTGGCTCCCATAAGGTTAAAGTCATACTGACATGTACATACTGAAAACATAAGAAAGAGTCTGTCACTTTCTGGAATCTAAGAAGATCCTCATTGTGGTGTGTAACTCTGTATGTAAAAGAAACCAGAAATAAATATATAAGCCTGCCCCAAATATTCCTTCCCCGGAGCACTCCCTTCTTGGTGAAGATTGTGTCTCCCAGGCAGCTGTCCTGACTTGGGTTTGAATAAAGGTCTCTTCCTTTCTCTCTAAAATGTTTTTAAAAGTTCATTCACGCAATGTGGACAATAACAGTGTTTTCTATTTAAGTGAGAAATAAATGTTCCACTCTAGTTTTATTGGGAATAGACGAATTGAGGGTTTCTTTAGAAGAGTAAGTCTGCTATCCAGAAAAGGCAAGGTCATTGGTCTATTGAGAATGAAGATAATTACTGCTAAACAACAAGTATGTGTTGCCCCTTCGCCCAGAAACCGAAGCAGATGTGCAGGCTTTAGGTCAGAGCTGACTTCTTGTCCCCTGCTGACAACACTTCTCTGCTCTGGCTCCAAGACACCCGAGGTTTTGAACGTCAGCATCGGAGTCAGAGAGGCAGCTTGTCACAGGACGCCAGTGTTCAGAGAAAGCACAGGTATGTTTGGCAAAATGTCCTATCTATGTCAGGGCTGGAGGTAAAACCTCTCATTATCCCAAAACCTCCTGGGCTTTTCTCTTTTCTCTAGTTGAGCCACAAAGTAAAATTGAAGTAGCTGTCAGCATTCTGGGTTTGGTGCAACAATTACTATGTTTCCCTGCAGGTAGAACTTTGCAGGGGATCACAATTTCTCTGTCCATTTATTGCTTACAAATGTATTTTGACCATCTGTTTCCTAGGGACCCTCTTTAATTAGAAAGGGGAGGTGAGATTCACTCTGTGCCTGTTTGTAACATCTAATTTGTTCCTTCATCTAACAGTGTTTATTCAATTGGGCCTAAGATATGGTTGAGTGGCCAGCATCTAGAGTTAGGTGGCTTTTTTTTCATCTGATACAGACTTGGATGATGTCATTTGACAAAGGTGATGTTTCATCATTGATTAGTTTATTCATCAGAAGAGTTAAAATTAGGGTGGAGGGAAAATTGAAAATTATCCAAAGCGGCGTGTTCCTGTTTAAAAGTTGAGCTTGACTTTCTAGTTTTACTAAATGTATTATCTCGATATTTTTAGGTGCCATATTCTCTCTGTAGTTTCTTTGGTGGTGGAGTCAGAAGGAGAGTCTGGGAATTCTTTCGGATAGTGGCATGCTGGTGGCTTCAAGGGGCTTGGCGTCAGGAGCCTTGGGGTGAATTCTGCAACTGCTTGCCTGACCCTGGGTGCATCTCACAGATGTTTTGTTTCCTCTTATGAAATTGCCAGCAGATAATGTTCTGCTTAAAGGGGAACCCTCCCATCCTGTTGGTGGGAATGCAAAGTGGTGCAGCCAGTCTGGGAAACAGTGTGGGGGTTCCTCAAAAAGTTAAACATTGAACAACCCCATGATCCAGCAATTGCTCTCCTAGGTATTTACCCAAAGGATACAAAAATGCAGATTCAAAGGGGGAACATGCACCATGATGTTTATAGCAGCAATGTCCACAGTAGCCAAACTATGGAGAGAATCCCAAGATCCATGTACTGATGAATGGATAAAGCAGAAGTGGGATACATATACATAATGGAATATGACCCACCTTCAAAAAGAATGAAATCTTACCATTTGCAAGGATGTGGATGGACCTTGAGTGTATTAAGCTAAGCAAAATCATTGAGGAAAGAGAAATATCCTATGCTCTCACGCTTGTGGAATTTCAGAAAGAAAACAGATGAACAGAGTGGAGGGGTGATGAGAGAGGCAAACAAGGAAATAGACTCAACCTTGGAGAACAAACTGAGTGTTGCTGCAGGACAGGGGCGTGGGGGGAAGAGTTAAATGGGTGAGGGGTATTAAGGAGGGCACTTGTGATGAGCACCGGGTACTGTATGCAGGTGAGGAATCACTAAATCCTACCCCTGAAGCGAATATTCCATGGCATCTGAACTAACTGGAATTTAAGTAAAAGAAGAAAGGAAAAAGTGTTCTGCTTCATGAAGAGTGAGGTAAAATTGTAGTGATTTGGGCTGTACTATTCTATAGATGAGAGTTGTAAAACACCCTGTTGTAGGACACACTAGTTTCTTATCACATAAGGAGTCCTCAGAAAGCTGCAATGAAAGATTCAGGTCTCAGAGCATGTTCATGTTCCACTGATATGTTACAGGTTGCACAGGTAGGAAAGAAGGTGGAGAGAGAAGCAACAGAAGGGGAAAGCAGGTGTGAAACTTTCATTTGTTAGCATTATAGCTTTCATGAAAGCTTTGTGTCAGTGTGATTTTGGAAGCAGAGGGGGAATCCGGGAGCTTTGCAGGAGACAGGGGAGTTCCAGGTCTGGGTAAAGCTGACAGGGGTCCCAGAGGAGAGATGAATGCATTCTGCAGCAGGGTGTGGGCAGGGTGGGTCCAGGGGTGGCTGTGGGTCTCCTGGGTGAGAGTTGTGACAGGTGAGGGCTGTGTGCAAGTTCCTGGCTGAGGACAAGTGAGGCACAGGCGGAGAGCTGGCAGAGAACCTTCTTCTGGGCCACCAGCCTCACCCAACACACACAGCCTCATCTTCTGTCCCTGTCACTCCAATTCAGACTTCTCCGAAGGTGAGTGAGAACACATCAAGAGCATTCTTAACAGAAGGGAAAGCATGTGCAAAGTCTCTGGGGCAGGAGAATTTCAGTTATGTCCAGGAGCAGCAAGAAGGCCCTGTGGCCACAGGAGACATCTTAGGACATGACCTCAGAGAGGTGACAGAAAGCCATTCCAGGGCTATAACCCCATGACACCCTGTTTCACTGGGCCATCCTGGCTACAGTGTTGAGAACAGATGACAGAGGATTGAAGATGGCAAGGGAGGTCCATGACGGAGCTTGTCCAGGAACTCAGGCACTGTGGACCAGACAGGTGGCCTTGGATGGAGTGGTTAGACCTATTCTGGATCCATTTTGAAGATGGAGCTCACAGGATTTTCTGATGGGTTAGCTATTAGGAGCAGGAGAATGGAGGAATTGGGGTAACTCCCAGCTGTTGTGGGTTTTCCTGATCGAGGGGAAGGAGAGGGTTTCTCGGGGGGTAGGAGGTAGTCCATGTTCCGCATGCTGAGGAAGGTGCCTTTCCCAGTGGATCTGCTGAGGTTTGTGTCTGGGAGAAGCTTTCACATCTCCTCCCTCAGCAATGCTTAAATACAAGTATCCCCCACTTTTTAAACGTTCACAGTAAGACACTGGGTTTTCTTGAAAGAACTACACTATTACCCAGCTTCAGCAAGAGGAAGACAACTGAAGAGGATTTCCCTCTTATGAAAAAAGGTGAACAGTGAGAATTGCGTACAGCATCTGTTTTGGGGAGAAGCACGACAGAGGCGGCGTGCACCCCAACCACCTCCTTCCACTGGGAACCGCTCTCCGCATCCAGCCACCAGCACATTAAATGGTGTCTGTGGGCCTCTGCTGTGCTTTATCTTCATTTATGCCGGGCCTCCCTTAGAAACTTGTGTGGTGAGGCCTAAGAAAAGCCAAAGAGAAGGAATTTTGGAGTCTGAGCATACTGTCTAATTGTTCGTGTAAATTAATGGCCATTCCTTCTTGACACCATTTCTGCTGTGCAAGGTTTCTCAGAAGCTCTGTACTTTCAAAGAGCAGGGAAACCTATACCCCATGCTGCGGGGTTAGTTTTAGTCTCCATGCTGGACAGAACATTTCATGACTGTCGGATTTTCTCACTCAAACATTGAGACTTTGACCTCCTTCACCCGTTTCTACCACCCCATCTCCGAATCTGGCACCTACCAATCTGCTCTCAGTATCTATGCGTTCAGTATTTGTTTATTCCATGTGGAATGTACATGAGAGCATCTGGTATTGGTCTTTCTGTGTCTGAGTTACTTGGCATAAGGCCCCCCAGGTCTGTGTTTCCATGTCTGGTTCTTGTGAATAATGCTGCAGTGAACATGGGAGTGCATCTGTGTTTTTGAGGCAGTATTTTTGTGTTCTCCAAATCAATACTCAGTAGAGCCATTACTGGGTCTTGTGGTAGTTGCATTTATTTTTTCAGGAACCTCCATACCGTTTGTCACACTGGCTGCACCAATTTCCATTCCCACCAACAGTGCACAGTGTCTCCTCATCTGCACACCCTTGACCCCACCTGGTGTCTGTCTCTGGGACAATTGCTGTTCCAACAGTTGTGAAGGTATCGCCGATCGTGGGTTTGATGATGTTTCCCTGACGATATTAAGTGATGTCGAACAACTTTCTCTGTCTGTTGGCACCTGTGTGCCATCTTTAGAAAGTATCTATTCACATATTCCCCCCATTTTTTATACAGTTTTTTTTTGTTTTGATTTGTATGAGTGTTGTGTGTATTTTGGATATTAGCGTCTTCTCACACATATGATTCGCAGATATTTTTTTCTTATTGGGTCTGTGGCCTTTTTAGTTTTTGCTGGCTTCTTTTTCCATGTGGAAGATTTCAGTTTGATGTTGTTCCACTTCTTTATTTTTGCTTTTGTTGCCTTTGCATTTGGTGTCCGATCTGAAGACTATTTGCCAAAACTAATGTCGAGAGACTTAGTACCTATGTCTTCTTGGAGGTTTATGGATTCAGGTCTTATGTTCAAATCATTCATCCATTAAAAATTTTGTGTGTGGTGTAAGAAAGTGACCCAGTTATATTCTTCTGCATTTAGTGTCCAGTTTGCCTGTTACCGTTCACTGAAGAGACAGTCCTTCCCTCATGGTATATCTTCTGCTGCTGTGTCGTAAGTTAGGATCATCTACGTGTGGGTAAGTTTGTGAGCTTTCTGTTCTGTTCCACTGACCTGGTGTCTGTGTTTATGCCAGTACCATCCTGTTTTGAAGACAACAGCTTTGTAATCTAGCTTGAAATCCAGGAGTGTGTTGACTGCACCTTTCTTTCTCCATGTTACTTTGGGTATTTGGGGTCTTTTGTGATTCCATACAAGTTTGAGGACTGTTTTCTATTTCCTCGAATAATGCCGCTAGAATTCAGATAGGGATTTCATCACATCCATCGATTGCTTTGGGTACGATGTACATGTTCACATAATTAACTCTTCCAGTTAAGGAGATTGGCATAAGTTTCCATTTGTTGGTGTTACCTTCCAAATCTTTGACCCATACATCCTGCCCCCCTTGACACACCTGTTTTCAATTTCCTTTCTGCCATGTGTTGAGTGTACTGTCTTTCTCATTTTGGTTCCTTTTATTCCTAGATTTTTTTTGATGCAATTGTAAATGGCATTGCTTTTTTAATTTCTCTTTGCGAAAGTGTGTCATCAGTATACAGAAATGCAAGAAGTTGGGTCATCTCGGTGGCCCCATAGGTGAAGCGTCTGCCTTCAGCTCAGGTCATGAACCCAGAGTTCTGGGATGGAGCCCCGTGTTGGGCTCCCCGCTTAGCAAGGGTCTGCTTCTCCCTCTTTCTGTCACTCCCCCTGCTCGTACTTTTCCTCTTCCTATCAAATAAATAAATAAAATCAGAAAAAAAAGACAACAGGTCTCTGTATATTGACTTTATATCCTGCAGCTTTCTTGAATTTGTTTATTCTAACAGATTTTTTTTGTGTGTGTGGAATCTTTCGGGATTTCATGTCCTTTGCAAATAGTGACAGTATTCCTGTATGGATTTCATATCTTTCTCTTTTTTTTTTAAATGAAGTACCCTACAGTACTTCATTTGTTTTTGATGTAGTGTTCCATGATTCATTGTTTGCATATAACACCTAGTGCTCATTATGACACGTGCCCTCCTTTTTTTTAAAAAAGAATTTACTTATTTATTCGACAGAGATAGAGACAGCCAGCGAGAGAGGGAACACAAGCAGGGGGAGTGGGAGAGGAAGAAGCAGGCTCACAGCGGAGGAGCCTGTTGTGGGGCTCGATCCCATAACGCCGGGATCACGCCCTGAGCCAAAGGCAGACGCTTAACCGTTGTGCCACCCAGGGGCCCCAACAGGAGCCCTCCTTAATACCCATCACCAGGATAACCCATTCCCCTACCCCTCCCTTTCTGCAACCTTCAGTTTGTTTCCCAGTGTTAGTAGTCTCTCATGGTTCATCTCCTCCTCTCATTCCTCCCCCTTCACTTTTCCCTTCCTTCTTCTAATGTCCTCCATGCTATTCCTTCCATTCCACGTAGGAGTGAAACCATATGATAATTGTCTTTCTCTGCTTGACTTAATTTCACTTAGCATAATCCCCTCCTGATCCATCCACGTTGGTGCAAATGGTGGGTATTCATCCTTTCTGATGACTGAGTAATAGTCCATTGTATAGATGAACCACATCTTCTTTGTCCATTCATCTGCTGAAGGACATCTTGGCTCCTTCCACATTTTGGCTATTATGGACATTGCTGCTATGAACATTGGGATATAGGTGCCCCTTCTTTTCATTACTCTGTGTCTATGGGGTAAATACCCACTAGTGCAATTGGTGGGTCGTAGGATAGCTCTGTGTTTAAGGTCTTGAGGAACCTCCATATTGTTCAAACGTGGCTATACCAGCTTGAATTCTCACGAATAGTGTAAGAGGGCTCCCCTGTCTCCACATCCTCTCTGAGTTTTTGTAATTTCCTGTCTTGTTAATTTTTTTTCTAGATTTCATTTATTTATTCCACAGAGATTGAGACAGCCAACGAGAGAGGGAACACAAGCAGGGGGAGTGGGAGAGGAAGAAGCAGGCTCATAGCGGAGGAGCCTGATGTGGGGCTCAATCCCATAATGCCAGGATCACGCCCTGAGCCGAAGGCAGACCCTTAACCTCTGTGCCACCCAGGTTCCCCCTGCCTTGTTAATTTTAACCATTCTAACTGGTGTAAGGTGGTATCTCATTGTCGTTTTGATTTGTATTTGCCTGATGGAAAGTGATGTGGGGCCTTTTTTCATGTGCTGTTGGCCATTTGTATGTCTTCTCTGGAGAAGTATCTCTTTGTGTCTTCTGCCCATTTTTTGGGTGTCGAGTTTGAGGAGTTCTTTATAGATCTTGGATACCAGCCCTTTATCTGTAATATCATTTGCAGATATCTTCTTCAATTCCATAGGTTGCCTTTTTGTTTTGTTGATCGTTTGCTTTGCCATGCAGAAGCTTTTTATCCTGACGAAGTGCCAATAGTTCATTTTTGCTTTTATTTCCTTTGCCTTTAGAGATGTGGCTTGCAGAAGTTGTTGTGTCCAAGTTTGAAGAGTTCTTTTGATTTTGATATGATACAGGAATCCATTATCTTTATTTCCTGATTGTATTCGAGTCCTCTGTCTTTCTTGGTGAGTCTAGCTAAGTTTGTCAGTTTTGTTTCTCTTTCCAAAAAAGGCCGCTCTCATTTTCATTGTTTTTTTTTTTTTGTCTTTTTAGTCTCCGTTGGATTTATTTATGCATTCCTTTTTGTTATTTCCTTATTTCTACTAATTTGGGGGTTTGTTTGTTGTTTTATTTTCTACTTCTTTACCACATAAATCAGGTTAGTGGAGAGCATTCTCATGGATTGATGAAGACTTGAATTTCTATGACTGTCCCCCATAACGCTACTTTTGCTGCATCCCATAAGTTTGTGTAGGTTGTCTTTTTCATCAGTGTCAAGGTACTTCTAAAATTTTTTTGATTTCTTCTTTGACTGTTGGTTGTTCAGTAGCATGTTGTTAAATCTCCACATATTTTTTTAAGATTATTTAAGTGTCTGACAGAGAGCGAGACAGCGAGAGAGTGAACGCCAGCAGGGGGGTGGGAGAGGGAGAAGCGGGCTTCCCACTGAGCAAGGAGCCTGATTTGGGGCTAGATCCCAAAATCCTGGGATCAAGACATGAGCTGAAAGCAGATCCTTAATGATTGATCCACCCAGGCCCCAAATATCTCCACCTATTTTTGACTGTCCCATTTTTTTCTTGAGACTGATTTCTAGTTTCATATCATTGTGGTTGGACAAGATTTGAAGCAGAAGGTGAAGAGAGCATTCAGATGAAAGGTTTGTTTCCTGGAGGGTTTTCTGAGGGCAGACCATGAGTTCAGTGGGGATGGAGGAAGGTTTTGTGAGACGGGGGATGGGGTTAACCCTTGTTAGAATTACTGACTACTATCATGAAACCTGTGTGCTACCATTCACACCATAGTCCTGATGGACTTGTACTTCATTAGAAATATTTTCTAGGAGGTGTAGGCATAAACTTCACTTAAAGAAAGGTGCCATGTGGGTTCATGGCATGACCCCAGGTCAGCAACCAGGATGTATGGTATTGTGGGGGATCAGAACCAGGCTTTCTGTGGGAAGTGACAGAAATAGGGTATGGTGAGCTCCATGACCATAGGTGAGGTCCCGAGTGACCCACTGGGTGTTGGGTTCTGTGGATCTGTCTCATCAGGTGCTGTGGAATTCAGGGACACCCTCCTGTCTGTGGATTTGTGTGGAGACAGGTAGACATCAGTGTCTGGCCAGGCACGAGGGTAGCACTGGACCACCACCAGAGGTGCAGCATGCGGGGGAGCCACTGCTTGGTTTCCACGAAAGCTGACCAGGGTCTGTGACCGTGATTCCTAGCAGCTGCAAGGGGAGAGGAGGCCGGGGGTGGTGCACACTTCCTAGACTTGTGGTCAGGACTAGTCTGGAGCCCACTGAAGACAGCCACACCGGGCACAGAAGGCACCCAGTCAGTGTAGCTGTGGGCACTGCTCCCATGGTACCTTCGGGCCGGCTCCATGCTGCCACCTCCTGCTTTTCATCATCATCTTCAAGGTCATGTGCCTCTGCTCTTGCCCCATGGCCTCCGGGGTATTGTCCGTCCTCCATCTGGCCCTCGTCCCTGGTGCCCTGTGCAGTCCGATGCCAGGGTAGCCTTCTCGAGACAAACATCTGGCCCTGATGGAACACTTCCATGGATCTCGTGTGATGCGAGGATGATGCCCTGCCCTGGAAGGGGGCTGCAGGTCCCCAATCAGGAGAGCCATGTCTCCCTTTTCAGCATGGCCTGCCCCCCCGCCTCAGTCTTCTTCAGGGAAGCTCTCCCCACTTCCTGAGATGACAGCTTTGAACTTAAAAATGAATGTTATTTTACATATCTCTATGCCTTAGTTCATCCATGGCATGTCTTTCAACCCCGTTAGTGGGTTTTTTTAGCAGTTCTGAAGGTCTGTCTGCTCAAGGAGGGGACGACCTGGGTGGGGCAGCTTTCCCTCTCATCACCCTCAGCATGTCTCTGAGCCCTGGGGCCAGCTGTCCCAGTGAGGATTGAGGGACATGAGCCAGCCCATCCTGAGCCCAGGCTGTGTCAGATGTGTCGACTGATGCGTGTCAGAGCGGTGCGCACCTGGCATGGGCCAGGGGCAGGCAGTGTCTCCTTCTCATTCCTTCCCTCCCTTCCTCCCAGAGGTAGCTCAGAGCAGCCTTCAACCCCTGCATCTCCAGATCCCTTGACCTATGCCTCCTGTGTTCAGCTGGTGACCTTGGAGTTTTTCATGGATTCTACCACCCGTACCCTCTCCCGTAGCAGTTCCTGGATCAGGGGAGGGGTCGGACCCTTGTCTGTTTTTGGTCTTCTTCCTGTCCTGCACCAAGCCCACCCACCTTCGCATCTTCCATGTATGTGCTTGGAAGCAAGCCCATCCACAGGGAACCTATTAGCCAAATGGATCCAGGCAATGAACATTGAAGTAGAGATCCAGGATCCATAATAAACCTGCTCTGAAATCTGTCCCAAAGTCTGTGACCCTCTCACACTGAAACAGAAACAATAATAGCTTTCTGGACTGTGAAGTGACATGTGTCTCTACTTCCAATCTTGAATGCATAGGTGCTGAGCCTGGACAGAAAAGGACCTCCCGTGGGCTGGAATCCGCGGTAAGAACTCAGTGAAATATGAATTTGAGGCATGAAGTGAATAATTTTTGTAGAGTGAATCCTCTCAAGTAGGGCTTATGCACATTGCACAGGAAAAGCTTTTTCAAAGAGGTTCCTGAAAGAAAATTTTTTTTAAAAAAATTATTTTAATTCCAGTAGAGCTAACATACAGTGTTACATTCGTTTCAGGTGTAGAATAGAGTGATTCAGTAATTCTATGTATTACGCAGTGGTCATCAAGAAAAGCATCCTCTTAATCCCCTTCATCTATTTCACTCATCCCTCTATCCACCTCCTCTCTGGTAACCATCCGTTTGTTCTCTCTTGTTAAGAGTTTGTATTTTGGTGTGTCTCCTTTTTCTCTTTTAGTTATTTATTTTTGTTTGTTTCTTAAATTCCCTGTTAGAGTGACATCGTATGGGATTTGTCTTTCTCTGACTGACTGATTTTAGTTAGGATAATACTCTCTAGCTCCATCCATGTGTCTGCAAATGGCAAGGTTTCATTCTTTTTCAAGCCGAGTAATACTCCATTGTGTGTGTGTGTGTGTGTGTGTGTGTGTGTGTGTGTGTGTGTGTGTGAATACACACATCTATCCTCTCATTTGTCAATTTTTCTACAGACACTTGGGTTGCTTCCATATTGTGATATTGTAAATAATGTTGCAAGAAACATAGGAGTGCACGTATCCTTTTACGTTACTGTTTTCCTATTCTTTCGGTAAATACGAGTAGTGTGATTGTTGGGTCTTAGGGTAGTTCTATATTTAATTGTTTGAGGAACCTTCATACTGTTTTCCACGGTGGCCACCACAGTTTGCATTCCCACCCACAGTTCGCGAGGATTCCCCTTTACCCACATCCTCCCAACACCTGCTCTTTGTTGTGGTTTTGATGTTAGCCATTCTGACAGGTTTGAGGTATTACCTCATTGTCCTTTGGATTTACATTTTCCTGATGATGGGTGATGGTGAACATCTTTTGACGGGACTCTTGGCCATTTGTATTTCTTCTTTGGAGAAATGTCTGTCCATGTCTTCTGCCTATTTTTTAACTGGATTATTTGTTTTTTGGGTGGTCAAGTAGTATCAGTTGTATATGTTTTGGACACTATCCCTTGATTGCATATGATCTTTGCAAATATCTTCTCCCTTTGAGTAGGTTGTCTTATTATTTTTACGTTTTCATTGTTCTTCTGCCGTGTGGAAACTTTTTATTTTGCTGTATTCCCAATAGTTTATTTTTGCTTTCATTTCCTTTGCCTCAGGACACAGTCTAGAAAAACGTTGGTATGGTCCATGTCAAGAAGTTACTGTCTTCCCTCCTGTAGGATTTTTATGGATTCAGGTCTCATGTTGAGGTCTTGAAACTGTTTTGTGTTTGTCTGTATTGTGTAAGAAAGCAGTCTAATTTCATTCTTTTGTGCATAGCTGTCTAGTTTTCCCAACACCATTTGTTGTAGAGACTGTCCTTTTCCCTTTTGATATCGTTGCTTGCTTTGTGGAAGATTCATGGACCACATAATTGTGGGTTTCTGTCTGAACTTGTATCCTGTTCCTTTGGTCGCTGTGTCTATTTTTGTGCCGTACTGTCTTGTTAGGATGACTGCAGCTTTGTAGTATAACCTGAAATCTGAAATTGTGAGTCCTCCAGCTTTGTTTTTCTTTTCCACACTGCACTGGCTGTTCGGAATCTTTAGTGGTTCCATACAAATGTGTAGGATTGTTTATTCGAGGTCTTTTGTTCTTTAATTTAAATTCAATTAGCCAACTTACAGTACATCATTAGTTTCAGATGTAGTCTTCAATAAAATTTCAGTCGTGTGTAACACCCAGTACTCATTGTATCGTGTGGTCTCCTTAATGCTACTCACCCAGTTACCCCCCCCCCCAACTTCTACTCCAACAATCATTAGTTTCTTGCGATTGTTAGGAGTCCATTATGGGATTTCTCCCTCTCTGATGACTTCCCATTCTATTTTCCCTTCCTTCCCCTATGGTCTTCTTCCTTGTTTCTGATATTCCACATAGGAGTGAAAGCATATGATCATTGTCTTTCTTTCATTGACTTATTCCACTCAGCATAATAGCCTCCAGCTCCACCCAGGTCGGTGTGATGGTAAGTATTCATCCTATCTGATGGCTGAGTAATATCCCATTATATATATGATCCACATCTTCTTTCCCCATTCATCTATCCATGCTCATCTGCACTCCTTCCACAGCTTGTCTATTATGGATATTGCTGCTATGAACACTGGGGTGCATGTGTCCCATCTTCACTACCTCTGTCTCTTTGGGGTAAATACCCAGTAGTGCAATTGCTGAGACAAAGGGTAACTTTATTTATAATTTCTTGAGGAAACTCAGTACCATTATCAAGAGTGGCTGTACCAGACTGCATTCGTATAGGGGTGTAAGAGGGTTCCCGTTTCTCCACATCCTCTCCAACATGTATAGTTTCATGTCTTCTTATTTTTAGATATTCGGCCTCATGTGATATGGCATTTATAGGGGTTTAGATTTGCATTTCCCTGAAGCCAAGTGATATGAAGCATTTATGCATGTATCTTTTGGTCACCAGTACGTCGTCATCAGTGAAATGACTTCCCATTTTAATCCATCTCAAGACCTAAAGCTGGGTAAGGCACTGAAGCTGGATGATGCCATCGGTTGGAAGTGTGGAGAATTTCAAAAGATCTCCGTGGAGAGCAAATTTCAAATTCAGTGTGAAGCTACTAATTAGATCCGGGGAGATCTCTGAAAGTGGTGGTTGCTTGGGATGGGCTGAGGGGGGCCCTCCGATTTTCCTATGAATCCTTTCTGCAGCCCCAAATGGAGAGTTTCCTGCTGTGGGGCAGGCTGAGTCCTCTAGTCATGCAGAGGTGAGCCCAATGCCTGGTACCTTGGAGGCAGGCACACGGGGAGGGACCCTCAGCAGAAGACCCAGGGTTAGGTTAGGCCTCAAGAGACAGCAGGTCCGAACTGCCCAGTGCTCAGAGAACTCCCAGGCCGAGTGAGATGAGGGCACAAGGGCGGGTGAGTGTGAGCCTTGGGGTTTCATCCAGAAGGGCCCACAAAGGTCGGGGTTCAGCAGAAGGAGCTCTCAGGGGGTGCCCCATTTCTCTTGTCCTGAATGCTCTATTGTGCCCCAAAATGGTACAGTTTACTGTGGGTTGCAGGCTGAGTCCTACGGTGGGGCTTGGGTGTCCCCAATCCCCCAGAGTTGGGTGCCAAGACCCTGGGGAGGGTCCCCTCTGTGGCCAACCTAGGGTAAGGGTTAGGATCCAGGAGCCCGGCAGGGACAATCTGCAGGCTGTGCGGTGAGCTTTGTGGAGGGCTGAGAGGAGGCCATTGGGGAGGGTGAGCATGGGCCTCAGGGTTGGGGCACGGGGGGCTGCCAAAGGATGGGATGGGCTCCAGGGGCCTCCCCAAGTTCTCGTGCCTTTAGGCTCTGTAGAGCCCCAAGGGGCACGGTTTCCTGTCGAGTGGCAAGCTGAGTCCTGTGGTGGGGCACAGGTATCCCAATTCCCTGGGGCTGCGGTGTAAGGCTCCCGGGGAGGCCCCCACACCCACGGCCGACCTAGGGCTAGGGTTAAGCCCAGGAGCCCCGCAGGCCCGATCTGCTGGCTGTATGGCTAGCTACAGGGGCTGAGGTGAGGCTGTGGGGAGGGTGAGCATGGGCCTCAGGATTGGGGTGCGGGAGGCCACCGAAGTTCGCTGGTGGCTCAGGAGGGCCCCCCTGGTTCTCCCGCCCTGAATGCTCTATGGCCTCCCAATGCGCACTGTTTCCTGCGCGGTGGCAGACTGAGTCCTGCTGTGGGGCTCAGGCGTCCCGAATCCCCGCAGCTGTGGCTCCAGGCTCCTGGGGAGGGGCCCCTCCACAGATGAACTAGGGTTAGGGTTAGGGTTAGGGCCCAGGAACCCCGCAGGCCAGATCTGCCCACTATGTGGCCAGCTCTGCCGCGGGCTGAGGTGAGGGTGTGGGGTGGGGTGAGCATGGGCTTCAAGGTTGGGTTTAGGCATCGCCGAAGTTCGCTGGGGGCTCTGGGGGCCCTCCTGGTTCTCCCGCCCTGAATGCTCTACAGCCTCCCAAGGGGCACGGTTTCCTGCGGGCTGGCAGGCTTTGTCCTGCAGTGGGGCTCAGGTGTCCCCAGTCCCTGGGGCTGCGGCACCGGGCCCCAGGGGAGGGGCCCTACCCAGCCGACCTAGGGTCAGGTGTAGGCCCCAGGAACCCGGCAGGCCTGATCTGCCAGCTCTGCGAGGAGCTCGGTGGCAAGCTGAAGGGAAGGCGTGGGGCAGGATGAGCGTATGCCTCAGGGTTGGGGTGTAGGGGGCTGCCGAGGATTGCTGGGGGCTCAGGGGTGCCCTACCAGTTCTCTTGCACGGGATGCTCTGTGGCGTCCCAAGGGGCATGGTTTCCTGAGGGGTGGCAGGCTGAGTCCTGTGTTGCAGCTCAGGTGTACCCAATCCCTGGGGTTAGGGTACGGATTAGGGTATGGGTTAAGGTTAGGGTATGGGTTACGTTTAGGGTATGGGTGAGGGTAGGGGTTAGGGTTAGGGTAAGGAGAGGGTACGGATTTGGGTACAGCTTAGGGTACGGGTTAGGGTTAGGGTACGGGTTAGGGAACGGGTTAGGGATAGGGATTGGGTACGGTTTAGGGTTAGGGTATGGGTTAGGGTACGGGTTAGGGTACAGTTTAGGGTTAGGTATGGGTTAGGTTATGGCTTAGGGTCCGGGATAGAGATAGGGTACGGGTTAGGGTATGGGTTAGGGTACGGGTTAGGGTATGGGTTAAGGTCAAGGTAAGGGTACTGGTTAGGGTTAGGGTACAGGTTAGGGTACAGATTAGTGTTAGGTATGGGTTAGGGTATGGGTTAGGGTCCGGGTTAGAGATAGGGTATGGGTTAGGGTATGGGTTAGGGTACGGGTTAGGTT
Source organism: Ursus americanus (assembly GCF_024610735.1). Classification (NCBI taxonomy): domain Eukaryota; kingdom Metazoa; phylum Chordata; class Mammalia; order Carnivora; family Ursidae; genus Ursus; species Ursus americanus. The sequence continues at coordinate 1,000,543 of NW_028273661.1, forward strand.
ATGTGTTAAGGTTAATGTAACGGTACTGGTTAGGGTTAGGGTACGGGTTATGGTTTAGGGTTTAGGGTTACGGTTAGGGTACGGGTTAGGTTTAGGGTACGGGTTATGGTATGAGTTAGGGTATGGGTTAGGGTCAGGGTTTAGGGTTTAGGATTAAAGTTAGGGTATGGGTTAGGGTACTTGTTAGGGTTACGGTTAGGTTTAGGGTACGGTTTAAGTTACGGGTTAGGGTACAATTTAGGGTTAGGGTTAGGGTACGGGTAGAGTTAGTGTTAGGGTACGGTTAGGGTTAGGTTTAGGGTTAGGTTACGGGTTAGGGGTAGGGTTAGCTGAAGGTGTACGGTTAGGGGTAGGGTTAGGGGTATGGTAGGGGTCGGGGTAGGGTTAGGGTTTAGGGTTAGGGTTTGGGGTTTGGGGTTAGTGGTTAAGGTTAGGGTTTAGTGTTTAGGGTTTCGGGATTATGGTTAGGGGTTAGGGTTTAGGGTTTAGTGTTAATGTTAGGGTTTGTGGTTTAAGGATTAGTGTTTATTGTTAGGTTTAGGGTAGGGTTAGTGTTAGGGTAAGGGTTAGGGGTTAGGGTTAGGGTTAGGCGTTAAGGTTTAGGGTTTAAGGTTAGGGTTAGGGTTTAGGGTTAGAGTTAGACCCCAGTAGGCCAGCAGGACCATGCGCCAGCTGTGCGGGGAGTGGAGTGGGATGAGGTGAGGGAGCTGGCGAACAGGAGTATGGTATCCAGCGTTTTGGCGCAGGGGGCCTTTGAACGTCGCTAGAGGCTCGGAGGGTCCTGCCCATTTCCCGCCCTGAATGACCGGCGGCGCCCCTAGTGGCCTGGGTGGTGGTGGGTTGGCAGTGTGAGTCTCGCTCTGTGATTTGGGGGTCCCCAATGCCATGCGTTGCAGCGCAAGGCCCCTTGGGAGGGGCACCTCTGGGGCCATCCTAGGGTTACTGTTAGCACCCAGGAGTCCGGTAGACATGATCCACCAGCTGTGCGGTAGCGGATGGCCAGGCCGAGGTGAGGGCGCCAGCGAGCTGGAGTGTGAGCCCAATCATTTTGGCTCGGGGGGCCTTGGAAGGTCGCCAGGGGATTGGAGGGCCCTGCTGGTTCTCCCGCCCTGAAAGGCCAGAGGCGCCCCTAGCGGCCCGGGTGGTGGCAGGGCGGCACGGTGAGTATGGCGCTGGGGCTCGGGGGCCCCAATCCCTGGCGTTGCTGCACGAGGCCCCTTGGGAGGTTCCCTTGGGGGCCAACCTTAGGTTAGGTTTAGCCCCCAGGAGGCTGGCAGGCCCAATCCGCTGGCTGTGCAGTGAGCAGAGGGGCGGGTCGAAGTGAGGGCGCTGGTGAGCGGGAGCATGGGCCCAAGCATTTTGGTGCGTGGGCCCTTAGAAGTTCACCGGGACTCAGAGGGCCCTGCCCATTCTCCCGCCCTGAATGACCGAGGCACCCCTAGTGGCCTGGGTGCCAGCAGGGCGGCAGGGTGAGTCCGGAGCTGGGGCTTGGGGGTCATCAATCCCCGGTGTTTCGGTGACAGGCCCCTTGGGAGGGGCCCTCGGGGGCCAACCTAGGGTTAGGGTTAGCCCCCAGGAGCCCAGAAGGCCCGATCCGCCTGCTGAGCGGCCAGCAGAGGGGCGGGCCGAGGTGAGTGCGCTGGCGAGCGGGAGCGTGGGGCCAAGCGTTTTGGAGCAGGGGGCCTTCGAAGGTCACTGGGGGCTCTGAGGGCCCTGCCCGTTCTCTCGCCTGAATGACCGGCGGCGCCCCTAGCTGCCCGGGTGATGACGGGGCGGCAGGGTGAGTCAGGTGCTGAGTCTCGGGCTTCCCTATACCCGACGTTGCAGTGCCAGTTCCCTTGGGAGGGGCCCCTGGGGCCCGACCTAGGGTTAGGGTTAGCCCCCAGGAGGCCAGCAGGCGCGATCTGCCCGCTGTGCAGTGAGCGGAGGGGCGGGCCGAGGTGAGGGCGCTGGGGAGCGGGAGCGTGGGCACCAGCGTTTTGGCGCAGGGGGGCCTTTGACGGTCACTGGGGGCTCAGAAGGCCCTGCCCCTTCGTTCACCCTGAATCACCAGCGATGCCCCTAGCGGCCCGGGTGGTGACAGTGCAGCAGGGTGAGTCCGGCTCTGGGGCTCTGAGTCACCAATCCCATGCGTTGTAGAGCCAGGCCCCTTGGGATGTGCTCCACCGGGCCGACCTAGGGTTTCGGTTAGCCCCTGGGAGCCCGGCAGGCCCTATCCACCAGCTCTGAATCAAGCGGAGGGGTGGGCCAAGGTGAGTGCGCTGGCGAGCAGGAGCGTGGGAGCCAACTGTTTTGCGCGGGGGGCCTTCGAAGGCTGCCGGGGAAAGTGAGGGCCTTGCCAGTTCTCCCTCCCTGAATGACCTGCGGCACCCCTAGCAGCCTGGGTGGCGACAGGGCGGCAGGTGAATCTGGTGCTGGGGCTCAGGGGTCCCCAATCCACCGCGTTGGGGCACCAGGCCGCTTGGGAGGGTTAGGGTCAGACCCCAAGACGCCAGCAGGCTCAATCTGCCAGCTGTGCGGCGAAAGGAGTGGTGGGTCGAGGTGAGGTCTCTGTGGAGCGGGAGCGTGGGCCCAAGCGTTTTGGCGCAGGGGGTCTTCGAATGTCTTCGGGGACTCAGCGGGCCCTACCTATTCTCCTCCCTGAATGACCGGCAGCGCTCCTAGCTGCCCTGGTGGCGGCGGGGCACCAGGGTGAGTCAGGTGCTTCCGCTCTGGTATCTCCAATCCCCAGCGTTGCAGCGCCAGGCCCCTTGGGAGCGGCCCCTCGGGTGCCAACCTAGGGTTAGGTTTACCCGTAGGAGGCCGGCAGGCCCTATTCGCCAGCTGTGTGGATAGTGGAGTGGCGGACCAAGGTGAGGGCGCTGGTGAGCGGGAGCGTGGGCCCGGGCGTTTTGGCGCTGGGGGCCTTTGAAGGTCACCGTGTCTCAGAGGGCCCTGCCCTTTCTCCCTCCCTGAATAATAGCAGCACCCCAAGACCCCGGGTGGCAGCTGGGCGGCAGGGTGAGTCCGGCACTGGGGCTCAGGGGTCCCCAATCCCCGGAGTTGCGGCGCCAGGCCCATTGGGAGCGGCCGGTCGGGGGTCAATCTAGGGTTATGGTTAGCCCCCAGAAGGCTGGTGGACCCGATCAGTGGCTGTGCAACAGGCGGAGGGTTGCCCCAAGGTGAGGGCGCTAGGGAGCCTGAGCATTACCCCAAGCGTTTTAGCGCAGGGGGCCTTCGAAGGTCAGAGGGGGCTCGGAGGGCCCTGCTGGTTCTCCCACCCTGAATGAATGGCGGCGCCCCTAGCGGCCCGTGTGGGGCGGGGCGGCAGCTTGCATCTGGCGCTGGGGCATGGGGGTTCCCAATCCCCGGCGTTGCAGTGCCAGGCCCCTTAGGAAGGGACCCTCAGGGGCCGTCCTAGGGTTCTAGTTAGCGCCCAGGAGGCTGGCAGGCCCGATCTGCCGGCTGTGCGAGGAGCGGAGGTGCAGGCCGAGTTGAGGGCGATGGCGAGCGGGATCGTGGGCCCCAGAGTTTTGGCGCGCGGGGCCTTGGAATGTTGCCATGGCTCCGAGGACCCTGCCCCTTCTCCTGCGCTGAATAAACAGCGGCGCCCCTAGCGGCTCCATTGGCAGTGGGGCGGCAGGGTGAGTCCCGCGCTGTGGCTTGGGGTCCCCATCCCAAGCGTTGTGACGCCAGGCACCTTGGGAGGGGCCCCTCGGGGGCCAATCTATGGTTGGCTTTAGCCACCAGGAGGCCGGCAGGCCCTATTCGCAACCTGTGTGGAGACCAGAGTGGCAGACCGAGGTGAGGACGCTGGTGAGTGGGAGGGTGTGCCTGGGCGTTTTGGCCTGGGGGGCCTTTGAAGGTCACCGTGTCTTGGAGGGCCCTGCCTGTGCTCCCGCCCTGAATGAACGGCAGCATCCCAAGCCCCTGGGTGACGGCTGGGTGGCAGGGTGAGTCAGGTGCTGAGGCTCGGGTCCCCAATCCCCGGCGTTGCAGCGCCAGGCCCCTTGGGAGAGGCCGCTTGGGGTCGATCTAGGGTTACGGTTAGCCCCCAGGAGGCCGTGGACCCGATCAGCAGCTCTTCGGCACGCAGAGGGTTTGGCCGAGGTGAGGGCGCTGGAGAGACTGAGAATGAGCACAAGCGTTTTAGCCCCGGGGGGCCTTCGAAGGTCCGCGGGGGCTCGGAGGGACCTGCCCGTTCTCCCGCTCTGTATGACCAGCGGGGCACCTAAGGCTCGGGTGGCTGAAGGGCAGCAGGGTGAGTCCGGCACTTGGGCTTAGGGTCCCCATCCCCAGCATTGCAGCGCCAGGCCACTTGGGAGGGTCCCCTGGGGGGCCGACCTAGGGTTAAGGTTAGCCCTCAGGAGGCCAGCAGGCCCGATCCACCCACTGTGCAGCGAGCAGAGGGGCGGGCCGAGGTGAGGGGACTGGGGAGCGGGAGTGTGGGCACCAGCATTTTGGCGCCCTGGGCCTTTGAATGTTGCCATGGCTAGGAGGGACCTGCCCGTTCTCCTGCCCTTAATAACCAGCAGCGCCCCTAGCGGCTCCGTTGCTGGTGGAGCGACAGGGGGAGTCCCGCGCTGCGGCTCGGGGATCCCCAATTCCCGGCGTTGCAGCGCCAGGCCCCTCGGGATGGGCTCCTTGGGGGCAGACCTAGGCTTAGGGTTAGCCCCCAGGAGGCCGGCAGGCCCGATCCGCTGGCTATGCGGTCTGCGGAGGAGCGGTCCGAGGTGAGAGCGCTGGTGAGCGGGAACGTAGGCCCAAGCGTTTTGGTGCGGGGCGCCTTCGAATGTCTCTGGGGGCTCAGAAAGCCCTGCCCCTTCTTTCGCCATGAATAACCGGCGGCGCCCTTAGCGGCCCGGGTGTGGCAAGGCGGCAGGGTGAGTCTGGCACTGGGGCTCGGGGGCCCACATTACCTGGCTTGTGGAGCTAGGCCCCTTGGGAGGGTCCACTCGGGGGACTACCTAGGGTTAGGGTTAGCCCCCAGGAGGCCAGCAGGCCCTTTTCGCTGGCTGTGCGGTGAGCTGATCAGTGGGCCGAGGTGAGGGCGCTGGCGAGCGGGAGCGTGGGCCCAAGCGTTTTGGCACGGGGGGCCTTCGAAGGTCGCTGGGGCTCGGAGGGCCCTGACTGTTCTCCCATCCTGAATGACCGGCGGCGCCCCTAGCGGCCCAGGAGGCGGTGGGGTGACAGGGTGAGTCCGGAGCCGGTCCTCAGGGGTCCCCAATCCCCGGCGTTGCGGTGCCAGGCCCCTTGGAAGGTGCCCCTCGAGGACTGACCTAGGGTTACGGTTAGACCCCAGGAGGCCAGCAGCCCCGATTGGCTGGCTGTGCGGTGTGCGGAGCAGCGGTCCGAGGTAAGGGAGTAGGCGAGCGGGAGCGTGGGCCAAAGTGTTTCGGCGTGGGTGCCTACGAACTTCGCCGGGGGCTCGGAGGGCCCTGCCCGTTCTTTCGCCCTGAATGACCTGCGGCGCCACTCGCGGCACGCGTGTGGCGGGGCGGCAGGGTGAGTGCGGCACTGGGCTCGAGGGTTTGAAATCCCTGGCGTTGTGGCGCCAGGCCACCTGGGAGGGTCCACTCGGGGCCGACCTAGGGTTAGGGTTAGCCCCCAGGAGGCCGGCAGGCCAGATCCACTGGCTGTGTGGTGTGTGAGCGGAGGGCGAGGTGAGGGCGCTGGCGAGCAGAAGCATCGGCCCAAGCGTTTTGACCTGTTGAGCCTTCAAAAGTCGCTGGGGGTTTGGAGGGCCCTGCCTGTTCTTCCCTGAATGATCGGCGGCGCCACTCAAGGCCCGGGTGCCATAGGGGCAGCAGGGTGAGTCCGGCGCTGGGGCTTGGCGGTCCCCAATCCCCAGCGTTGCAGCACAAGGCCCCTTCGGAGGGGCCCCTCGGGGGCCAACCAAGGGTTAGGGTTATCCCCAGGAGGCTGGCAGGCCAGATCCACTGCCTGTGTGGTGTGCGGAGCAGCGGTCCGAGGTGAGGGCACTGGCCAGAGGAAGCATGGGCCCCGGCGTTTTGGCGTGGTGGGCCTTTGAAGGTCGCCGTGTCTTGGAGCGCCTTGCCCGTTCTCCCGCCCTGAATGAACGGCAGCACCACAAACCCCTGGGTGGTGGCTCGGCATCAGGATGAGTCCAGTGCTGAGACTCGGGGTCCCCAATCCCGGGCATTGCAGCGCCAGGCCCCTTGGGAGAGGCCGCTTGGGGTCGATCTAGGGTTACAGTTGGCTCCCAGGAGGCCGGTAGACCCGATCAGCAGCTGTGCAGCACGCGGAGGGTTGGGCCGAGGTGATGGCGCTGGCAAACCTGAGCATGAGCCGAAGCGTTTTAGCACGGGGGGCCTTCAAAGGTCAGCGGCAGCTCGGAGGGCCATGCCCGTTCTCCTGCCCTGATTGACCGGTGGGCCCCTAACGGCTCGGGTGGCTGAAGGGCAGCAGGGTGAGTCCGGCACTTGGACTCAGGGTCCCTATCCCCAGCGTTCCAACACCAGGCCCCTTGGGAAGGCCCTTGGGGGGCGACCTATGGTTAGAGTTAGTCCCCAGGAGGCGGGCAGGCCCAAGACACCACCTGTGCGTCAAGCAGAGAGTTTGGCCGAGGTGAGGGTGCTGGTGAACATGAGCCTAGGCCAAAGCGTTTTGGTTCGGTGCGCCTTCGAATGTCAGCAGGGGTAGAGAGGGCCCTCCAGTTCTCCCACCCTGAATGAATGGTGGCGCCCCTAGTGGCCCGTGTGGGGCGGGGTGACAGCGTGCATCCGGCTCTGGGGCCTGGGGGTCCCCAATACCCGGCGTTGCAGCTCCAGGCCCCTTAGGAAGGGAGCTCCGGGGGCTGTCCAAGATTAGGGTTAGCGCCCAGGACGCTGGCAGGCCCAAGTCGCCGGCTGTGCAAGGAGCGGAGGTGCGGGCCAGGTTGAGGGCGATGCCCAGCAGGAGCGTGGTCCCCAGCATTTTGGTGCTGGGAGCCTTTGAAGGTCACCGTGGGCTCAGAAGTCCCTGCCCCTTCTCTCTCCCTGAATGACCGGCGGCGCCCCTAGCGGCCCAGGTGGCGATAGTGTGGCAGGGTGAGTCCGGCTCTGGGGCTCTGAGTCACCAATCCCCATCATTGCAGAGCCAGGCCCCTTGGGATGTGCCCCACGGGGCCGACTTAGGGTTTTGGTTAGCCCCCAGGACCCTGGCAGGCCCTATCCACCAGCTCTGAATCAAGCGGAGGGGCAGGCCGAGGTGAGGGCGCTGGGAGCAGGAGCATGGGAGCCAACGTTTTTGCGCGGGGCCTTCGAAGGTCAGCACGGGCTCGGAGGGCCCTGCCCGTTCTCCTGTCCTGATTGACCCGTGGTCCCCTAGCGGCTTGGGTGGCTGAAGGGCAGCAGGGTGAGTCTGGCACTTGGGCACGGGGTCCCCATCCCCAGCGTTGCGACACCAGGCCCCTGGGGAAGGGCCCCTCGGGGGCCGACCTATGGTTAGGGTTAGCCCCCAGGAGCCACGCAGGCCCGATACACCACCCGTGCATCGAGAGGACAGTTGGGCCGAAGGGATGGTGCTGGTGAACATGAGCCTGGACCCAAGCGTTTTGGTTCTGGGCGCCTTCGAAGGTCGGCGGGGGTTCGGAGGGCCCTGCCAGGTCTCCCACACCGAATGAATGGCGGCACCACTGGCGGCCCGTGTGGGGCGGGGCGGCAGCGTGCATCCGGCGCTGGGGCTTGGGGGTACCCAATACCCAGCGTTGCGGTGCAAGGCCCCTTAGGAAGGGACCCTCAGGGGCCATCCTAGGGTTCTAGTTAGCGCCCAGGAGGCCGGCAGGCCCGAGTCGCCGGCTGTGCAAGGAGCGGAGGTGCGGGCCGAGTTGAGGGTGCTGGTGAACATGAGCCTGGGCCCAAGCGTTTTGATTCGGGGCGCCTTCGAAAGTAGGTGGGGGCTCGGAGGGCCCTACCCGTTCTCCCGCCCTGAATGACCGGGGGCGCCCCTCGCGGCCTGGGTGGCGGCAGGGTGGCAGGGTGAATCCGGCGCTGGGGCTCAGGGGTCCACAATCCCCGGTGTTGCGGTGCCAGGACCCTTGGGAGGGGCCCTCGGGGGTCGATCTAGAGTTACGGTTAGCCCCCAGGAAGCCGGTGGACCCGATCAGCGGCTGTGCAGCACGCGGAGGGTTGGGCCGAGGTGACGGCGCTGGCGAGACTGAGCATGAGCCCAAGTGTTTTGGTGCGGGGGTCTTGGAAGGTCGGTGGGGGATCGGAAGGACCTGCCCGTTCTCCCGCTCTGAATGACCGGTGGGGCCCCTAGAGGCTCCGGGGCCTGAAGGGCAGCAGGTTGAGACCGGCACTTGGGTTGGGGTCCCCATTCCCGGCGTTGTGGCGCCAGGCCACTTGGGAAGGGCCCCTCCGTGGCCGACCTACAGTTAGGTTTGGCCCTCAGGAGGCCAGCAGGCCCGATACACCGCCTGTGCGTCGAGGGGAGAGTTGGGCGAGGTGAGGGTGCTGGTGAACATGAGCCTGGGCCCAAGCGTTTTGGTTCAGGATGCCTTCAGAGGTGGGTGGGCATTCGAAGGGCCCTGCCCGTTCTCCCACCCTGAATGAATGGCGGCGCCCCTAGCGCCCCGTGTGGGGCGGGGCGGCAGGGTGCATCCAGCGCTGGGGCTTGGGGGTTCCCAATCCTTGGCGTTGCGGCGCCAGGCCCCTTAGGAAAGGACCCTCAGGGGCCATCCTAGGGTTAGGATTAGTGCCCAGGAGGCCGGCAGGCCCCATCCGCCAGCTGTGCGAGGAGTGGAGATGCGGGCCCAGTTGAGGCCAATGGCAAGCGGGAGCATGGTCCCCAGCGTTTTGGCGTCCTGGGCCTTCGAATGTTGCCATGGGTCGGAGGGCCATGCCCATTCTCCTGCCCTGAATAACCAGCGACGCCCCTAGCGGCTCCGTTGGCGGTGGGGTGGCAGGGTGAATCCCACGCTGCGGCTCGGGGATCCCCAATCCCCAGCGTTGCGGTGCCAGGCCCCTTGGGAGGGGCTCCTCATGGGCCGACCTAGGGTTAGAGTTAGCCCCTGTGAGGCCGGCAGGCCCGATCCTCTGGATGGGCGGCGAGAGGTGGGCGGGCCGAGGTAAAGGCGCTGGGGAGTGGGATTGTGGGCCCCTGCAATTTGGTGCGGGAGGCTTCAAATGTTGCCGGTTTCTCCAGGGCCCTGTCAGTTCTGCCGCCCTGAATGACTGGCGGCGCCCCTAGCGGCCCGGGTGGCAGCGTTGTGGGAGGGTGAGTCTGGCTCTGGGGCTTGGGGTCCCAGATCCCAGGCATAGTGGCACCAGGACCCTTGTGAGGGGCCCCTGGGGGGCCGACCTAGGGTTAGGGTTAGCCCCAAGGAGACCGTGACGCCCAATCCGCACGCTGTGAGGCGAGCAGAGGTGTGGGCCGAGGTGAAGGCACTGGGGAGCGGGAGCGTGGGCACCAGCGTTTTGGTGCGGGGAGCCTTTGAAGGTCACCGGTGGCTTGGAAGGCCCTGCCCTTCTCTCGCCCTCTATGACCAGCGGCGCCCCTAGCGGCCTGGGTGGGGACAGTGCGGCAGGGTGAGTCTGGCTCTGGGGCTCTGAGTCACCAATCCCCAGCGTTGCAGAGCCAGGCCGCTTGGGATGTCCCCACAGGGCCGACCTAGGGTTTTGGTTAGCTGCCAGGAGCCCGGCAGGCCCTATCCACCGGCTCTGAAGCAAGCGGAGGGGCGGGCCGAGGTGAGGGCGCTGGTGAGCAGGATCCTGGGAGCCAACGTTTTTGCGCGGGGAGCCTTCAAAGGTCAGCGTGGCCTCGGAGGGCCCTGCCCGATCTCCTGCCCTGATTGACCGGCGGGGCCTCTAGCGGCTCGGGTGGCTGAAGGGCAGCAGGGTGAGTCCGGCACATGGGCTCGGGGTCCCCATCCCCAGCGTTGCGACGCCAGGCCCCTTGCGAAGGGCCCCTCGGGGGCCGATCTATGGTTGGGGTTAGCCTCCTGGAGCCCCGCAGGCCCGATACACCACCTGTCCATCGAGGGGAGAGCTGGGCCGAGGTGAGGGTGCTGGTGAACATGAGCCTGGGCCCGAGGGTTTTGGTTCGGTGCGCCTTCGAATGTCGGCAGGGGTTTGGAGGGCCCTCCAGTTCTCCCACCCTGAATGAATGGCGGCGCCCCTAGCAGCCCGTGTGGGGCGGGGCGGCAGAGTACATCCGGCGCTGGGGCCTGGGGGTCCCCAATCCCCGGCGTTGCGGCTCCAGGCCCCTTAGGAAGGGAGCTTCAGGGGCTGTCCTAGGGTTAGGGTTAGCGCCCAGGAGGCCGGCAGGCCCGAGTCGCCGGCTGTGCGAGGAGCGGAGGTGCGGGCCAGGTTGAGGGCGATGCCCAGCAGGAGCGTGGTCCACAGCATTTTGGCGCCCTGGGCCTTCGAATGTTGCCATGGCTCGGAGGGCCCTGACCTTTCTCCTGCCCTGAATAACCAGCGACACCCCTAGCGGCTCCGTTGGCAGTGGGGCGGCAGGGTGAGTCCCGCGCTGCGGCTCGGGGATCCCCAATCCCCAGCGTTGCGGGGCCAGGCCCCTTGGGAGGGGCTCCTCGTGGGCAGACCTAGCGTTAGAGTTAGCACCCAGGAGGCCGGCAGGCCCAATCCTCTGGCTGGGCGGCGAGAAGTGGGTGGGCATAGGTAAAGGCGCTGGCGAGCGGGAGCCTGGGCCCCTGCATTTTGGCGCGGGAAGCTTCAAATGTCTCCGGTTTCTCCAGGGTCCTGTCCCTTCTCCCGCCGTGAATGACTGGCGGCGCCCCTTGCGGCGTGGGTGGCGGGGTTGCAGCAGGGTGAGTCTGGCTCTGGGGCTTGGGGTCCCCGATCCCTGGTGTAGCGGCACCAGGAACCTTGGGAGGGGCCCCTGGGGGACCGACCTAGGGTTAGGGTTAGCCCCCAGGAGGCCAGCAGGCCCTATCTGCCCACTGTGCGGCGAGTAGAAGGGCGGGCCGAGGTGAGGGCGCTGGGGAGTGGGAGCGTGGGCACCAGCGTTTTGGTGCGGGGAGCCTTTGAAGGTCACCGTGGGCTCAGAAGTCCCTGCCCCTTCTCTCTCCCTGAATGACCGGCGGCGCCCCTAGCGGCCCAGGTGGCAATAGTGTGGCAGGGTGAGTCGGGCTCTGGGGCTCTGAGTCACCAATCCCCAGCGTTGCAGAGCCAGGCCCCTAGGGATGTGCCCCGCGGGGCCGACCTAGGGTTTTGGTTAGCCCCCAGGAGCCTGGCAGGCCCTATCCACCGGCTCTGAATCAAGCGGAGGGGCGGGCCGAGGTGAGGGCGCTGGGAACAGGAGCATGGGAGCCAACGTTTTTGCACGTGGGGCCTTTGAAGGTCAGTGCGGGCTCGGAGGTCCCTGCCCGTTCTCTTGTCCTGATTGACCCGTGGTCCCCTAGCGGCTTGGGTGGCTGAAGGGCAGCAGGGTGAGTCCGGCACATGGGCACGGGGTCCCCATCCCCAGCATTGCGACGCCAGGCCCCTGGGGAAGGGCCCCTCGGGGGCCGACCTATGGTTAGGGTTAGCCCCCAGGAGCCACGCAGGACCGATACACCACCTGTGCATCGAGAGGACAGTTGGGCCGAAGTGAGGGTGCTGGTGAACATGAGCCTGGACCCAAGCGTTTTGGTTCTGGGCACCTTCGAAGGTCGGCGGGGGTTCGGAGGGCCCTGCCAGGTCTCCCACCCGGAATGAATGGCGGCGCCACTAGCGGCCCGTGTGGGGCGGGGCGGCAGCGTGCATCCTGCGCTGGGGCTTGGGGGTACCCAATGCCCGGTGTTGCGGTGCCAGGCCCCTTAGGAAGGGACCCTCAGGGGCCGTCCTAGGGTTCTAGTTAGTGCCCAGGAGGCCGGCAGGCCCGAGTCGCCGGCTGTGCAAGGAGCGGAGGTGCGGGCCGAGTTGAGGGTGCTGGTGAACATGAGCCTGGGACCAAGTGTTTTGATTCGGGGCGCCTTCGAAAGTAGGTGGGGCCTCGGAGGGCCCTACCCGTTCTCCCGCCCTGAATGACCGGCGGCGCCCCTAGCAGCCTGGTGGCGTCATGGCGGCCGTGTGAGTCCGGTGCTGGGGCTCGGGGTTCCCAATCCCCGGCGTTGGGCAGCCAGGCCCCTTTGGAGATTGCCTTGGGGGCCGACCTAGGGTTAGGGTTATCCCCCAAAAGCCTGTTAGGCCCGATCCGCCAGCTGTGTGGCAAGAGGAGGGGTCGGCCGAGGTGAGGGCGTTGGTGAGCGGGAGCGTGGGCCCAAGCGTTTTGGCGCAGGTTGCCTTCGAAGATCTCCGGGGGATCGGAGGGCCCTGCCCGTTCTCCCTCCCTGAATGACCAGCGGCGCCCCTAGCGGCCTGGGTGGCGGCGGTGCGACACGGTGAGTCCGGCGATGGGGCTCGGGGGTCCCCAATCCCAGGCATTGTGGTGCCAGGCCCCTTCGGAGAGGACCCTCAGGGGCCCACCTAGGGTTATGGGTAGCCCCCAGGAGGAGGGCAGGCTTCATCTGCCGGCTCTCCGGTGAGCGGAGGGGCCGGCCGAGGTGAGGGCGCTGAGGAGCGGGAGCATGGGCTCAAGCGTTTTGGATGGGGGGGCCTTCGAAGGTCGCCGCGGGCTCAGAGGGCTCTGCCCGTTCTCCCGCCCTGAATGACCAGTGGCACCCCTAGTGGACCGGGTGGCGGTGGGGCGGCACGGTGAGTCCGGCGCTGGGGCTGGGGGTCCCCAATCCCCGGCGTTGCGTTGCCAGGTCCCTAGGGATGGCCCCCTAGGGGGCCTACCCAGGGTTCGGGTTAGCCCCCAGGAGGCTGGGAGGCCCGATCCGCCGGCAGTGCGGCAAGCGGAGGGGCAGGCCGAGGTAAGGGCGATGGCGAGCGGGAGCGTGGTCCCAAGCACTTAGGCACGGGGGGCCTTTGAAGGTCACTGGGGGCTCGGAGGGCCCTGCTCATTCTCCTGCCCTGAATGAAAGGCGGTGCCCCTAGCGGCCCGGGTGGTGACGGGGCTGCAGGGTGAGTCAGGCGCTGGGTCTCCTGGGTCCCCAATCCCAGGCGTTGCAGCGCCAGGCCCATTGGGAGGGGCAGCTCCGGGCCCGTCCTAGGGTAAGGCTTAGCCCCCAGGAGGCCAGCAGGTCCGATCCAGCAGCTGTGCGGTGAGTGGAGGGTCGGGCCGAGGTGAGGGCGCTGGCGAGCGGGAGCGTGGGCCGAAGGGTTTTGGTGCGGGGGGCCTTCGAAGGTCGCTGGGGGCTTGGAGGGCCCCGCCCTTTCTCCCGCCCTGAATGACCGGTGGAGCCCCTAGCGGCTCAGGTGGCAGTTGAGCCGCAGGGTGAGTCTGGCGCTGGGGCTCGGGGTTCTGAATCCCTGGCGTTGTGGGCCAGGCCCCTTGGGAAGGGCCCCTCGGGGGCCGACCTAGGGTTAGGGTTAGCCCCAAATATGCTGGCAGGCCTGATCCGCCAGCTGTGGGGCGAGCGGAGGGGTGGGCCAAGGTGAAGCGCTGGCGAGCAGGAGCATGGGCCAAGCGTTTTGGCGCGGGGAGCCTTTGAAGGTCGCCGGGGTCTTGGAGGGACCTACCCGTTCTCCCGCCCTGAATGACCGGCGGCGCCCCTAGCGGGCCGGGTGGTGGCGGGGTGGCATGGTGTGTTCGGAGCTCGGGCTCGGGGGTCCCCAATCCCTGTGTTGCGAGGCCAGGCCTCTTGGGAGGGGCTCTCTGGGGGCCAACCTTGGGTTAGGGTTAGCCCCCTGGAGGCCGGCAGCCCCAATCCACCATCTGTGCAGCGAGCGGAGGGGCAGGCCTAGGTGAGGACACAGGCGAGCAGGATCGTGGGCCCAAGCGTTTTGGTGTGGGGTGCCTTCGAAGGTCGTCCGGTGCTTAGAAGGTCCCTGCCCGTTCTCACACCCTGAATGATCAGCGGTGCCGCTAGTGGCCTGGCTGTTGGCGGGGCAGCAAGGTGAGTCTGGCGCTGCGGCTCGGGGGTCAGCAATCAGACACGTTGTGGCGCCAGGCCCCATCGGACGAGCCCCTCCGCGGCCGACCTAGGGTTAGGGTTAGCCCCCAGGAGGCCAGCAGGCCCGATCCGCCAGCTGTGGGGCGAGGGGAGGGGCTGGCCAAGGTGAGGGCGCTGGCGAGCGGGAGCGTGGGCCCAAGCGTTTTGGTGCGGGGGACCTTCGAAGGTTGCCGGTGCCTTGGAAGGCCCTGCCCCTTCTCCCTCCCTGAATGACCGGCCGCGCCCCTAGCGGCCCAGGTGGAGGTAGGGCAGGAGGGTGAGTCCGGTGCTGGGGCTCCGGAGTCCCAAATTCTCGGTGTTGCGGCAATAGGAACGTGGGATGGGCCCCTCGGGGGCCCACCAAATGTTAGGGTAACACCAAGGAGGCTGGCAGTCCCGATCCACTGGCTGTGCTGCAAGCGGAGGGGCGGACCGAGGTGAGGGCGTAGGCGAGCGGGAGCATGGGCCCAAGTGTTTTGCGCGGGGGCCTTCGAATATCACCAGGAGCTCGGAGGGATCTGCCCTTTCTCCTTCCCTGAATGACCGACAGTGCTCCTAGCGGCCCAGGTGGCGGCGGGGCGACACAGTGAGTCCGGCGTTGGGGCTCAGGTGTCCCCAATCCCAGGCATTGCGGTGCCAGGCCCCTTCGGAGGGGCCCCTTAGGGGCCAATCTAGTGTTATGGGTAGCCTCCAGGAGGAGGGCAGGTCTCATCCGCGGGCTCTGCAGCGAGCGGAGGGACCGGCCGAGGTGAGGGCACTGAGGAGCGGGAGCCTGGGCTCAAGCATTTTGGATAGGGGGGCCTTCAAAGGTCGCCACGGGCTCGGAGGGCCCTCCCGTTCTCCCGCCCTGAATGACCAGCGGCACCGCTAGCGGCCCAGGTGGCGGCGGGGCAGCAGGGTGAGTCCGGCCCTGGGGCTTGGGGGTCCCTAATATCCGGCATTGCGGCGCCGGACCACTTGGGCGGGCCCCTCGGGGGCCGACCTAAGGTTAGGGTTAGCCCCAGGAGGCTGGCAGGCTTGCTCCGCCCATGTGCTGTGAATGGAGGTGTGAGTCGAGGTCAGGAAGCTGGTGAGTGGGAGCGTGGGCCAGAGCATTTTGGCTTTGGCTCGGGGTGCCATCGAAGGTCGCAGGTGACTCGGAGGGTCCTGCCATTTTGTCGCCCTGAAGGACTGGCGATGCCCCTAGAGCCCCATGTGGCGGTGGGGCGGCAGGGTGTGTTCGGCGCTGGGACTTGGGGGTCCCCAATCCCCGGCGTTGTGCCACCAGGCCCCTTGGGAGGGGCCCCTCGGGGGTGACCTAGGGATAGAGTTAGCCCCCAGGAGGCCGGCAGGCCCGGGAGCGTGGGCCCAAACGTTTTGGCGCAGGGGGCCTTCGATAGTCGCCGGGGGCTAGGAGGGCCCTGCCCATTCTCCCGCCCTGAATGACCGGCTGCACCCCTAGCAGCCCGAATGGCGGCGAGGCGGCAGGGTGAGTCCGGCGCTGCAGCTCGGGTGTCCCCAATCCCTGGCGTTGCGGCGCCAGGCCCCTTGGCAGGGGCCCCTTGGGTCTGACCTAGGGTTAGGGTTAGCCGCCAGGAGGCTAGGATGCCTGATCCACTGGCTCTACAGCGAGCGGAGGGGCGGACCGAGATGAGGGCGCAGGCGAGCGGGTGCATGGGCCCAAGCGTTTTGGCGCGGGGGGCCTTCGAAGGTCACCAGGGGCTCGGAGGGATCTGCCTGTTCTCCCTCCCTAAATGACCGACAGTGCTCCTGGCGGCCCGGATGGTGGCGGGGTGACACGGTGAGTCTGGCGCTGGGGCTCGGGGGTCCCCAATCCCAGGCATTGCAGTGCCAGGCCCCTTCGGAGGGGCCCCTCAGGGGACAACCTAGGGTTCTGGGTAGCCCCCAGGAGGAGGGCAGGCCTCATCCGCCAGCTCTGCGGCGAGTGGAGGGGCAGGCCGAGGTGAGGGAGCTGAGGAGCGGGAGCGTGGGCTCAAGCGTTTTGGATGGGGGGGCCTTCAAAGGTCCCTCGGGCTCGGAGGCCCCTGCCCATTCTCCCGACCTGAATGACCAGTGGCACCCCTACCGGCCCAGGTGGCAGCGGGGCGGCAGGGTGAGTACGGCGCTGGGGATCGGGGCTCCCTAATACCCGGTGTTGTGGCCTCAGGCCCATTGGGATGTGCCCCTTGGGGGCCGACTTAGGGTTAGGGTTAGCCCCCAGTAGGCTGGCAGGCTCGTTCCGCCCATGTGCGGTGAATGGAGGCGTGGGTTGAGGTGAGGTAGCTAGCGAGCGGGGGTGTGGGCCAGAGTATTTTGGCTTTCGCTCAGGGTGCCTTCGAAGGTCGCAGGTGGTTTGGAGCATCCTGCCAGTTCTGTCACCCTGAAGGACTGGTGACGCCCCTAGCACCCCATGTGGCGGCAGGGCGGCAGGGTGCGTCCGGTGCTGGGACTTGGGGGTCCCCAATCCCTGGCATGCGGCACCAGGCCACTTGGGAGAGTCCCCTCAGGGGCGACTTAGGGATAGGGTTAGCCCCCAGGAAGCCAGCAGGCCCGATCCGCCAGCTCTGCAGGGAGAGGAGGGGTGGGCCGAGGTTAGGACGCTGGGGGAGCAGGAGCGTGGGAGCCAGAGTTTTTGCCCGGGGGAACTTTGAAGGTCGCAGGGGGATCAGAGGGCCCTGCCCGTTCTCCCTTCTTGAATGACTGGCAACGCCCCTAGCGCCCTGGGTGCTTGCGGGGTAGAAGAGTGAGTCCAGCACTGGGCTCGGGGGTTGCAAATCCCCGGCGTTGTGGCGCCAGGCCCCTTGGGAGGGGCCCCTCAGGGGCCGACTAGGGTTAGGGTTCGTCCCCAGGAGGCCGGCAAGCCCGGCACTAAGTGGCTCTGGTAATGTAACAAAAATGCCATACACTTATATGTAAGAAATAACAGTGTACAGGAGCCCTCTTACCCTAACATCATCCTTTGTGAATATGGAAGCCAGCCCCAAGGTGGTCGTGGAAGTCTGACGAAAGGGCTAAGCACTTTCCTCTGAGTCACCACACTATACAGGGAAAGACCAATTACATCATCTTTCACGTGTAGGAAGCATTAATGAAAAGGTTCTGGAATTTCGAGGACTCTGACCCATCCTTATTGGTAATAAACCACCGTGTACAGGAAAACACCTTCAACTCTCATCAGCCTCCTCAATCCTGATTCCGATTCAACTTTGGGTGTGTAGGACTAGGGAAATGTCCACATCTTATTGCTAAGAAAGAACGATATCAGGGTAATGCCCTTCAAGTCACCTCAGCCTTCCTGAAGACGGAAGCAGGAATCAAGGTGGTTATGTTACCATGAGGTAAGGAAGATGAGCATATAAGTGAGAAACAACAGTGGGCAGGACCTCTCTTCCAACGAACAGTATCTTTGCTTAATGTTGAATCCCTATGGTAAGTGGTTGTGGGCATTTGTGAGGTCAAAATTTTAAGTGTTTTGTAAAACCTCTTGGCCATTCACAGATGAGACTAAGGTAGTTGGGGACTCCTAGGCAGTGATTTGTCCACTGTCAAAAATATGAAAAGATAAAAGAGACAGATGAGGTCTCCTCAGGCATTGTCCTTTATCCTCATCCTCCGTGAGGATGGCCATCTCTGGACAGCTCAGTGGCAGGGTCTCATTCACAGTGGGGGCATCTGTTCCTCACAGACATCAGGCAGGGAAATGGATTTGGTTCTCTGTGCCAGCCCAGACACAGCTGAGTGTCACAGCACCCTCTCGTGGGCTCATAAGAGTTTCACTGTCACCAGGCAGGTCATTGTATTTGATAAACCACTGTGAGAGTTTGCAATTGCCTTCATCTGCAACTTCCTAGAGGCAAATGCAGGTCTCTGGTACCATGTGAAGTCATGTGAAGGCATTGTGAGAAAGTGTCCTTTTGCTTAAGAAAAACATGGCTGGGGCTCCTGGCTGGCTCAGCCAGTTAAACATGGGCCTTTGGCTCATGTTATGATCCCAGGGTTCTGGGATCGAGCCCGGGCTCCCTGCTCAGCAGGAAAAGAGGTTGGGAAATAGCTTAGAACCCACAGAGAATGTGAATAAAGGGGAGTGAGATGGAACTTGGTCTGTGTTTTGCTTTAGGGATTGGAAGTTATTTTTTTCTCAATTGTGATTGTTCTTGAAACAGAAAAGCTGTATTGGTATTTTTTTACCTTTAATTTTTTTCTAATAACAATTTTTTATTATGATATGTTAGTCAGTATACAGTATTTCCTTAGTTTTTGATGTAGTGTTCTGTGATTCATTATTTGCATATAACACCCAGTGCTCCATGCAATATGTACCTTCCTTAATACCCATCACTGGCCCATCCCAATCCCCCACCCCTCTCCCCTCTGAAGCCCTCAGTTTGTTTCCCAGAGTCCATAGTCTCTCGTGGTTCATTCCCCCTTCTGTTTACGGTCCATTGTCTAAAGGGACAGGCAGTGGAAGTTCACCAAATATAAGATCGAAATTGAATTGTTCATTACAGATGCCACCAAGTAGTTCCCAGACATTTCATGCTACTGTAGTAATTCATTATACCTGTGCAGGTGCACGTGAGAGACAATTGATGCATGCAGAGTGGTAATAAAACACACCCCTCAGTAGTAGAATAATAGGGGATGCATATGTGTAAAATTATTTGACTACAGCTTCCATGCTTTCCCTTTGGTTCCTTATTATCTATGAAATTGGACAATTCTTGTTCTCTAGGCTTAAAACTCATTGTCAGTATTTAGAGTTTTTCAATGCTGATCTTCTCCTGTATAAGTTACCAAAAACCTAAAATATGTATGAACTTAAAAAACGCTATATTGAAAATGACAGCAGGGAAGTTCCATTTTGTGAATATTGTGTCAATGGATCTCTATTTTGACATGAGTGTTCATTAGAAATGATGACATTTCATGTGAGTATAAATATCAATGTGAAAAAGAAAAGGTAGGAAGAACCTTGAATGTTTAAGTAATTGCTGAAATGACAGGTGTGTGTGTGTGTGTGTGTGTGTGTGTGTGTGTGTGTGTAATTGATTTTCAGTGAATGGTTCAGCTTCTTGTAGGGCCTCCGAGAGAGCCCAGGTGAACCTTTCAATGAGTTGGTATCTGTTTTCAGAACATGGGAATCTCTTAGTCCAATAGTCAATCAGGCAAGCTTTGAGGTCCTGAAGAGTTTCAGTCCTCAGAGATGGTGTTGCAGACCCTTGTGAGCAAACCCTAGGGTATGCTCAGAGCCCTCATTAGCTGGTACCAAGGTGTGACGATTTCAGACAACATTTCCCAAAGAAGTACCTCTTGAGTCTCTGTCCTTGTCAGTTCCCTACACTTCCTTACACTAGTTATGTGATCAGTGTGTTTCAGGATAATCCCCACATGTGATTTTTGCTATTTCCTACTAGTTCTATCTGTTTCTCACCTTCTTCTTTTATGGTAGGGGTTGGGAAGCAATCTGTGTGGTGTAGGAAGGTGTGTGGTAGTTGTCTGCCTTCAGAGGACCGAATGCTGCCTAGAAATTGTACTGTAGTTTGAGGTCAATTGTCCATCCTCTGAGTGTCAGGAATTCCATCACTTTACTTTGATGCTAGTCTGTTCTTCAAGCTTTCCTCAGAAATAAGGACGTCATCCATCTAGGGAATACTGGTTTGTGTGTATGTTTTCATTTTAGGAAAGGCCTTGCTGTTCCTGAAAATAATACTGTAGAGCACCCTTTCCTGTTCTTATTGGCCATCAGTCAATCTTTTGTGAAGTATTTGTTTATAAATAGACTTTTTATTGTTGATGACCAGGAATTCTTTATTGACAAGTCTTTGTCAGTGTGTGTATTGCAAATCTGTACTTCCCAGCCTGCGGTTCACTTTTTCATTTTCATATGGTCATAAGATAAGGAGAAATGTCACATTTTTATGAAGTCCCACTGAATTCTTTTA
Organism: Ursus americanus; assembly: GCF_024610735.1. Lineage (NCBI taxonomy): Eukaryota > Metazoa > Chordata > Mammalia > Carnivora > Ursidae > Ursus > Ursus americanus. Next base: position 1,020,364 of record NW_028273661.1, read on the forward strand.
AATGGTTAGTGCACCCTATGTCCTACCCCATGATTGACAGGTTCTACGGTTTCTTTCAGAAACTGTCCAATGGGAAGCTACAATCCATCTCAAATTTATAAATTGCATTTTTAATTCTAAGGGTATTTATAGACTGTTTTGGATTTTCTATGTACACAATTGTATTATCTGTGAATAGTCACAATTATCCCCTCAATTCTTATACTTTTTGTTTCTCTTGCCTTCTAACACTGGTAGACTCTCCGATGCCACGTTGAATAGAGGAGCATTGTTGAAGATTTTAATATACCTTTCTCAATATCTGACAGAAAAAGCAGACAAAACATTGGTAACAAATGTGACCTAATTGACATATAGGGAACATTCCATAATAAGTGCAGAATACATTATTTTCAAGTGGTCATACACTCTTTACCCAAATAGATGATAGGTGGGGCCACGAATGAAGTCTACAAATGTTAAACCCTGAAATTAACTAGATTCTATTCTTAGACCACAGGCGAATTGAGCCATAGTCATAGCGAAAAGAAAACCAGGAAGTCCTTCAATGTTTAAAAATTAAATGGAACTTTGCTACATATCCTAAAGGTCAGAGAGGGAATCTCAATGGAAATTCTGAACCTTTTCTACGTGAGGGCTCACACACAATGGCACTTTCTTTGTGAAGAGCATTATAATAACCTAGCCAGGAGTTGAGCCTTAAGTCAGAGTTCTGCCTGCCCCAGCCACACCTGGCAGCCTTGGCCTGTGGTCCGCCTCAGCTGTCCTTTCTGGTGGCCCTGAGCTAAGGGGGTCAACATGGCCATATGGAAATGGAAAGCTCCCCACTCATAGTGATGGCGGTTCCCCCTCCCCAGCTGCCCTTTCTGGTAGCTCTGAGCTAAGGGGGTCAACATGGCCGTATGGTAATTAGAAGCTCCCCACTCTTAGTGATGACGTTGCCATCGTATCATCCTCACCAGTCCAACAACATGATTTCTGACTGAACTATGACACAAGCGTGACTTCTTGGCCTTCCTTCAGGTTTGAAAATCATCTGGTGAGTCATCTATTAGAAATATGGATTCAACATGTGTTCTTTCTTCTGGAAAAGAAATAGAACCAATAGCAATTAGGGCTTCCTGAGCACCTGTACTTGAGAGACATCATACTGGCTCTTTGTAGCATTCTGCCTCTTAAACTTCTCAACTAGGGTGTAGATATTTTTAGGCACATTTTCAGGTGGTTAGACAGGGACTCGGATGATATGAGTCACAGAGGATTTTAGTGTCAGAAACCTAAGTGGGATCCCCAAATTGACTCCAAATCCCTTGTTGTTCCATACAGGGTACTATCTTCCTCTTAACTCTGGTCTTCTCGATCTGGAAACCTATCAAGTATCAGGATTTTCTTGTCATGTGGACAACTGGAACGAATTCAGCGGGCCTTTCACCTCTACCCATGGTGATCATTAAGATCATTATCTCAGTGGAGGACCTCTGGGTAAGATACTCAAAGATCCTTAGGAACAGAGACAGTATAATATTTTTCTGGTATTAAAGTTACTGAAACCAACTATCTTTTTTAGTCCATTCAGGCTCTGGTATGTTCAGAGGGTGCTGTAAAACAGGTCTGAAATAGTATTTAAAAACACTCAGCTCAGCCTCTTCTACAAAGTGAGCCAATGCTTATAAACATGGCTAAAATATTCCCTTACCTACGATTACTTCCCAGCCATCGTAGTGTTTATATGGTATGACTGTGACTTACATTAGTCAACATTTGCAGAGAAAGAACTTAGTGCATCCAGGGGGCACTTCATGTTGAAATTAGTTTGTGACAACGAGCTACTGTGTTTTATTCTGCAGTACAAATGAATAGTGCCAGACATCTCTAAGGTGTCTAGCAGTTCTACAATTCTGATTTTAAGTGGTCTGTGTGCTTCAGAGATTTGGGCAGGAGAAGGGCAGGAGCCCAGAGACTGTGAACACTTCTGTTACCTGTGCTGACCATGGAGCAGGTAGCCTTCTGTGGGCATCATTTTGATTTCTTGGTACTCTTGTGAAAGGTGCTTTTGTCTCAAATTCCTCCATTTTAGAAGTAATTATAATGATGAAAGTAATTTTTATCTTATATCATCTGTGGGCGCTGATCCTGGGCTCCCAGGGAAGTTATCCCTTAACATTTTACCCGTCTCAAAATGACTAGGCAAAACCTCAAAGCATGGGCCTTGTTTCTGCCCCAAGCATGTTGTACATCTGCTTTGAGAAGAAAACAATAACCAAAAATGCCAACATAAAGATAAGAAAAAATAAAGAACCTCTTTGGCTCCCATAAGATTAAAGTCATACTCACATGTACATACTGAAAACATAAGAAAGAGTCTGTCACTTTCTGGAATCTAAGAAGATCCTCATTGTGGTGTGTAACTCTGTATGTAAAATAAAACAGAAAAAAATACATAAGCCTGCCCCAAAAGTTCCTTCCCCGGAGCACTCCCTTCTTGGTGAAGATTGTGTCTCCCAGGCAGCTGTCCTGACTTGGGTTTGAATAAAGGTCTCTTCCTTTCTCTCTAAAATGTTTTTAAAAGTTCATTCATGCAATGTTGACAATAACAGTGTTTTCTATTTAAGTGAGAAATAAATGTTCCACTCTAGTTGCATTGGGAATAGACGAATTGAGAGTTTCTTTAGAAGAGTAAGTCTGCTATCCAGAAAAGGCAAGGTCATTGGTCTATTGAGAATGAAGATAATTACTGCTAAACAACAAGTATGTGTTGCCCCTTCGCCCAGAAACCGAAGCAGATGTGCAGGCTTTAGGTTAGAGGTGCCTTCTTCTCCCCAGCTGACAGCACTTCTCTGGTCAGGCTCCAAGAAACCCGAGGTTTTGAACGTCACCATCTGAGTCAGCGAGGAAGCTTGTCACAGGACGCCAGTGTTCAGAGAAAGCACAGATATGTTTGGCAAAATGTCCTATCTATGTCAGGGCTGGAGGTAAAACCTCTCATTATCCCAAAACCTCCTGGGCTTTTCTCTTTTCTCTAGTTGAGCCACAAAATAAAATTGAAGTAGCTGTCAGCATTCTGGGTTTGGTGCAAGAATTACTTAGTTTCCCTGCAGGTAGAACTTTGCAGGGGATCACAATTTCTCTGTCCATTTATTGCTTACAAATGTATTTTGACCATCTGTTTCCTAGGAACCCTCTTTTATTAGAAAGGGAAGGTGAGATTCACTCTGTGCCTGTTTGTAACATCTAATTTGTTCCTTCATCTAACAGTGTTTATTCAATTGGGCCTAAGATATGGTTGAGTGGCCAGCATCTAGAGTTAGGTGGCTTTATTCATCTGATACAGACTTGGGTGATGTCATTTGACAAAGGTGATGTTTCATCATTGATTAGTTTATTCATTAGAAGAGTTAAAATTAGGGTGGAGGGAAAATTCAAAATTATCCAAAGCAGCCTGTTCCTGTTTAAAAGTTGAGCTTCACTTTCTAGTTTTACTAAATGTATTATCTCGATATTTTGAGGTGCCATATTCTCTCTGTAGTTTCTTTGGTGGTGGAGTCAGAAGGAGAGTCTGGGAATTCTTTGGGATAGTGAAATGCTGGTGGCTTCAAGGGGCTTGGCGTCAGGAGCCTTGGGGTGAAGTCTGCAACTGCTTGCCTAACCCTGGGTGCATCTCCCAGAGGTTTTGTTTCCTCTTATGAAATTGCCCGCAGATAATGTTCTGCTTGAAGGGGAACCCTCCCATCCTGTTGGTGGCAATGCAAAGTGGTGCAGCCAGTCTGGGAACAAGTGTGGGGGTCCTCAAAAAGTTAAACATTGAACAACCCCATGATCCAGCAATTGCTCTCCTAGGTATTTACCCAAAGGATGCAAAAATGCAGATTCGAAGGGGGAACATGCACCATGATGTTTATAGCAGCATTGTCCACAGTAGACAAACTATGGAGAGAATCCCAAAGTCCATGCACTGATGAATGGATAAACCAGATGTGGGATACATATATATAATGGAATATGATCCAGCTTCAAAAAGAATGAAATCTTACCATTTGCAAGGATGTGGATGGACCTAGAGTGTATTAAGCTAAGCAAAATCAGTGAGGAAAGACAAATATCCTATCTCTCATGCTTGTGGAATTTCAGAAAGAAAACAGAGGAACAGAGTTGAGGGGTGGTGAGAGTGGCAAACAAGGAAATAGACTCAACCTTGGAGAACAAACTGAGTGTTGCTGCAGGACAGGGGCGTGGGGGGAAGTGTTAAATGGGTGAGGGGTATTAAGGAGGGCACTTGTGATGAGCACCGGGTACTCCTTGCAGGTGAGGAATCACTAAATCCTACACCTGAAGCGAATATTCCATCGCATGTGAACTAACTGGAATTTAATAAAAGAAGAAAGGAAAAAGTGTTCTGCTTCATGAAGAGTGAGGTAAAATTGTAGTGATTTGGGCTGTAGTCTTCTATAGATGATATTTGTAAAACACCCTGTTGTAGGATACACTAGTTGCTTATCACATAAGGAGTCCCCAGAAAGCTGCAGTGAAAGATTCAGGTCTCAGAGCATGTTCATGTTCCACTGATATGTTACAGTTTGCACAGGTAGGAAAGAAGGTGGAGAGAAAGGCAACAGAAGGGGAAAGTAGGTGTGAACCTTTCATTAGTTAGCGTTATAGCTTTCTCATGAAAGCCTTGTGCCAGTGTGATTTTGGAAGCAGAGAGGTAATCCGGGAGCTTTGCAGGAGACGGGGGAGTTGCAGGTCTGGGTAAAGCTGACAGGGGTCCCAGATGAGAGATGAATGCATTCTGCAGCAGGATGTGAGCAGGGTGGTCTCCAGGGGTGGCTGTGGGTCTCCTGGGTGAGACTTGTGACAGGTGAGGGCTGTGTGCAAGTTCCTGGCTGAGGACAAGTGAGGCACAGGCGGAGAGCTGGCAGAGAACCTTCTTCTGGGCCACCAGCCTCACCCAACACACACAGCCTCATCTTCTGTCCCTGTCACTTCAATTCAGACTTCTCGGAAGGTGAGTGAGAATACATCAAGAGCATTCGTAACAGAAGGGAAAGCATGTGGAAAGGCTCTGGGGCAGGAGAATTCCAGGTATGTCCAGGAGCAGCAAGAAGGCCCTGTGGCCACAGGAGACAGCTTAGGACATGAGCTCAGAGAGGTGACAGAGGGTGACAGAAAGCCATTCCAGGGCTATAACCCCATGAGACCTTGTTTCACTGGGCCATCCTGGCTACAGTGTTGAGAACAGATGACAGAGGGTTGAAGATGGCAAGGCAGGTCAATGACGAAGCTTTTCCAGGTACTCAGCCACTGTGGACCAGACAGGTGGCCTTGGATGGAGTGGTTAGACCTATTCTGGGTCTATTTTGAAGATGGAGCTCACAGGATTTGCTGATGGGTTAGCTATTAGAAGCAGGAGAATGGAGGAATTTGGGTAACTCCCAGCTGTTGTGGGTTGTCCTGATTGAGGGGAAGGAGACGGTTTCTGGGGGTAGGAGGTAGTCCGTGTTCTGCATGCTGAGGAAGGTGCCTTTCCTGGTGGATCTGCTGAGGTTTGTGTCTGGGAGAAGCTTTCACATCTCCTCCCTCAGCAATGCTTAAGTACAATTATCCCCCACTCGTTGAACGTTCACAGTAAGACACTGGGCATTCTTGAAAGAACTACGTTTATTACCCAGCTTCAGTAAGAGGAAGATACCTGAAGAGGATTTCCCTCTTATGAAAAAAGGTGAACAGTGACAATCGCGTTCAGCATCTGTTTTGGGGAGAAGCACAACAGAGGTGGCGTGCACCCTAACCAGCTCCTTCTGCTGGGAACCGCTCTCAGCATCCAGCCACCAGCACTTTGAATGGTGTCTGTGAGCCTCTGCTGTGCTTTATCTTCATTTATGCTGGGCCTCCGTTAGAAACTTGTGTCCTGAGGCCTAAGAAAAATCAAAGAGAAGGAATTTTGGAGTCTGAGCACACTAATTGTTCCGTGTAAATTAATGGCCATTCCTTCTTGACACCATTTCTGCTGTGCAAGGTTTCTCAGAAGCCCTGTACTTTCGAAGAGCAGGGAAACCTATACCCCATGCTGTGGGGTTAGTTTTAGTCTCCATGCTGGACAGAACATTTCATGACTGTCGGATTTTCTCACTCAAACATTGAGACTTTGACCACCTTCACCCGTTTCTACCACCCCATCCCCGAATCTGGCACCTACCAATCTGCTCTCAGTATCTATGCGTTCAGTATTTGTTTATTCCACGTGGAATGTACATGAGAGCATCTGGTATTGGTCTTTCTGTGTCTGAGTTACTTGGCATAAGGCCCCCAAGGTCTGTGTTTCCATGTCTGGTTCTTGTGAATAATGCTGCAGTGAATGTGGGAGTGCATCTGTCTTTTTGAGGCAGTATTTTTGTGTTCTCTGAATCAATACTCATTAGAGCCATTACTGGGTCATGGGGTAGTTGTATTTATTTTTTCAGGAACCTCCATACCGTTTGTCACAGTGGCTGCACCAATTTCCATTCCCACCAACAGTGCACAGTGTCTCCTCATCTGCACACCCATGACCCGACTTTTTGTCTGTCTCTGGGACAATTGCTGTTCCAACAGTTGTGAGGGGATAGCCGATTGTGGGTTTGACTGATGTTTCCCTGACGATGATTAGTGATGTCGAACAACTTTTTCTGTCTGTTGGCACCTGTGTGCCATCTTTGGAAAGTATGTATTCACATATACCCCCCATTTTTTATACCGTTTTTTTTGTTTGTTTGTTTTGATTTGTATGAGTGTTGTGTGTATTTTGGATATTAGCCTCTTCTCACACATATGATTCACAGATATTTTTTTCATATTGGGACAGTGTCCTTTTAAGTTTTTGCTGGTTTCTTTTGCCGTGTGGAAGATTTCAGTTTGATGTTGTTCCACTAGTTTATTTTTGCTTTTGTTGTCTTTGCATTTGGTGTCCGATCTGAAGACTCTTTGCCAAAACCAATGTCGAGAGACTTAGTACCTGTGTCTTCTTGGAGGTTTATGGATTCAGATCTTATGTTCAAATCATTCATCCATTAAAAATTTTGTGTGTGGTGTAAGAAAGTGACCCAGCTATATTCTTCTGCATTTAGTGTCCAGTTTGCCTGTTACCGCTCACTGAAGAAAGAGTCCTTCCCTCATGGCATATCTTCTGCTGCTGTGTCATAAGTTAGGATCATCTACGTGTGGGTAAGTTTCTGAGCTTTCTGTTCTGTTCCACTGACCTGGTGTCTGTGTTTCTGCCAGTACCATCCTGTTTTGATGACAACAGCTTTGTAATCTACCTTGAAATCCAGGAGTGTGTTGACTGCACCTTTCTTTCTCCAGGTTCCTTTGGGTATTTGGGGTCTTTAGTGACTCCATCCAAGTTTGAGGACTGTTTTCTATTTCCTCGAATAATGCCACTGGAATTCAGATAGGGATTTCATCACATCTGTCGATTGCTTTGGGTACGATGGACATGTTCACATAATTAACTCTTCCAGTTAAGGAGCATGGCGTATGCATCCATTTGTTTGTGTTGCCTTCCAAATCTTTGACCCATACATTCCGCCCCCCTCAACAGATATGTTTTTCATTTCTTTTCTGCCATGTGTTGAGTGTACTATGTCTTTCTCATTTTTGGTTACTTTTATTCCTAGATTTTTTTGATGCAATTGTAAATGGCATTGCTTTTTTAATTTCTCTTTACGATATGTGTCATCAGTATACAGAAATGCAAGAAGTTGGGTCATCTGGGTGGCCCCATAGGTGAAGCATCTGCCTTCAGCTCAGGTCATGATCCCAGAGTTCTGGGATTGAGCCCCGTGTTGGGCCCCCGTTTAGCAAGGGTCTGCTTCTCCCTCTTTCTGACACTCCCCCTGCTCGTGGTTTTTCTCTTCCTGTCAAATAAATAAATAAAATCTGAAAAAAATAAAGACAACAGGTCTCTGTATATTGACATTATATCCTGCAGCTTTCTTGAATTTGTTTATTCTAACAGTTTTTTTTTCTTTTTGTGGAATCTTTCAGGATTTCATGTCATTTGCAAATAGTGACAGTTTTCCTGTATGGATTTCATATCTTTCTCTTTTTTTAAAATGATGTTAGTCACCGTACAGTACTTCATTTGTTTTTGATGTAGTGTTCCATGATTCATTGTTTGCATATAACACCTAGTGCTCATTATGACACATGCCCTCCTTAAAACCCATCACCAGGATAACCCATTCCCCTACCCCTCCCTTTCTGCAACCTTCAGTTTGTTTCCCAGTGTCAATAGTCTCTCATGTTTCATCTCCCCCTCTCATTCCCCCTCTTCACTTTTCCCTTCCTTCTCCTAATGTCCTCCATGCTATTCCTTCCATTCCACATAGGAGTGAAACCATATGATAATTGTCTTTCTCTGCTTGACTTAATTTCACTTAGCATAATCCCCTCCTGGTCCATCCACGTTGGTGCAAATGGTGGGTATTAATCCTTTCTGATGACTGAGTAATATTCCATTGTACAGATGACCACATCTTCTTTGTCCATTCATCTGCTGAAGGACATCTTGGCTCCTTCCACAGTTTGGCTGTTATGGACATTGCTGCTATGAACATTGGGATACTGGTGCCCCTTCTTTTCATTACTCTGTGTCTATGGGGTAAATACCCAGTAGTACAATTGGTGGGTCGTAGGATAGCTCTGTGTTTAACGTCTTGAGGTGCCTCCATATTGTTTTCAAAAGTGGCTATACCAGCTTGAATTCTCACGAGTAGCGTAAGAGGGTTCCCCTTTCTCCACATCCTCTCTGACTTTTTTTTATTTCCTGTCTTGTTAATTTCTTCTCAAGATTTTATTTATTTATTCCACAGAGATAGAGACAGCCAGCGAGAGAGGGAACACAAGCAGGGGGAGTGGGAGAGGAAGAAGCAGGCTCATAACGGAGGAGCCTGATGTGGGGCTCGATCCCATAATGCCAGGATCACGCCCCTAGCCGAAGGCAGACACTTAACCGCTGTGCCACCCAGGTGCCCCCTGCCTTGTTAATTTTAACCATTCTATCTGGTAAGGTGGTATCTCATTGTCGTTTTGATTTGTATTTGCCTGATGGCAAGTGATGTGGAGCATTTTTTCATGTGTCTGTTGGCCATTTGTATTTCCCCTCTGGAGAAGTATCTCTTTGTGTCTTCTGCCCATTTTTTGGGTGTCGAGTTAGAGGAGTTCTTTATAGATCTTGGATACCAGCCCTTTATCTGTAATATCATTTGCAGATATCTTCTTTGTTTCCATAGATTGCCTTTTTGTTTTGTTGATCGTTTGCTTTGCCGAGCAGAAGCTTTTTATCCTGATGAAGTGCCAATAGTTCATTTTTGCTTTTATTTCCTTTGCCTTTAGAGACCTTTCTTGCAAGAAGTTGTTGTGTCCAAGGTTGAAGAGTTCTTTTGATTTTGATATGAGACAGGAATCCATTATCTTCCTTTCCTGATTGTATTGGAGTCCTCTGTCTTTCTTGGTGACTCTAGCTAAGTTTGTCAGTTTTGTTTATCTTTCCAAAAAAGGCAGCTCTCATTTTCGTTGTGGTTTTTTTTTTTTTTGTCTTTTTAGTCTCCTTTGGATTTATTTATGCATTCCTTTTTGTTATTTCCTTATTTCTACTAATTTGGGGCTTTGTTTGTTGTTTTTTTTTCTACTTCTTTACCACATAAATCAGGTTGTTTATTGGAGAGCATTCTCATGGATTGATGAAGACTTGAATTTCTATGAATGTCCCCCATAAAGCTACTTTTGCTGCATCCCATAAGTTTTTGTAGGTTGTCTTTTGCATCAGTGTCAAGGTACTTCTAAAAATTTTTTGATTTCTTCTTTGACTGTTGGTTGTTCAGTAGCATGTTGTTAAATCTCCACATATTTTTTTTTAAGATTATTTGAGTATCTGACAGAGAGTGAGACCGCGAGAGAGGGAACGCAAGCAGGGAGGTGGGAGAGGGAGAAGCGGGCTTCCCACTTAGCAAGGAGCCTGATTCCAGGCTAGATCCCAGGATCCTGGGATCACGACCTGAGCTGAAAGCAGATCCTTAACGACTAAGCCACCCAGGCCCCCCAATCTCCACCTGTTTTTGACTGTCCCATTTTTTTCTTGAGACTGATTTCTAGTTTCATATCATTGTGGTTGGACAAGATTTGAAGCAGAAGGTGAAGAGAGCATTCAGATGAAAGGTTTGTTTCCTGGAGGGTTTATTGAGGCATACCATGAGTTCAGTGGGGATGGAGGAAGGTTTTGTGAGACGGGGGGTGGGGTTAACCCTTGTTAGAATTACTGACTACTACCATGCAGACTGTGTGCTACTGTTCACACCATAGTCCTGATGGACTTGTACTTCATTAGAAATATTTTCTAGGAGGTGTAGGCATAGCCTTCACTTAAAGAAAGGTGCCATGTGGGTTCATGGCATGACCCCAGGTCAACAACCAGGATGTATGGTATTGTGGGGGATCAGAACCAGGCTTTCTGTGGGAAGTGACAGAAATGGGGTATGGTGAGCTCCATGACCATAGGTGAGGTCCCAAGTGACCCACTGGGTGTTGGGTTCTGTGGATCTGTCTCATCAGGTGCTGTGGAATTCAGGGACACCCTCCTGTCTGTGGATTTGTGTGGAAACAGGTAGACATCAGTGTCTGGCCAGGCATGAGGGTCGCACTGGACCGCCACCAGAGGTGCAGCGTGCGGGGGAGCCACTGCTTGGTTTCCATGAAAGCTGACCAGGGTCTGTGACCATGATTCCTAGCAGCTGCAAGGGAGAGGAGGCCGGGGTGGTGCACACTTCCTAGACTTGTGGTCAGGACTAGTCTGGAGCCCACTGAAGTCAGCCACACCTGACACAGAAGGCACCCAGGTAGTGTAGCTGTGGGCACTGCTCCCATGTTACTTTCAGGCTGGCTCCATGCTGCCACCTCCTGCTGTTCATCATCATCTTCAAGGTCATGTGCCTCTGTTCTTGCCCCATGGCCTCTGGAGTATTGTCCGTCCTCCATCTGGCCCTCGTCCCTGGTGCCCTGTGCATTCCGATGCCAGGGTAGCCTTCTTGAGACAAACATCTGGCCCTGATGGAACACTTCCATGGATCTCGTGTGATGCGAGGTTGATACCCTGCCCTGGAAGGGGGCTGCAGGTCCCCAATCAGGAGAGCCATGTCTCCCTTTTCAGCATGGCCTGCCCTCCCCTCAGTCTTCTTCAGGGAAACTCTCCCCACTTCCTGAGATGACAGCTCTGAACTTAAAAATGAATGTTATTTTACATATCTCTATGCCTTAGTTCATCCATGGCATGTCTTTCAACCCCGTTAGTGGTTTTTTTTTAGCAGTTCTGAAGGGCAGTCTGCTCAAGGAGGGGATGACCTGGGTGGGGCAGCTTTCCCTCTCATCTCCCTCAGCATGTCTCTGAGCCCTGGGGCCAGCTGTCCCACTGAGGATTGAGGGACCCGAGACAGCCCATCCTGAGCCCAAGCTGTGTCAGCTGTGTAGACTGATGCCTGTCGGAACGGTGGGCAGCTGGCATGGGCCAGGGGCAGGCAGTGTCTCCTTCTCATTCCTTCCCTCCCTTCCTCCCAGAGGTAGCTCAGAGCAGCCTTCAACCCCTGCATCTCCAGATCCCTTGACCTATGCCTCCTGTGTTCAGCTGGTGACCTTGGAGTTTCTCATGGATTCTACCTCCCGTACCCTTTCCCGTAGCAGTTCCTGGATCAGGGAAGGGGTCGGACCCTTGTCTGATTTTGGTCTTCTTCCTGTCCCGCAGCAAGCCCACCCACCTTTGCATCTTCCATGTATGTGCTTGGAAGCAAGCCCATCCACAGGGAACCTATTAGTCAAATGGATCCAGGCAATGAACATTGAAGTAGAGATCCAGGATCCATAATAAACCTGCTCTGAAACCTGTCCCAAAGTCTGTGACTCTCTCACACTGAAACAGAAACAATAATAGCTTTCTGGACTGTGAAGTGACATGTGTCTCTACTTCCAATCTTGAATGCATAGGTCCTGAGCCTGGACTGAAAAGGACCATGGCTCCCGTGGGCTGGGATCCACGATAAGAACTCAGTGAAATCTGAATTTGAGGCATGAAGTGAATAATTATTGTAGAGTGAATCCTCCCAAGTAGGGCTTATGCACATTGCACAGGAAAAGATTTTTCAAAGAGGTTCCTGAAAGAAAAATCTTTTAAAAAATTTATTTTAATTCCAGTAGAGCTAACATACAGTGTTACATTTGTTTCAGGTGTACAATAGAATGATTCAGTAATTATATATTACTCAGTGGTCATCAAGAAAAGCGTCCTCTTAATCCCCTTCATCTATTTCACTCATCCCTCTATCCACCTCCTCTCTGGTAACCATCCGTTTGTTCTCTGTTGTTAAGAGTTTTTATTTTGGTGTGTCTCCTTTTTCTCTTTTAGTTATTTATTTTTGTTTGTTTCTTAAGTTCCCCATTAGAGTGACATCGTATGGGATTTGTCTTTCTCTGACTGCCTCATTTTAGTTAGGATAATACTCTCTAGCTCCATCCATGTGTCTGCAAATGGCAAGGTTTCATTCTTTTTCAAGCCGAGTAATACTCCATTGTGTGTGTGTATGTGTGTGTGTGTGTGTGTGTGTTTCCGTGTGTGTGTGTGTGTGTGTGTGAATACACACATCTATCATCTCATTTGTCAATTTTTCTACAGACACTTGGGTTGCTTCCATATTGTGATATTGTAAATAATGGTGCAAGAAACATAGGGGTGCACGTATCCTTTTACGTTACTGTTTTCCTATTCTTTGGGTAAATAGGAGTAGTGTGATTGTTGGATCATAGGGTAGTTCTATATTTAATTTTTTGAGGAACCTTCATACTGTTTTCCACGGTGGCCACCAGAGTTTGCATTCCCACCCACAGTTCGCGAGGATTCCCCTTTATCCACATCCTCCCAACACCTGCTCTTTGTTGTGCTTTTGATGTTAGCCATTCTGACAGGTTTGAGGTATTACCTCATTGTCCTTTGGATTTACATTTTCCTGATGATGGGTGATGGTGAACATCTTTTGACGGGACTGTTGGCCATTTGTATTTCTTCTTTGGAGAAATGTCTGTCCATGTCTTCTGCCTATTTTTTAACTGGATTATTTGTTTTTTTAGGGGGTCGAGTAGTATCAGTTCTATATGTTTTGGACACTATCCCTTCATTGCATATGATCTTTGCAAATATCTTCTCCCTTTGAGTAGGTTGTCTTATTATTTTTACGTTTTCATTGTTCTTCTGACGTGTGGAAACTTTTTATTTTGCTGTATTCCCAATAGTTTATTTTTGCTTTCATTTCCTTTGCCTCAGGACACAGTCTAGAAAAACGTTGGTATGGTCCATGTCAAGAAGTTACTGTCTTCCCTCCTGTAGGATTTTTATGGATTCAGGTCTCATGTTGAGGTCTTGAAACTGTTTTGTGTTTGTCTGTATTGTGTAAGAAAGCAGTCTAATTTCATTCTTTTGTGTGTAGCTGTCTAGTTTTCCCAACACCATTTGTTGTAGAGACTGTCCTTTTCCCTTTTGATATCGTTGCTTGCTTTGTGGAAGATTCATGGACCACATAATTGTGGGTTTCTGTCTGAACTTGTATCCTGTTCCTTTGGTCGCTGTGTCTATTTTTGTGCCATACTCTCTTGTTAGGATGACTGCAGCTTTGTAGTATAACCTGAAATCTGAAATTGTGAGTCCTCCAGCTTTGTTTTTCTTTTCCACATTGCACTGGCTGTTCAGAATCTTTAGTGGTTCCATACAAATGTTTAGGATTGTTTATTTGAGGTCTTTTGTTCTTTAATTTAAATTCAATTAGCCAACTTACAGTACACCATTAGTTTCAGATGTAGTCTTCAATAAATTTTCAATCGTGTGTAACACCCAGTGCTCATTGTATCATGTGACCTGCTTAATGCTACTCACCCAGTTACCCCCCCCAACTTCTCCTCCAACAATCATCAGTTTCTTGTGATAGTTAAGAGTCCATCATGGGTTTTCCCCCTCTCTGATGACTTCCCATTCTATTTTCCCTTCCTTCCCCTATGGTCTTCTTCCTTGTTTCTGATATTCCACATAGGAGTGGAAGCATATGATCATTGTCTTTCTTTCATTGACTTATTCCACTCAGCATAATACCCTCCAGCTCCACCCAGGTCGGTGTGATGGTAAGTATTCATCCTATCTGATGGCTGAGTAATATTCCATTATATATATGATCCACATCTTCTTTATCCATTCATCTATCCATGGTCATCTGCACTCCTTCCACAGCTTGTCTATTATGGATATTGCTGCTATGAACACTGTGGTGCATGTCTCCCGTCTTCAGTACCTGTCTCTTTGGGGTAAATACCAAGTAGTGCAATTGCTGGGACATAGGGTAGCTTTATTTATAACTTCTTGAGGAAACTCCGTACCATTTTCAAGAGTGGCTGTACAGGACTGCATTCGTACAGGGGTGTAAGAGGTTTCCCGTTTCTCCACATCCTCTCCAACATGTATAGTTTCATGTCTTCTTATTTTTAGATATTTGGCCTCGTGTGATATGGCATGTATAGGGGTTTAGATTTGCATTTCCCTGAATCCAAGTGATATGAAGCATTTATGCATGTATATTTTGGTCACCAGTACGTCGTCATCAGTGAAGTGACTTCCCATTTTAATCCATCTCAAGAGCTAAAGCTGGGTAAGGCACTGAAGCTGGATAATGCCATCAGTTGGAATTGTGGAGAATTTCAAAATATCTCCGTGGAGAGCAAGTTTCAAGTTCAGTGTGAAGCTACTAATTGGATCCAGGGACATCTCTGAAAGTGGGGGTTGCCTGGGATGGGCTGAGGGGGACCCTCTGATTTTCCTATGAATCCTTGCTGCAGCCCCAAATGGACAGTTTCCTGCTGTGGGGCAGGCTGAGTCTTCTAGTCGTGCAGAGGTGAGCCCAATGCCTGGTGCCTTGGAGGCAGGCAAACGGGGAGGGACCCTCAGCAGAAGACCCAGGGTTAGGTTAGGCCTCAAGGACAGCAGGTCTGAACTGCCCAGTGTTCAGAGAGCTCCCAGGCCGAGTGATATGAGGGCACAAGGGCGGGTGAGTGTGAGCCTTGGGGTTTCATCCGGAAGGGCCCACAAAGGTCGGGGTTCACCAGAAGGGGATCTCAGGGGGGTGCCCCAATTCTCTTGCCCTGACTGCTCTGTTGTGCACCAAAATGGTACAGTTTACTGTGGGCTGCAGGCTGAGTCCTACGGTGGGGCTTGGGTGTCCCCAATCCCCCGGAGTGTGGTGCCAGGACCCTGGGGAGGGGCCCCTCTGTGGCCAACCTAGGGTAAGGGTTAGGGTCCAGGAGCCCGGCAGGGACAATCTGCAGGCTGTGAGGTGAGCTTTGTGGAGGGCTGAGAGGAGGCCATGGGGGAGGGTGAGCATGGGCCTCAAGGTTGGGGCACAGGGTGCTGCCAAATGTGGGGACGGGCTCTGAGGGCCTCCCCAAGTTCTCGTGCCCTGTAGGCTCCATAGAGCCCCGAGGGGCAATGTTTCCTGTCAGGTGGCAAGCTGAGTCCTCCAGTGGGGTACAGGTATCCCAATTCCCCGGGGCTGCGGTGTAAGGCTCCTGGGGAGGCCCCCACACCTGCGGCCGACCTAGGGCTAGGATTAGGCCCCAGGAGCCCCGCAGGCCCGATCTGCTGGCTGTATGGCTAGCTACACGGGCTGAGGTGAGGGTGTGGGGAGGGTGAGCGTGGGCCTCAGGGTTGGGGTGTGGGAGGCCGCCAAATTTCGCTGGTGGCTCAGGAGTGCCCTCCTGGTTCTCCCGCCCTGAATGTTCTATGGCCTCCCAAGGCGCATGGTTTCCTGTGGGGTGGCAGACTGAGTCCTGCTGTGGGGCTCAGGTGTCCCGAATCCCCACAGCTGTGGCTCCAGGCTCCTGGGGAGGGGCCCCCCCACAGATGAACTAGGGTTAGGGTTGGGGCCCAGGAACCCCGCAGGCCAGATCTGCCCACTATGTGGCGATCTCTGCCATGGGCTGAGGTGAGGGTGCGGGCTGGGGTGAGCATGGACTTCAAGGTTGGGTTTAGGGATCACCAAAGTTCGCCGGGGGCTCTGGGGGCTCTCCTGGTTCTCCCGCCCTGAATGCTCTATAGCCTCCCAAGGGGCACGGTTTCCTGCGGGCTGACAGGCTTTGTCCTGCAGTGGGGCTCAGGTGTCCCCAGTCCCTGGGGCTGCGGCACCGGGCCCCAGGGGAGGGGCCCTACCCAGCCGACCTAGGGTCAGGTGTAGGCCCCAGGAACCCGGCAGGCCTGATCTGCCGGCTCTGCGATGAGCTCGGTGGCAAGCTGAAGGGAAGGCGTGGGGTGGGATGAGCGTGGGCCTCAGGGGTTGGTGTGTATGGGGCCGCCGAGGATCGCTGGGGGCTCAGGGGGGCCCTACCAGTTCTCCTGCACGGGATGCTCTGTGGCGCCCCAAGGGGCATGGTTTCCTGAGGGGTGGCAGGCTGAGTCCCGTGGTGGGGCTCAGGTGTACCCAATCCCCGGGGTTAGGGTATGGATTAGGGTATGGGTTCAGGTTAGGGTGTGGGTTACGGTTAGGGTATGGGTGAGGGTAGAGGTTAGAGTTAGGGGAAGGAGAGGGTACGGGTTAGGGTTGGGTTTAGGGGTTACAGGTTAGAAGTTATGCGTTAGGGTACAGATTAGGGTTTAGGGTACGGGTTAGGGTTTAGGGTTTGGGGTTAGGGTTGGGGTTAGGGTTGGAGTACGGGTTAGGTTTAGGGTATGGGTTAGGGTTAGGGTACGAGTTAGGGTACGCATTAGGTACAGTTTAGGGTACGTGTTAGGGTACGGTTTAGGGTAAGTGTTGTCGTACGGATTTGGGTACGGTTTAGGGTACGGGTTAGAGTTAGGGAGCGGGTTAGGGTTAGGTTACAGTTTAGGGTTATGGTACAGGTTAGGTTACGGTTTAGGGTTAGGGTTAGGGTACGGGTTAGGGAACGGGTTAGGGATAGGTATAGGGTACGGTTTAGGGTTAGGGTATGGGTTAGGGTACAGGTTAGGGTACAGGTTAGGGTTAGGTATGGGTTAGGGTATGGGTTAGGGTCCGGGTTTGGGATAGTGTACGGGTTAGGGTATGGGTTAGTGTACGGGTTAGGGTATGGGTTAAGGTTAAGGTAAGGGTACTGGTTAGGGTAGGGTATGGGTTACGGTTTAGGGTTTAGGGTTACAGTTAGGGTACGGGTTAGGGTTAGGTTACGGGTTGTGTTAGGGTATGGGTTATGGTACGATTTAGGGTATGGGCTAGGGTCAGGGTTTAGGGTTTAGGGTTAAGGTTAGGGTACAGGTTAGGGTACGGGTTAGGTTTAGGTTTAGGGTTAGTTTACAGGTTAGGGGTAGGGTTAGCTGAAGGGGTAGAGTTAAGGGTAGGGTTAGGGTTTGGGGTTAGTGGTTAAGGTTAGGGTTTATTGTTTAGGGCTTCGGGATTAGGGTTAGGGTTTAGGGTTTAGTGTTAATGTTAGGGTTTAGGGTTTAAGGATTAGGGTTAGGGTTAGGGTTAGGGGTTAAGGTTTAGGGTTTAAGGTTAGGGGTTAGGGTTTAGAGTTAGGGTTAGACCTCAGTAGGCCAGCAGGACCAATGCGCCGGCTGTGCGGCGAGCAGAGGAGTGGGCCGAGGTGAGGGCGCTGGCTAGCGGGAGTATGGTATCCAGCGTTTTGGCGCAGGGGCTTTTGAACGTCGCTAGAGGCTCAGAGGGCCCTGCCCGTTCTCCCACCCTGAATAACCGGCGTGCCCCTAGCGGCTCCGTTGGCGGTGGGGCAGCAGAGTGAGTCCCACGCTGCGGCTCGGGTAATCCCAATCCCCGGTGTTGCAGTGCCAGGCCCCTTGGGAAGGGCTCCTCGTGAGCCGACCTAGGGTTAGATTTAGCCCCCATTAGGCCGGCAGGCATGATCCTCTGGCTAGGCGGCTAGAGGTGGGCGGGCCGAGGTAAAGGTGCTGGGGAGCGGGATGGTGGGCCCCTGCTTTTTGGCGCGGGAGGCTTCAAATGTCGCCAGTTTCTCCAGGGCCCTGTCTGTTCTCCCACCCTGAATGACCGGCGGCGCCCCTAGCGGCCCAGGTGGCAGCGATGTGGGAGGTTGAGTCTGGCTCTGGGGCTTGGGGTACCAGATCCCCGGTGTAGTGGCACCAGGACCCTTGGGAGGGGCCCCTGGGGTGACGACCTAGGGTTAAGGTTAGCCCCAAAAGGACCGTCAGGCCCAATCCGCACACTGTGCGGCAAGTGGAGGTGCGGGCTGAGGTGAGGGCGCTGGGGAGCAGGAAAGTGGGCCCAAGCGTTTTAGCGCAGGAAGTCTTCGAAGGTCGCAAGGGGCTCAGAGGGCCCTGCCCCTTCTCCCTCCTTGAATGATCGGCGGCGCCCTTACTGGCCCAGTTGGCGGCAGGGCGGCAGGTAGAGTCTGGCGCTGGGGCTCGGGTGTCCCCAATCCCCGGCGTTGCGGTGCAAGGCCCCTTGGGAGGGGCCCCTCCTGGGCCGACCAAATGTTAGAGTTAGCCCCCAGGATGCGGGCAGGCCTGATCTGCCGGGTGTGCGGCAAGCGGAGGGGCGGGCTGAGATGTGGGTGCTAGCGAGCAGGAGTGTGGGCCCAAGCGTATTCGCAAGTTGGGCCTTCGAAGGTCTCCAGGGGGTCGAAGGGCCCTGCCTGTTCTCCCGCACAGAATGACCGGCAGCGCCCATAGCGGCTTGGGTGGCATCGGGACGGCAAGGTGAGTCTGGCGCTGGAGCTCAGGGGGCCCCAATACCTGGCGTTGCTGTGCCAGGCCCCTTGGGAGGTTCCCCTCGGGGGCCAACCTAGGGTTTGGGTTAGCCCCCAGGAGTCTGGCAGGCCCAATCCACTGGCTGTGCGGCCAGCAGAGGGGCTGGCTGAGGTGAGGGCGCTGGTGAGCGGAAGCATGGGCCCAAGCATTCCGGCGACTGGGGCCTTAGAAGTTCACTGGGACTGGGAGGGCCCTGTCCATTCTCCCGCCCTGAATGACCGGCAGTGCCCTAGCTGCGTAGGTGCCGGCAGGGCGGCAGGGTGAGCTCGGCACTGGGGCTGGAGGTCATCAATCCCCGGTGTTGCGGCGACAGGCCCCTTGGGAGGGGTCCCTCGGGGGCCGACCTAGGGTTGAGGTTAGCCCAAAGGAGGCCGGGGCCCGATCCGCCGGCTGTGCAGAGAACGGAGGGGCGGGGCGAGGTGAGGGCGCTGGCGAGCGGGAGCGGGAGCCCAAGCGTTTTGGCGTGTCGGGCCTTCGAAGGTCACCGGGGGCTCAGAGGGCCCTGCCCGTTCCCCAGCCCCGAATGAGGACGGTGCCCCTAGCGATCAGGGTCGCACTGGGGCGGCAGGGTGAGTTCAGCCCTGGTGCTCGGGGGTCCCCAATCACCCGCGTGGCGGCGCCAGGCCCCTTGGGATGGGCCCTTTTGGGAGCCGACCTAGGCTTAGAGTTAGCCCCAGGAGGCCGGCAGTCCCGATCTGCCGGCTGTGCGGCGAGCGGAGGGGCGGGCTGAGGAGAGGGTGCTGGCGAGCAGGAGCCTAGGCCCAAGCGTTTTGTCACGGGGGGCCTTCAAAGGTCACTGGGGGCTCGGAGGGCCCTGCCCGTTCTCCCGCCCTAAATAACCGGTGGCGCCCCTAGCAGCCCGCGTGGCGGCAGGGCGGCAGGGTAAGTAATGCGCTGGGGCTTGAGGGTCCCCAATCCCCGGCGTGGCATCGCCAGGCCCCTTGGGAGGGGCCCCTCGTGAGCAGACCTAGAGTTAGGGTTAGTTCCCAGGAGGCTGGCAGGCCCAATCCGCTGTCTGTGCGGTGAGAGGGGGGGCGGACCGAGGTGAGGGCGCTTGCTAGCGGGAGCGTGGGCCCAAGCGTTTTGGCGTGGGGGGCCTCAAAGGTCGCCAGGGGCTCGGAGGGCCCTGCCCATTCTCCCGCTCTGAATGACTGGTGGCGTCCCTACTGGCCCGGTAGCTGTGGGGCGGAAGGGTGACTCCGGCGCTGAGGCTTGGGGGTCACCAATCCCCGGCGTTGTGGCACCAGGCCTTTGGAAGTGGCCCCTTGGGGTCTGACCTAGGGTTAGTGTTAGCCCCCAGGAAACAGGCAGGCCTGATCCGCTAGCTGTTCATCGAGTGGAGGGGCGGGCCGAGAAGAGGGCGCTGGCGAGTGGGAGCGTGGGCCCAAGCATTTTGGCGCGAGGGGCCTATGAAGGTCGCGGGGGCTCAGAGGGCCCTGCCTGTTCTCCAGCACTGAATGACCGGCGGCGCCCCTAGCGGACTGGGTGGTGGTGGGGTGGCAGGGAGAGTCCAGCACTGGTGCTCGGGGGTCCCCAATCCCCGGCATTGCGATGCCAGGCCCCTTGGGAGGGGCCCCGTGGGGGCAGACCTAGGGTTAGGGTTACACCCAGGGGGCTGACAGGCCCGATCCTACGGCTGTGCGGCGAGCGGAGGGGCGGGCCGAGGTGAGGGCGCTGGCTAGCGGGAGCGTGGGTCAAGTGTTTTGGTGCGGGGGGCCCTTCGAAGGTCGTGGGGGGATCGGAGGACCCTGCCCGTTCTCCCGCACTGAATGACCGGTGGCGCTCCTAGTGGTGCAGGTGGCAGCGGGGCGGCCGGGTGAGTCCGGCACTGGGGTTCAGGGTTCCCCAATCCCCGGCGTTACGACTCCAGGCCCCTTGCTAGGGGCCCCTCGGGGGCCGACATATGGTTAGGGTTAGCCCCCAGGAGGCCCGCAGACCCGATCCGCCAGCTCTGCGGTGAGTGGAGGGGTGGTCGGAGGTGAGGCCGCTGGCAATCTGGAGAGTGGGCCCAGTCATTTTGGCGCGGGGGTCCTTCGAATGTCGCCAGGGGTTCGGACGGCCCTGCCCGTTCTCCCGCCCTGAATGACGGGCGGCTCCCCTAAAAGCCCTGGTGGAGGAGGGGCGGTAGGGTGAGTCGGGCGCTGGGACTCAGGGGTTCCCAATCCCCGGCGTTTTGGCGCCATGCCCCTTGGGAGGGGCCCCTCGGGGACTCACCTAGGGTTAGGGTTAGCTCCGAGGAGGCCGGCAGGCCCGATCCGCCGGCTGTGTGGTGAGCAGAGGGGCAGGCCGAGGTGAGGGCGCTTGTGAGCAGGAGCGTGGGCCCAAGCATTTTGGCGCGGGGGGCCTTCGAATGTCGCCAGAGGCTCTGAGGGCCCTGCCCCTTGTCCCGCCCTGAATGACCGGCAGCGCCCCTAGTGGCCCATGTGGCAGCGGGGCAGCCGGTTGTGTCCAGCTCTGGAGCTCGGGGTTCTCCAATCCCCGGTGTTGCGGCTCTAGGCCCCTTGCTGGGGCCCCTAGGGGGCCGACCTATGGTTAGATTTAGCCCCCAGGAGGCCGGAAGCCCGATCCGCCAGCTCTGCGGCAAGCGGAGAGGCGGGCGGAGGTGAGGCCGCTGGCGAGCGGGAGCGTGGGCTCAGGCGTTTTGGCGCGGGGGTCCTTCGAAAGTCGCTGGGGGCTTGGAGGGCCCTGTACGTCCTTCTGCCCTGAATGACCGGCGGCTCCCCTAGCGGCCCGGGTGGAGGAGGGGTGTTAGGGTGACTTGGGCGCTGGGGCTTGGGGGTCCCCAATCCTCGGCGTTGGGGCGCCAGGCCCCTTTGGAAGGGCTCTAGGGGGCCGACCAAGGGTTATTGTTAGCCCCCAGGGGGCCAGCAGGCCCGATCCGCCGGCTGTGAGGCGAGCGGAGGGGTGGACCCAGGTGAGGGCGCTTGAGAGCAAGAATGTGGACCCAAGCGTTTTGGCACGGGGGGCCTTCGAAGGTCATCGGGGGTTCGGAGGGCCCAACCCGTTCTCCTGCCCTGAATGACCAGCGGCGCTACTAGCGGCCCGGGGGGGCGGGGCGGCAGGGTGAGTCCGGCACTGGGGCTTGGGGGTCCCCAATCCCCGGCGTTGCGGGGGCAGACCCTTGGTAGTGGCCCCTCGGGGGCCGACCTAAGGTTACAGTTAGCCCCCAGGAGGCCGGCAGGCCCGATGTGCCAGCTGTGCGGCGAGCGGAGGGGCGGGCCGAGGTGAGGGCGCGGGCGAGCGGGAGCTAGGCCGCAGCGTTTTGGCGCGGGAAGCCTTCGAAGGTCGCCGGGGGATCGGAGGACCCTGCCCGTTTTCCCGCCCTGAATGACCTGCGGCGCCCCTGGGGCCCGGGTGGCGGCAGGGCGACAGGGTGAGTCCGTCGCTGGGGTTGGGGGGTTCCCAATCCCGGGTGTTGCGGCACCAGGCCCCTTCGCAGGGGCCCCTCGGAGGCTGACCTAGGGTTATGGTTAGCCCCCAGGAGGCCGCAGGCCCAATCCACCGGCTGTGCTGTGAGGAGAGGGGAGGGCCGAGGTGAGGGCGCTGGCGAGCCGTAGCGTAGGCCCATGAGTTTTGGCGCGGGGGGCCTTCGAAGGTCGCCAGGGCTCAAGAAGCCCTGCCCGTTCTCCCGCACTGAATGTCCGGCGGTGCCCCTAGCGGCTCAGTTGCCGGCGGGGGAGCATGGTGAGTCGGATACTGGGGCTAGGGGTCCCCAAACCCCGGTGTTGCGGTGCCAGTCCCGTTGGGAGGGGCCTCTCGGGGTCCGACGTAGGGATAGGGTTAGCCCCCAGGAGGCTGGCGGGCCCTATCCGCCGGCTGTGCGGCGAGCGGAGGGGCGGGCCGAGGTGAGGGCACTGGCTACCGGGAGAGTGGGCGCAAGCTTTCTGGCGCGGGGGGCCTTCGAAAGAGGCCAGGGGCTCCAAGGGCCCTTCCCGTTCTCCCACCCTGAATGACCGGTGGTGCCACTAGCGGCCTGTGTGGCGGCGGGGCAGCACGGTGAGTCCAGCACTGTGGCTCGTGGGTCTCCAATGCCCGGCATTGCCGCTCCAGGCACCTTGGGATGAGCCCCTCCGAGGGTGAGCTAGGGTTAGGGTTAGCCCCCAGGAGGCCGGCAGGCCCGATCTGCCAGCTGTGTGGTGAGCGGAGGGGCAGGCCGAGGTGAGGGCGCTGAAGAGCAGGAGCGTGGGCCCAAGCGTTTTGGTGCGGGGGCCTTTGAAGGTCACCAGGGGCTCGGAGGACCCTGCCCGTTCTCCCGCCCTGGATGACCGGCGGTGCCCCTAGAGGCCCGGGTGGCAGCGGGGCGGGAGGGTGAGTCTGGCGCTGGGGCTTGTGGGTCCCGAATCCCTGGCGTTGCGGCACCAGGCCCCTTGGGAGGGGCCCCTCGAGGGATCGAGCTAGGGTTAGGGTTAGCCCGCAGGAGACCGTCAGGCCCAATCCGCCGGCTGTGCAGGGAGCGGAGGGTGGGCTGAAGTGATGGTGCTGGCGAGCGGGACCGTGGGCCCAAGGGTTTTGGCGCGGAGGGCCTTCAAACAGCGCTGGGGGCTCCGAGGGCCCTGTCCGTTGTTCTGCCCTGAATGACCGACAGCTCTCCTACCGGCCCCGGTGGCGGCGGGGCGGCACGGTGAGTCCAGCGCTGGGGCTCGGGGGTCACCAATCCCAGGCATTGCAGCGATAGGCCCCTTGGGAGGGGCCCCTTGGGGGCCGACCTAGGGTTCGGGTTAGCCCCCAGGAGGCTGGCAGGCCCGATCCGCCGGCTCTGGCACAGGCGGAGGGGCTAGCCGAGGTGAGGGCGCTGGCGAGCGGGAGCATGGCCCCAAGCGTTTTGTCGCGGGGGACCTTCGAAGGTCGCCGGGGGCTCGGGGGGCCCTGCCCCTTCTAACGCCCTGAATGAGGACGGCGCCCCTAGCGGGCCGGGTGGTGAGGAGCGGCAGAGTGCGTCCGGCGGTGGGGTTCGGGTGTCCCCAATCCCCAGCGTGGCGGCGCCAGGCCCCTTGGGAGGGGCTCCTCTGGGGCCGACCTAGGTTTAGGGTTAGCCCAAAGGAGGCCGGCAGGCCCGAACCGCCGGCTGTGCGGCGAGCAGAGGGGCGGGCCGAGGTGAGGGCGCTGGCGAGGGGGAGCATGGGCCCAGGCGTTTTGGCACGGGGGGCCTTCGATTGTCGCTGGGGGCTTGGAGGGCCCTGCCCATTCTCACACCCTAAATGACCGGTGGCGCCCCTAGCGGCCAGGGTGGCGGCGTGTCGGCAGGATGAGTCTGGAGCTGGGGCTCAGTGGTCCCCGATCCCTGGCGCGGTGGCTCCAGGCACTTGGGAGGGGTCCCTCGGGCGCCGACATATGGTGAGTGTTAGCCCAAAGGAGGCCGGCGGGCCCAATCCGCCGGCTGTACAGCGAGCGGAGGGGTGGGCCGACGTTAATGCGCTGGCAAGCGGGAGCGTGGGCCCAAGCGTTTTGGCATGGGGGGCCTTCGAAGCTCACCGGGGGCTCGGAGGGCCCAGCAAGTTCTCCCGCCCTGAATGCCCGGCGGCTCCCTAGCGGCCAGGGTGGCGGCGGGGAGGCAGGGTGAGTCCGGAGCTCGGGCTCGGGGGTCCCCAATACCCGGCGTGGCATTGCCAGGCCCCTTGGGAGGGGTCCCTCGGGGGCCGAGCTAGGGTTATCGTTAGCCCAAAGGAGGCCGGCAGGCCCGATTGGCCGGCTGTGCGGCGAGGGGAGGGGTGAGCCGAGGTGAGGGCGCTGGCGAGCGGGAGCTTAGGCCCAAGCGTTTTGGTGCGGGGGGCCTTCGAAGGTCATCGGGGGCTCGGAGGGCCCTGCCCGTACTCCCTCCCTGAATGACCGGTGGCGCCCCTAGCGTCCCGGGTGGCGGCGGGGCGGCAGGGTGAGTCTGGAGTAGGGCTCAGGGGTCCAAATGCCCCGGCGTGGCGGCGCCTGGCCCCTTGGGAGGGGTCCCTCGGGGGCCGACCTAGGGTTGAGGTTAGCCCAAAGGAGGCCGGGGCCCGATCCGCCGGCTGTGCAGAGAACGAAGGGGCGGGGCGAGGTGAGGGCGCTGGCGAGCGGGAGCGGGAGCCCAAGCGTTTTGGCGTGTTGGGCCTTCGAAGGTCACCGGGGGCTCAGAGGGCCCTGCCCGTTCCCCAGCCCCGAATGAGGACGGTGCCCCTAGCGATCAGGGTCGCACTGGGGCGGCAGGGTGAGTTCAGCCCTGGTGCTCGGGGGTCCCCAATCACCCGGGTGGCGGCGCCAGGCCCCTTGGGATGGGCCCTTTTGGGAGCCGACCTAGACTTAGAGTTAGCCCCAGGAGGCCGGCAGTCCCGATCTGCCGGCTGTGCGGCGAGCGGAGGGGCGGGCTGAGGAGAGGGTGCTGGCGAGCAGGAGCCTAGGCCCAAGCGTTTTGTCACGGGGGGCCTTCAAAGGTCACTGGGGGCTCGGAGGGCCCTGCCCGTTCTCCCGCCCTAAATAACCGGTGGCGCCCCTAGCAGCCCGCGTGGCGGCAGGGCGGCAGGGTAAGTAATGCGCTGGGGCTTGAGGGTCCCCAATCCCCGGCGTGGCATCGCCAGGCCCCTTGGGAGGGGCCCCTCGTGAGCAGACCTGGAGTTAGGGTTAGTTCCCAGGAGGCTGGCAGGCCCAATCCGCTGTCTGTGCGGCGAGAGGGGGGGCGGACCGAGGTGCGGGCGCTTGCTAGCGGGAGCGTGGGCCCAAGCGTTTTGGCGTGGGGGGCCTCAAAGGTCGCCAGGGGCTCGGAGGGCCCTGCCCATTCTCCCGCTCTGAATGACTGGTGGCGTCCCTACTGGCCCGGTAGCTGTGGGGCGGAAGGGTGACTCCGGCGCTGAGGCTTGGGGGTCACCAATCCCCGGCGTTGTGGCACCAGGCCTTTGGAAGTGGCCCCTTGGGGTCTGACCTAGGGTTAGTGTTAGCCCCCAGGAAACAGGCAGGCCTGATCCGCTAGCTGTTCATCGAGTGGAGGGGCGGGCCGAGAAGAGGGCGCTGGCGAGTGGGAGCGTGGGCCCAAGCATTTTGGCGCGAGGGGCCTACGAAGGTCGCGGGGGCTCAGAGGGCCCTGCCTGTTCTCCAGCACTGAATGACCGGCGGCGCCCCTAGCGGACTGGGTGGTGGTGGGGTGGCAGGGAGAGTCCAGCACTGGTGCTCGGGGGTCCCCAATCCCCGGCATTGCGATGCCAGGCCCCTTGGGAGGGGCCCCGTGGGGGCAGACCTAGGGTTAGGGTTACACCCAGGGGGCTGACAGGCCCGATCCTACGGCTGTGCGGCGAGCGGAGGGGCGGGCCGAGGTGAGGGCGCTGGCTAGCGGGAGCGTGGGTCAAGTGTTTTGGTGCGGGGGGCCCTTCGAAGTTCGTTGGGGGATCGGAGGACCCTGCCCGTTCTCCCGCACTGAATGACCGGTGGCGCTCCTAGTGGTGCAGGTGGCAGCGGGGCGGCCGGGTGAGTCCGGCACTGGGGTTCAGGGTTCCCCAATCCCCGGCGTTACGACTCCAGGCCCCTTGCTAGGGGCCCCTCGGGGGCCGACATATGGTTAGGGTTAGCCCCCAGGAGGCCCGCAGGCCCGATCCGCCAGCTCTGCGGTGAGTGGAGGGGTGGTCGGAGGTGAGGCCGCTGGCAATCTGGAGAGTGGGCCCAGTCATTTTGGCGCGGGGGTCCTTCGAATGTCGCCAGGGGTTCGGACGGCCCTGCCCGTTCTCCCGCCCTGAATGACGGGCGGCTCCCCTAAAAGCCCTGGTGGAGGAGGGGCGGTAGGGTGAGTCGGGCGCTGGGACTCAGGGGTTCCCAATCCCCGGCGTTTTGGCGCCATGCCCCTTGGGAGGGGCCCCTCGGGGACTCACCTAGGGTTAGGGTTAGCTCCGAGGAGGCCGGCAGGCCCGATCCGCCGGCTGTGTGGTGAGCAGAGGGGCAGGCCGAGGTGAGGGCGCTTGTGAGCAGGAGCGTGGGCCCAAGCGTTTTGGCGCGGGGGGCCTTCGAATGTCGCCAGAGGCTCTGAGGGCCCTGCCCCTTGTCCCGCCCTGAATGACCGGCAGCGCCCCTAGTGGCCCATGTGGCAGCGGGGCAGCCGGTTGTGTCCAGCTCTGGAGCTCGGGGTTCTCCAATCCCCGGTGTTGCGGCTCTAGGCCCCTTGCTGGGGCCCCTAGGGGGCCGACCTATGGTTAGATTTAGCCCCCAGGAGGCCGGAAGCCCAATCCGCCAGCTCTGCGGCAAGCGGAGAGGCGGGCGGAGGTGAGGCCGCTGGCGAGCGGGAGCGTGGGCTCAGGCGTTTTGGCGCGGGGGTCCTTCGAAAGTCGCTGGGGGCTTGGAGGGCCCTGTACGTTCTTCTGCCCTGAATGACCGGCGGCTCCCCTAGCGGCCCGGGTGGAGGAGGGGTGTTAGGGTGACTTGGGCGCTGGGGCTTGGGGGTCCCCAATCCTCGGCGTTGGGGCGCCAGGCCCCTTTGGAAGGGCTCTAGGGGGCCGACCAAGGGTTATTGTTAGCCCCCAGGGGGCCAGCAGGCCCGATCCGCCGGCTGTGAGGCGAGCGGAGGGGTGGACCCAGGTGAGGGCACTTGAGAGCAAGAATGTGGACCCAAGCGTTTTGGCACGGGGGGCCTTCGAAGGTCATCGGGGGTTCGGAGGGCCCAACCCGTTCTCCTGCCCTGAATGACCAGCGGCGCTACTAGCGGCCCGGGGGGGCGGGGCGGCAGGGTGAGTCCGGCACTGGGGCTTGGGGGTCCCCAATCCCCGGCGTTGCGGGGGCAGACCCTTGGTAGTGGCCCCTCGGGGGCCGACCTAAGGTTACAGTTAGCCCCCAGGAGGCCGGCAGGCCCGATGTGCCAGCTGTGCGGCGAGCGGAGGGGCGGGCCAAGGTGAGGGCGCGGGCGAGCGGGAGCTCGGCCGAAGCGTTTTGGCGCGGGAAGCCTTCGAAGGTCGCCGGGGGATCGGAGGACCCTGCCCGTTTTCCCGCCCTGAATGACCTGCGGCGCCCCTGGGGCCCGGGTGGCGGCAGGGCGACAGGGTGAGTCCGTCGCTGGGGTTGGGGGGTTCCCAATCCCGGGTGTTGCGGCACCAGGCCCCTTCGCAGGGGCCCCTCGGAGGCTGACCTAGGGTTATGGTTAGCCCCCAGGAGGCCGCAGGCCCAATCCACCGGCTGTGCGGTGAGCAGAGGGGAGGGCCGAGGTGAGGGCGCTGGCGAGCGGTAGCGTAGGCCCATGAGTTTTGGCGCGGGGGGCCTTCAAAGGTCGCCGGGGTTCAAGAAGCCCTGCCCGTTCTCCCGCACTGAATGTCCGGCGGTGCCCCTAGCGGCTCAGTTGCCGACGGGGGAGCATGGTGAGTCGGATGCTGGGGCTAGGGGTCCCCAAACCCCGGTGTTGCGGTGCCAGGCCCGTTGGGAGGGCCCTCTCGGGGGCCGACGTAGGGATAGGGTTAGCCCCCAGGAGGCTGGCGGGCCCTATCCGCCAGCTGTGCGGCGAGCGGAGGGGCGGGCCGAGGTGAGGGCACTGGCTACCGGGAGAGTGGGCGCAAGCTTTCTGGCGCGGGGGGCCTTCGAAAGAGGCCGGGGGCTCCAAGGGCCCTTCCCGTTCTCCCACCCTGAATGACCGGTGGTGCCACTAGCGGCCTGTGTGGCGGCGGGGCAGCACGGTGAGTCCAGCACTGTGGCTCGTGGGTCTCCAATGCCCGGCATTGCCGCTCCAGGCACCTTGGGATGAGCCCCTCCGAGGGTGAGCTAGGGTTAGGGTTAGCCCCCAGGAGGCCGGCAGGCCCGATCTGCCAGCTGTGTCGCGAGCGGAGGGGCAGGCCGAGGTGAGGGCGCTGAAGAGCAGGAGCGTGGGCCCAAGCGTTTTGGTGCGGGGGCCTTTGAAGGTCACCAGGGGCTCGGAGGACCCTGCCCGTTCTCCCGCCCTGGATGACCGGCGGTGCCCCTAGAGGCCCGGGTGTCAGCGGGGCGGGAGGGTGAGTCTGGCGCTGAGGCTTGTGGGTCCCGAATCCCTGGCGTTGCGGCACCAGGCCCCTTGGGAGGGGCCCCTCAAGGGATCGAGCTAGGGTTAGGGTTAGCCCCCAGGAGACCGTCAGGCCCAATCCGCCGGCTGTGCAGGGAGCGGAGGGTGGGCTGAAGTGATGGTGCTGGCGAGCGGGAGCGTGGGCCCAAGGGTTTTGGCGCGGAGGGCCTTCAAACGGCGCTGGGGGCTCCGAGGGCCCTGTCCGTTGTTCTGCCCTGAATGACTGACAGCTCTCCTACCGGCCCGGGTGGTGGCGGGGCGGCACGGTGAGTCCAGCGCTGGGGCTCGGGGGTCACCAATCCCAGGCATTGCAGCGATAGGCCCCTTGGGAGGGGCCCCTTGGGGGCCGACCTAGGGTTCGGGTTAGCCCCCAGGAGGCTGGCAGGCCCGATCCGCCGGCTCTGGCACAGGCGGAGGGGCTAGCCGAGGTGAGGGCGCTGGCGAGCGGGAGCATGGCCCCAAGCGTTTTGTCGCG
The DNA here is from genome assembly GCF_024610735.1 of Ursus americanus. NCBI lineage: Eukaryota > Metazoa > Chordata > Mammalia > Carnivora > Ursidae > Ursus > Ursus americanus. The sequence continues at coordinate 1,049,602 of NW_028273661.1, forward strand.
GGGGACCTTCAAAGGTCGCCGGGGGCTCGGGGGGCCCTGCCCGTTCTAACGCCCTGAATGAGGACGGCGCCCCTAGCGGGCCGGGTGGTGAGGAGCGGCAGAGTGCGTCCGGCGGTGGGGTTCGGGTGTCCCCAATCCCCAGCGTGGCGGCGCCAGGCCCCTTTGGAGGGGCTCCTCTGGGTCCGACCTATGTTTAGGGTTAGCCCAAAGGAGGCCGGCAGGCCCGAACCGCCGGCTGTGCGGCGAGCAGAGGGGCGGGCCGAGGTGAGGGCGCTGGCGAGGGGGAGCATGGGCCCAGGCGTTTTGGCACGGGGGGCCTTCGATTGTCGCTGGGGGCTTGGAGGGCCCTGCCCATTCTCACACCCTAAATGACCGGTGGCGCCCCTAGCGGCCAGGGTGGCGGCGGGGCGGCAGGGTGAGTCTGGAGTAGGGCTCAGGGGTCCAAATGCCCCGGAGTGGAGGCGCCTGGCCCCTTGGGAGGGGTCCCTCGGGGGCCGACCTAGGGTTGAGGTTAGCCCAAAGGAGGCCGGGGCCTGATCCGCCGGCTGTGCAGAGAACGGAGGGGCGGGGCGAGGTGAGGGCGCTGGCGAGCGGGAGTGGGAGCCCAAGCGTTTTGGCCTGTTGGGCCTTCGAAGGTCACCGGGGGCTCAGAGGGCCCTGCACGTTCTCCCGTACTGAAATACCGGCTGTGCCCCTCGCGGCCTGGGTGGAGGCCTGGCGGCAGGGTGAGTCTGGAACTAGGGCTTGGGGGACCCCAACCCAAGCGTTGCGGTGCCAGGTGCCTTCGGAGGGGCCCCTCCGGGCCCATCCTCTCGTTAGGGTTAGTACCCAGGAGGCCGGCTAGCCCGATCCGCTGGGTGTGCGGTGAGCGGAGGAACAGCCGGAGTTGAGCGCACTGGCGAGCGAGAGCATGGAACCCAGTGTTTTGGCCCGGGTGGTCTTCGAAGGTCAACAGGGTCGGAGGACCCTGCTCCTTCTCTCATCCTGAATGAGTGGCGGCACCCCTAGAGGGGCAGGTGGCGACAGGGGTGCAGGGTGAGTCCAGCTCTGGGGCTCGGGGGTCCCCAATTTCTGGCATTGCGGCGGCAGGTCCCTTGGGAGGCGCCCCTCTGGGGCCGACCTCGGGTTAAGGTTAGGCCCTAGGAGTCTGACAGGCCTGATCCGCTGGCTGTGCCTTGAGTGGAGGGGCGCACGGAGGTGAGAGTGCTGTTGAGTAGGAGCGTGGGTCCAAGCTCTTTGGAGCTGGTGGCCTTCGAAGGTCGCCGGGGCTCGGAGGGCCCTGCCCTTCTCCCTCCCTGGATGACCGGCGGCGCCCCTTGAGGCCCGGTTGGCAGTGTGGCGGCAGGGTGAATCCAGCGCTGGGGCTTGGGGGTCCCCCATCCCTGGCGTTGCGGCACGAGGCCCCTTGGGAGGGGCCCCTAGGGGGCCGACCTAGGGTTAGGGTTAGCCCCCTGGAGACCGGCAGGCCCGATCCGCCGGCTGTGCGGAGAGCGGAGGGGCTGGCTAGGGTGAGGGCCCTGGCAGAGGGGAGCGTGGGCTCAAGCGTTTTTGTGCTGGGGCCTTCGAAATCCGCCGGGGCTCGGAGACCCTGACCCTTCTCCCACCCTGAATGGCCGGCAGCACCCGTACCAGCCCGCGTGGCGGTGGGGCGGCAGGGTGAGTCCGGCGCTGGGGCTCGGGGGTCCCCAATCCCCGGCGTTGCGGCGCCAGGCCCCTTGGGAGGGGCCTTTCGGGGGCCGACCGATGGACAGGGTTAACCCCCAGGAGGCCGGCAGGCCCGATCCGCCACCTGTGCAGCGAGCGGAGCGGCGGAACTAGGTGAGGGCATTGGCCAGCAGGCGCGTGGGCCCATGAGTTTTGGTGCGGGGGCCCTTCGAATGTGGCCGGGGCTCAGGAAGCCCTGCCCAGTCTCCCGCCCTGAATGACCGGCGGTGCCCCTAATGGCCCAGTTGCCGGCGGGGGAGCATGGTGAGTCGGAAGCTGGGGCTCGGGGGGTCCCAATCCCCGGCGTTGCGGCGCCAGGTCCCTTGGGAGAGGCCCCTCGGGGGCCGACCTTGGGTGAGGTTTATCCCCAAGGAGGCCGGGAGGCCCAATCCACTGGCTCTGCGGTGAGCAGAGGGGCGGGCTGAGGTGAGGGCGCTGGCGAGCGGGAGCGTGGGCTGAGGCTTTTTCGTGCGAAGGCCTCAAAGGTCGCCGTGGACTCGGAGGGCCCTGCCCTTTCTCCCGCCCTGAATGACCGGCGGAGTCCTTAGCAGCCCCGGGTGATGGCAGGGCGGCAGGGTAAGTCCGGCGTTGGGGCTTGGGGGACCCCAATCCCCAGCATTGCGGCGCCAAGCGCCTTGGGTGGGGCCCCTCGTGGGCGGACCTAGGGTAGGGTTAGCCCCTAGGAGCCCCACAGGCTCTCTCCGCCGGCTGTGCGGTGAGTGGCAGGGCGGGCCGAGGTGAGGGCGATGGCGAGCGGTAGCGTGGACCCCAGCGTTTTGGCGCGGGTGGCCTTATAAGGTCAATGGGGGCTCGGAGGGCTCTGTTCCTCCTCCCACCTGAATGAATGGCGGCACCCCTAGCGGCCCAGGTGGCGGTGGGAGGGCAGGGTGAGTCCGGCGCTTGGGCTCAGGGGTCCCCAATCCCCGGCGTTGCGGTGCCAGGCCCCTTGGGAGAGGCTCTTCGGGGGCCGACCTAGCGTTAGGGTTACCTCCTGGAGGCCTGCAGGCCCTTTCCGCTGGATGTGCGGCAAGCGGAGGGGCCAGCCGAGGTGAGGGCGCTGGCGAGTGGAAGCGTGGGCCCAAGTGTTTTGGCGCGGGGGTCCTTCGAATGTCTCCAGGGGTTCGGAGCCCCCTGCCGGTTCTCCCGCCCTGAATGACTGCGGCGCCTTGCCCCTTGGGAGGGGCCCCTAGGGGGCCGACCTAGGGTTAGGGTTAGCCCACAGGAGGACAGCAGGCCCGATCTGCCGCCTGTACAGCGAGGGGAGGGGCGGGCCGAGGTGAGGGAACTGGTGAGTGGGACCGTGTGCCCAGGCCTTTTACTGCGGGGGGCCTTCGAAGGTCGCCGGGGGCTCATAGGGTCCTGTCCGTTCTCCCGCCTTGAATGACCGGCGGCGCCCTTAGCGGCCGGGATGGAGGCGGGGCGGCATGGTGAGTCCGGCGCTGGGGCTCGGGGGTCCCCAATCCCCGTGGTTGTGGCACCAGGCCCCTTGGGATGGGCCCCTCCAGGAAGGACCTAGGGGTAGGTTTCGCCCCAAGGAGGTCAGGAGGCCCCATCCACTGGGTATGTGGCGAGCGGAGGGGCGGGCCAAGGTGAGGGCGCTGGGAAGCGTTAGCATGGTCCCAAGCGTTTTGGCGGGGGGGCCTTCGAAGTTCTCCAGGGGCTCGGAGGGCCTGGCACGTTCTCCTGCCCTGAAAGACCGGGGGAGCACCTAGAGGCCTGGGTGGAGGCGGGGTAGCAGGGTGAGTCCAGTGCTGGGGCATGGGGGACCCCAATCCCCGGCGTGGTGGCGCCAGGCGCCTTGGGATGGGCCCCTTGGGGGCCGACCTAGGGTTAGTGTTAGCCGCCAGGAAGCCGGCTAGCTCGATCCGCTGGGTGTGGGGTGAGCAGAGGAATGGCCCGAGTTGAGGGCGCTGGCGAGCGGGAGCGAGGGCCCAAGTGTTTTGGCGCGGGGGGACCTCAAAGGTCTCCGGGGACTTGGAGGTCCCTGCACGTTATCCGGTACTGAAATACCGGCGGCGCCCCTAGCGACCTGGGTGGAGGCCTGGCGGCAGGGTGAGTCTGGAACTAGGGCTTGGGGGACCCCAACCCCGGCGTTACAGCACCAGGCGCCTTGGGAGGGGCCCCTCGGGGGCCGACCTAGGGTTAGGGTGAGCCCCCAGGAGGCCGGTTAGCCCGATCCGCTGGGTGTGCAGTGAGTGGAGGGACGGCCAGAATTGAGGGGGCTGGCGTGCGGGAGCGTGGAACCCAGCATTTTGCCCCGGTTTGCCTTCAAATGTTGCTGGGGTTTCGGAGGGCCCTGATCATTCTCCCGCCTGAATGAACGGCGGTGACTTAGCAGCCCGGGTGACGGGGGGTGGCAGGGTGAGTCCAGCCCTGGGGCTCAGGGTCCCCAGTCCCCGGCGTTGCAGCACCAGGCCCCTCGGGAGGGCCCCCTCGGGGGCAGACCTAGGGTTAGGTTTAGCCCCAAGGAGGCCGCAGTCCCCGGCGTTGCAGCACCAGGCCCCTCGGGAGGGCCCCCTCGGGGGCAGACCTAGGGTTAGGTTTAGCCCCAAGGAGGCCGGGAGGCCAAACCCACCAGCTGTGCGGTGAGCGGAGGGGCGGGCCGAGGTGAGGGCCCTGGGGAGCGGGAGCGTGGGCCCAAGCATTTTGGCGCGGGGGCCTTCGAAGGTCGCTGGGGGCTCGGAGGGCCCTGCACGTTCTCCCGGACTGAAATACCAGCGGTGCCCCTCGCGGCCTGGGTGGAGGCCTGGCGGCAGGGTGAGTCTGGAACTAGGGCTTGGGGGACCCCAACCCAGGCGTTGCGGCACCAGGCGCCTTCGGAGGGGCCCCTCCGGGCCCATCCTCTCGTTAGGGTTAGTACCCAGGAGGCCGGCTAGCCCGATCCGCTGGGTGTGCGGTGAGCGGAGGAACAGCCGGAGTTGAGCGCACTGGCGAGCGAGAGCATGGAACCCAGTGTTTTGGCCCGGGTGGTCTTCGAAGGTCAACAGGGTCGGAGGACCCTGCTCCTTCTCTCATCCTGAATGAGTGGCGGCACCCCTAGAGGGGCAGGTGGCGACAGGGGTGCAGGGTGAGTCCAGCTCTGGGGCTCGGGGGTCCCCAATTTCTGGCATTGCGGTGGCAGGTCCCTTGGGAGGCGCCCCTCTGGGGCCGACCTCGGGTTAAGGTTAGGCCCTAGGAGTCTGACAGGCCTGATCCGCTGGCTGTGCCTTGAGTGGAGGGGCGCACGGAGGTGAGAGTGCTGTTGAGTAGGAGCGTGGGTCCAAGCTCTTTGGAGCTGGTGGCCTTCGAAGGTCGCTGGGGGCTCGGAGGGCCCTGCCCTTCTCCCTCCCTGGATGACCGGCGGCGCCCCTTGAAGCCTGGTTGGCAGTGTGGCGGCAGGGTGAATCCAGCGCTGGGGCTTGGGGGTCCCCCATCCCCGGCGTTGCGGCACCAGGCCCCTTGGGAGGGGCCCCTAGGGGGCCGACCTAGGGTTAGGGTTAGCCCCCTGGAGACCGGCAGGCCCGATCCGCCGGCTGTGTGGGTAGCGGAGGGGCAGGCCGAGGTGAGGGCGCTGGCGAGCGGTAGCGTGGGCCCAAGCGTTTTGGCGCGGGGGCCTTAGGAAGGTTGCAGGGGCCTCGGAGGACCCTGCCCGTTTCCCGCCCTGAATGACGGGCGGCGCCCCTAGTAGCCCTGGTGGCTGCAGTGCAGCAGGGTGAGTCCAGCACTGGGGCTCGGGGTTCCCCAATCCCCGGTGTTGTGGCGCCAGGCCACTTGGGAGGCGCCACTAGCTGACCAACCTAGGGTTATGGTTAGCCCCCAGGAGACCAGCAGTCCCGATCCGCCCGCTGTGCGGAGAGCGGAGGGGCTGGCTAGGGTGAGGGCCCTGGCAGAGGGGAGCGTGGGCTCAAGCGTTTTTGTGCTGGGGCCTTCGAAATCCGCCGGGGCTCGGAGACCCTGACCCTTCTCCCACCCTGAATGGCCGGCAGCACCCGTACCAGCCCGCGTGGCGGTGGGGCGGCAGGGTGAGTCCGGCGCTGGGGCTCGGGGGTCCCCAATCCCCGGCGTTAGGGCGCCAGGCCCCATGGATGGGGCCCCTCAGGAGCCCACCTAGAGCTCGGATTAGCCCCCAGGAGTCCGGCAAGCCCGATCTGCTGGATGTGCAGCGAGCGGAGGGGCAGGCCGAGCTGAGGGCGCTGAGGAGTGGGAACGTGGGCCCAAGCGCTTTGGGGCGGGGGGCCATCGAAGGTCGCGGGGGCTTGGAGGGCCCTGCCCCTTCTCCAGCCCTGAATGATAGACAGCGCCCCTAGTGGCCCAGGTGGTGGACGGCAGCAGTGTTAGTCTGGCCCTGGGGCTTGGGGGTCCCCAATCCCCAGCGTTACAGCCCCAGGCCCCTTATCAGGGGCCTCTCGGGGACTGACCTAGGGTTAGGGTTAGCAAGAAGGATGCCGGCAGGCCCGAAATGCCCGCTGTGCAGCGAGTGGAGGGGTGAGCGCAGTGAGGGCACTGGCGAGCTGGAGCCTGGGCCCAAACATTTTGGAGCGGGGGGGGGGGGTCTTCGAAGGTTGCCTGGGGCACAGAGGGCCCTGCCCGATCTCACGCCCCGAATGACCGGCGGGCCCCCTAGCGGCCCAGGTGGCGGGGGGCTGCAGGGTGAGTCCAGCGCTGGGTCTCAGGTCCCCAATCTCCGGTGTTGAGGCATCAGGCCCCTTGGGTGGGGCCCCTCAGGAGCCCACCTAGAGTTAATGTTAGCCCCCGGGAGGCCGGCAAGCCCGACCTGCTGGATGTGCGGCGAGCAGAGGGGTAGGCCGAGCTGAGGGTGCTGAGGAGTGGGAGCGTGGGCCCAACCGTTTTGGCGCGGGGGCCTTCGAAGATCATCAGGGGCTAGGAGGGCCCTGCTCCTTCTCCCGCCTGAATGACCGGCTGCGCCCCTAGCGGCCGGAGTGGTGGGGGGCTGCAGGGTAATTCCACCGCTGGGGTTCAGTGGTTCCCAATCCCCGGCGTTGGGTCGCTAAGCCCCTTGGGAGGGGCCCCTCGGGGACCCACCTAGGGTTCAGGTTAGCCCCCAGGAGTCCGGCAGGTCCAACCCGCCTGCTGTATTTCGAGCGGAGGGGCGGGTTGAGGTGAGGGCGCTGACAAGTAGGAACGTGGGCCCAAGTGCTTTGGGGCGGGGGGGCCATCGAAGGTCGGCGGGGGCTCGGAGGGCCCTGCCCCTTCTCTCGCCTGAATGACTGGGGGCGCCCCTAGCGGCCAGGGTGGCGGGGGGCTGCAGGGTGAGTCCAGCGCTGGGGTTTGGAGGTTCCCAATTGCAGGCGTTGGGGCGCCAAGCGCCTTGGGATGGGCCCCTCCGGGATCCACCTAGGGTTTGGGTTAGCCCCCAGGAGGCCTTCAGGCCCAATCCCCTGGCTGCGTGGCTCGCTGTGGGGCGGGCCGAGGGGAGGGAGCTGGAGAGCGGGACCATGGGCCCACAGGTTTTGGCGCGGGGGCCTTCGAAGGAGGTCGGGGATAGGAGGGCCCTGCCCCTTCTCCCGCCTGAATGACCGGCGCTGCCCCTAGCAGCCCGGGTGCCAGGGGGCTGCAGGGTGAGTCCGGCCCTGGGGCTAAGACGTCCAGGATCCCCGGCGTGGCTGCGCAAGGCCCCTTGGGAGGGGCCCCTCGGGGACCGCCCTAGGGTTAAGGTTACCCCCAGGTGGCCGGCAGCTCCCATCCGCCTGCTGTCTTTCGAGCGGAGGGGCCGCTTGAGGTGAGGGCACTGACTGGTGGGAACGTGGGCCCAAGCGCTTTGGGGCGGGGGGCCATCAAAGGTCGGCGGGGGCTCAGAGGGCCCTGCCCCTTCTCCAGCCCTGAATGAGCGGCAGCGCCCCTAGTGCCCAGGTGGTGGAGGGGCAGCAGTGTTAGTCTTGCCCTGGGGCTGGGGGTCCCCAATGCCTGGAGTTGCGGTGCCAGGCCCCTTGGGAGGGGCTCCTCGGGGGCCCACCTAGGTTTAGGATTAGCCCTCAGGACGCCGGCAGGCAGGATCCACCGGCGGTGTGGTGATCGGGGGGTGGGGCGGAGGGGAGGGCGCTGGAGAGACGGAGCAAGGGCCCAAGTGTTTTGGCGCACGGGGCCTTCGAAGCTCGCCGGGGACTCGGAGGGCCCTACCCGTTCTCCCGCCCTGAATGACCGGTGGCGCCCCTACGGCCCAGGTGGCGGTGGGCTGCAGGGTGAGTCCAGTGCTGGGGTTCGGAAGTTCCAAATCCCCGGCGTTAGGGCGCCAGGCCCCATGGATGGGGCCCCTCAGGAGCCCACCTAGAGCTCGGGTTAGCCCCCAGGAGTCCGGCAAGCCCGATCTGCTGGATGTGCAGCGAGCGGAGGGGCAGGCCGAGCTGAGGGCGCTGAGGAGTGGGAACGTGGGCCCAAGCGCTTTGGGCGGGGGGCCATCGAAGGTCCGCGGGGGCTTGGAGGGCCCTGCCCCTTCTCCAGCCCTGAATGAGAGACAGCGCCCCTAGTGGCCCAGGTGGTGGACAGCAGCAGTTTTAGTCTGGCCCTGGGGCTCGGGGGTCCCCAATCCCCAGCGTTACAGCCCCAGGCCCCTTGTCAGGGGCCTCTCGGGGACTGACCTAGGGTTAGGGTTAGGGTTAGCAAGAAGGATGCCGGCAGGCCCGAAATGCCCGCTGTGCAGCGAATGGAGGGGCGGGCGGAGTGAGGGCACTGGCGAGCTGGAGCCTGGGCCCAAACATTTTGGAGGAGGGGGGTCTTCGAAGGTTGCCTGGGGCACAGAGGGCCCTACCCGTTCTCACGCCCTGAATGATCGGCGGGCGCCCTAGCGGACAGTTGGCGGGGGGCTGCAGGGTGAGTCCGGCGCTACGTCTCGGGTCCCCAATCTCCGGCGTTGAGGCGCCAGGCCCCTTGGGTGGGGCCCCTCAGGAGCCCACCTAGTGTTAGTGTTAGCCCCCAGGAGGCCGGCAAACCCGACCTGCTGGATGTGCGGCGAGCAGAGGGGTAGGCCGAGCTGAGGGTGCTGAGGAGTGGGAGCGTGGGCCCAACCGTTTTGGCGCGGGGGCCTTCGAAGGTCATCAGGGGCTAGGAGGGCCCTGCTCCTTCTCCCGCCTGAATGACCGGCGGCGCCCCTAGCGGCCGGAGTGGTGGGGGGCTGCAGGGTGATTCCACCACTGGGGTTCGGTGGTTCCCAATCCCGGTCGTTGGGTCGCCAAGTCCCTTGGGATGGGCCCCTCGGGGACCCACCTAGGGTTCAGATTAGCCCCCAGGAGTCCGGCAGGTCCAATCCGGCTGCTGTGTTTCGAGCGGAGGGGCGGGTTGAGGTGAGGGCGCTGACTAATGGGAACGTGGGCCTAAGCCCTTTGGGGCAGGGGGGCCATCGAAGGTTGGCGGGGGCTCGGAGGGCCCTGCCCCTTCTCTGGCCTGAATGACTGGGGGCGCCCCTAGCGGCCCGGGTGGCGGGGGGCTGCAGGGTGAGTCCAGCGCTGGGGTTTGGAGGTTCCCAAAGCCGGCGTTGGGGGGCCAAGCCCCTTGGGATGGGCCCCTCGGGAACCCACCTAGGGTTTGGGTTAGTCCCCAGGAGGCCTTCAGGCCCAATCCCCTGGCTGCGTGGCTTGCTGTGGGGCGGGCCGAGGGGAGGGAGCTGGAGAGCGGGACCATGGGCCCACAGGTTTTGGCGCGGGGGCCTTCGAAGGAGGTCGGGGATAGGAGGGCCCTGCCCCTTCTCCCGCCTGAATGACCGGCGCTGCCCCTAGCAGCCCGGGTGCCAGGGGGCTGCAGGGTGAGTCTGGCCCTGGGGCTAAGACGTCCAGGATCCCCGGCGTGGCTGCGCAAGGCCCCTTGGGAGGGGCCCCTCGGGGACCGCCCTAGGGTTAAGGTTACCCCCAGGTGGCCGGCAGCTCCCATCCGCCTGCTGTCTTTCGAGCGGAGGGGCCGCTTGAGGTGAGGGCGCTGACTGGTGGGAACGTGGGCCCAAGCGCTTTGGGGCGGGGGGCCATCAAAGGTCGGCGGGGACTCAGAGGGCCCTGCCCCTTCTCCAGCCCTGAATGAGCGGCAGCGCCCCTAGTGCCCAGGTGGTGGAGGGGCAGCAGTGTTAGTCTTGCCCTGGGGCTGGGGGTCCCCAATGCCTGGAGTTGCGGTGCCAGGCCCCTTGGGAGGGGCTCCTCGGGGGCCCACCTAGGTTTAGGATTAGCCCTCAGGACGCCAGCAGGCAGGATCCACCGGCGGTGTGGCGAGCGGGGGGTGGGGCGGAAGGGAGGGCCCTGGAGAGACGGAGCGAGGGCCCAAGTGTTTTGGCGCACGGGGCCTTCGAAGCTCGCCGGGACTCAGAGGGCCCTACCCGTTCTCCCGCCCTGAATGACCGGTCGCGCCCCTACGGCCCAGGTGGCGGTGGGCTGCAGGGTGAGTCCAGTGCTGGGGTTTGGAGCTTCCCAATCCCCGGCGTTAGGGCGCCAGGCCCCATGGATGGGGCCCCTCAGGAGCCCACCTAGAGCTCAGGTTAGCCCCCAGGAGTCCGGCAAGCCCGATCTGCTGGATGTGCAGCGAGCGGAGGGGCAGGCCGAGCTGAGGGCGCTGAGGAGTGGGAACGTGGGCCCAAGCGCTATGGGGCGGGGGACAAGGAAGGTCCGTGGGGGCTCCGAGGGCCCTTCCCCTTCTCCAGCCCTCAATGAGAGACAGCGCCCCTAGTGGCCCAGGTGGTGGACGGCAGCAGTGTTAGTCTGGCCCTGGGGCTCAGGGGTCCCCAATCCCCAGCGTTACAGCCCCAGGCCCCTTGTCAGGGGCCTCTCGGGGACTGACCTAGGGTTAGGGTTAGCAAGAAGGATGCCGGCAGGCCCGAAATGCCCGCTGAGCAGCGAATGGAGGGGCGGGCGGAGTGAGGGCGCTGGCGAGCTGGAGCCTGGGCCCAAACATTTTGGAGCAGGGGGGGGGTGCCTTCGAAGGTTGCCTGGGGCTCTGAGGGCCCTGCCGGTTCTCACGCCCTGAATGACCGGCGGGCCCCTTAGCGGCCCAGGTGGCGGGGGGCTGCAGGGTGAGTCCGGCGCTGGGTCTCGGGTCCCCAATCTCCGGCGTTGAGGCGCCAGGCCCCTTGGGTGGGGCCCCTCAGGAGCCCACCTAGAGTTAGTGTTAGCCCCCGGGAGGCCGGCAAGCCCGACCTGCTGGATGTGCGGCGAGCAGAGGGGTAGGCCGAGCTGAGGGTGCTGAGGAGTGGGAGCGTGGGCCCAACCGTTTTGGCGCGGGGGCCTTCGAAGGTCATCAAGGGCTAGAAGGGCCCTGCTCCTTCTCTGGCCTGAATGACCAGCTGCGTCCCTAGCGGCCGGAGTGGCGGGGTGCTGCAGGGTGATTTCACCGCTGGGGTTCAGTGGTTCCCAATCCCCGGCGTTGGGTCGCCAAGCCCCTTGGGAGGGGCCGCTCGGGGACCCACCTAGGGTTTGGGTTAGCCCCCAGGAGGCCTTCAGGCCCAATCCCCTGGCTGTGTGGCTCGCGGTGGGGCGGGCCGAGGGGAGGGAGCTGGAGAGCGGGACCATGGGCCCAAAGGTTTTGGCGCGGGGGCCTTCGAAGGAGGTCGGGGATAGGAGGGCCCTGCCCCTTCTCCCGCTTGAATGACCGGCGGTGCCCCTAGCAGCCCGGGTGCCAGGGGGCTGCAGGGTGAGTCCGGCCCTGGGGCTAAGACGTCCAGGATCCCCGGCGTGGCTGCGCAAGGCCCCTTGGGAGGGGCCCCTCGGGGACCGCCCTAGGGTTAAGGTTACCCCCAGGTGGCCGGCAGCTCCCATCCGCCTGCTGTCTTTCGAGCGGAGGGGCCGCTTGAGGTGAGGGCGCTGACTGGTGGGAACGTGGGCCTAAGCGCTTTGGGGCGGGGGACCATTGAAAGTCCGCGGGGGCTCAAAGGGCCCTGCCCCTTCTCCAGCCCTGAATGAGCGGCAGCGCCCCTAGTGCCCAGGTGGTGGAGGGGCAGTAGTGTTAGTCTTGCCCTGGGGCTAGGGGTTCCCAATGCCTGGAGCTGGGGTGGCAGGCCCCTTGGGAGGGGCCCCACCTAGGGTTAGGGTTAGCCCCCAGGACGCTGGCAGGCAGGATCCACCTGCGGTGTGGCGAGCGGGGGGTGGGGCGGAGGGGAGGGCGCTGGAGAGAGGGAGTGTGGGCCCAAGTGTTTTGGCGCACGGGGCTTTTGAAGCTAGCCGGGAACTCGGAGGGCCCTACCCGTTCTCCAGCCCTGAATGACGCTGGCGCCCCTACGGCCCAGGTGGCGGTGGGCTGCAGGGGGAGTCCAGTGCTGGGGATCGGAGGTTCCCAATCCCCGGCGTTAGGGCGCCAGGCCCCATGGGTGCGGCCCCTCAGGAGCCCACCTAGAGCTCAGGTTAGCCCCCAGGAGTCCGGCAAGCCCGATCTGCTAGATGTGCAGCGAGCGGAGGGGCAGGCTGAGCTGAGGGCGCTGAGGAGTGGGAATGTGGGCCCAAGTGCTTTGGGGCGGGGGGCCATCGAAGGTCCGCGGTGGCTTGGAGGGCCCTGCCCCTTCTCACGCCCTGAGAGACCGGCGGGCCCCCTAGCGGCCCAGGTGGCGGGGGGCTGCAGGGTGAGTACAGTGCTGGGGTTTGGAGCTTCCCAATCCCCGGCGTTAGGGCGCCAGGCCCCTTGGATGGGGCCCCTCAGGAGCCCACCTAGAGTTCAGGTTAGCCCCCAGGAGTCCGGCAAGCCCGATCTGCTGGATGTGCAGCGAGCGGAGGGGTCAGCCGAGCTGAGGGCGCTGAGGAGTGGGCCCAAGCGCTTTGGGGCGGGGGGCCATTGAAGGTCCGCGGGGGCTTGGAGGGCCCTGCCCCTTCTCCAGCCCTGAATGAGAGACAGCGCCTCTAGTGGCCCAGGTGCTGGATCGCAGCAGTGTTAGTCTGGCCCTGGGGCTCGGGGGTCCCCAATCCCCAGCGTTGCAGCCCCAGGCCCCTTGTCAGGTACCTCTCGGGGACTGACCTAGGGTTAGGGTTAGCAAGAAGGATGCCGGCAGGCCCGAAATGCCCGCTGTGCAGCGAGTGGAGGGGCGGGCGGAGTGACGGAGCTGGGGAGTTGAAGCCTGGGCTCAAACATTTTGGACCGGGGGGGGGGGGGGGCTTCGAAGGTTGCCTGGGGCTCTGAGGGCCCTGCCGGTTCTCATGCCCTGAATGACCGGCGCGCCCCCTAGCGGCCCAGGTGGCGGGGGGCTGCAGGGTGAGTCCGGCGCTGGGTCTCGGGTCCCCAATCTCTGGCGTTGAGGCGCCAGGCCCCTTGGGTGGGGCCCCTCAGGAGCCCACCTAGAGTTAGTGTTAGCCCCCGGGAGGCCGGCAAGCCCGACCTGCTGGATGTGCGGCGAGCAGAGGGGTAGGCCGAGCTGAGGGTGCTGAGGAGTGGGAGCGTGGGCCCAACCGTTTTGGCGCGGGGGCCTTCGAAGTTCATCAGGGGCTCGAAGGGCCCTGCGCCTTCTCTCGCTTGAGTGACCGGCGGCGCCCCTAGCAGCCCGGGTGCCAGCGGGTTACAGCGTGAGTCCAGCCCTGGGGCTAGTACGTCCAGGATCCCAGGCAGGGCAGCGCAAGACCCTTTGGGAGGGGCCCTTCGGGGACCGCCCTAGGGTTAAGGTTACCCCCAGGTGGCCGGCAGCTCCCATCCGCCTGCTGTCTTTCGCGCGGAGGGGACGGTTGTGGTGAGGGCGCTGACTAGTGGGAACGTGGGCCCAAGCGCTTTTGAGCGGGGGGCCATCCAAGGTCGGCGGGGGCTCAGAGGGCCCTGCCCTTTCTCCAGCCCTGAATGAGCGGCAGCGCCCCTAGTGGCCCAGGTGGTGGAGGGGCAGCAGTGTTAGTCTTGCGCTGGGGATCGGGGGTCCCCAATGCCCGGAGTTGCGGTGCCAGGACCCTTGGGAGGGGCCCCTCGGGGGCCCACCTAGGGTTAGGATTAGCCCCCAGGACGCGGGCAGGCAGCATCCACCGGCCGTGTGGCAAGCGGGGGCGGGGGGGTGGGGCCGAGGGGAACGCGCTGGAGAGAGGGAGCATGAGCCCAAGCGTTTTGGCCCAGGGGGCCTTCGAAGGTAATCGGGGGCTCGGAGGACCCTGCCCGTTCTCCTGCCCTGAATGACTGGCCGCACCCTTAGTGGCCCAAGTGGCGGTGGGGCAGCAGGGTGAGTCCGGCGCTGGGACTCGGGGGTCCCCAATCCCCGGCGTTGCGGCGCCAGGCCCCTTGAATAGGCCCCTCGAGGGCCTACCTAGGGTTAGGGTTTGCCCCCAGGAGGCCATCATGCCTGCTCCTCCAGCAGCGCGGCGAGCGGAGGAGCGGGCCGAGGTGAGGGCGCTGGCGAGCGGGAGCGTGGGCCCAAGCGTTTTGGGGCGAGGGGCCTTCGAAGGTCGAAGGGGGCTTGGAGGGCCCTGCCCGTTCTCCCTCCCTGAATGACCCGTGGCGCCTCTATTGGCCCGGGTGGTGGCGGGGCGGCAGTGTGAGTGCGGCACTGGGGCTCGGGGGTCCCCAATCCCTGGCGTTGCAGCGCCAGACCCCTTGGGAAGGGACCCTTGGTGGCCGATCTAGGGTTACGGTTAGCGCTCCATTCTAGTCAGCATTCAGACAGTGACCCTAGGTATGATGAGAGCGGGGGGGGGGTAACAGGGCATTTCATCTGATCGCCCCCCCACCCCTCTGGCCTCCTCTAGCTATGGATGCGTCCTCTTTTCCTGGGACGAGATCGGCGGAGCCCGCGAGCAGCGGGGCATGTGAGTGAGCTTTGGCTAATGCAGAGGGCCCTTCCTTCTTCGAGAGGGCAGTGAGGGGACTGTGTTCTGGGGGCTGCTGGACCCTCATCCCACACATCTGCAATTCCTGTGAGAGGGTCCAGGTCTGAGGGCTGCTTCTGCAGAAGAGGAAAGGGGTCCTGAGGAGCCCTGGGTGGGCTGTGGGCACTGTGGGAGAGCAGAGGGGGCTGGAGGGCAGCCTCAGCCCCTAACAGAGTCATTCCCCATCCCCGCCGCCTCCCAGCCCTGTCTCTACCCCAATCCTGGGACCCACAACAAAGGGCATGGCTTCCACACATCTGGTGGAACGTCAACACTGGGTGCTCAGCAGGTACTCAGGAGACCCAGGGAGAGCTCGGGGACTGGACGTCCCCCACCCAGTGGGAGATTAGCGTCCACGGAAGGACACCCTCTCCTGGCACCTACTGAACGAGGCAGCACGTAGGCACGGGAGGGGAAGTGGGAGGTATCGGGAGGGTCCTGGGAAGGCCAGGGATGGGACAGAGTCCCTTTGTTCCCTCCTTGGTTGGACAGTCACAGAGCACTAGTGTGCCCTGAGGGCAAAGACCACGGCAGACACGCCACCCCTCCCTGCCCACATGCAGTGGAAGTCACGCGGCAAGTGGGCAGGGAGACTGAGCAGGGCGTCCAGCTTCCGCTTGGAGGACAGAAATGGTCACACCAGGGGTCAAGGGCTCCCACTCACAGAGGCTTTGGGTCAGCCCAAATGTGGACATGGAGTAGGAATGGGCTCTGAGAGCCGGGAGCCGGGGACCCAGGGGTCCATGTTCCCACAGGGGTTCCCTGGGGCATCCGTGTGGGAGGTGCCCTGTCCTCTGACTCCTCTGCCCACCTGTCTGTCCCCAGGGCCATCTCCTCCATCCTGGGCACCTGGCTGGGCCACTACCCTGAAGATTTCTTCCTGCCCCCAGAATTTCCCTGCCTAAAGACACTACTGGCATACGTAGGGCTCAACGTGCCAGGCTCAGACCTGGAGCAACGTGCCTGGCTCCTCCTCTCTCGGCTCCGACACCTCGAGCCCGCTGAGCCGGAGGCTGGGGGTGAGGAGGACTGGGGGTGACTGATGGAGGGCTGTGGAGGGGAGAGAGTGGGCCACACAGAGCAAGCCTCCACAGACTGCAGTGTGGCTGGGAGCAAGGAGTGGTCTCAGATCACTGTCCCCATGGGCTACAGTTTGGGGAGACCACCCAGGGACGGGTTCTTAGACTCAATATTGAGTGGTGGGCAAAGTTGCCTTCATTTGGAAGGGACATGGAAAGACAATCATGATGACCATACTTTCTCGGAGCGACAGCAGCAGCCCCAGAGCGAGATCCAGAACCGCGCCGAAAGCTAGTCCCAGCTCCCACTGTGGTGCCTGCTGCAGCTTCAGAGCCTGAGCTGGAAAATCCCAACACTGTTGCTGGAGCTCAGCAACTCAAAAGAGCAGGGACGTCACCTGCCATGTCGGGCCCAGTGCAGCTGGTGGTCAGAGCTCTGATCCACCGTGAGGACGTGCAAGAGTCACCTGCGCCTTTGGAAAGCCAGGAGCCTCAGCAGGCCCCAGCACCAGCCATGGAGGTCCCTGAAGAACCCGTGATGACACCTCCCATTTCAGAGCCACGGCAGGATATACTCACAGCTCTGACTCCCTGTCGGGAGCTTGAAGACCCCCCTGCACCTTGTGCAGCCCCGGCGCCCGCGCATGCTGCAGCACTAGCTATGGAGGTCCCTGAAGGGCCCCTGATGCCACCTGCCCTGTCAGAGCCAACGGAGGTTACACTCACAGCTCTGACGAACGGTCATGAGCTTCGAGAGCCACTGGCATCTATGGCAGCCTGGGCGCCCGCGCACGCTGCAGCACTAGCTATGGAGGTCCCTGAAGGGCCCCTGATGCCCCTTGCCCTGTCAGAGCCAGCGGAGGATATACACAGAGCTCTCACTCCCTGTCAGCAGCTTCAAGAGCCACGTGCACCTTTGGCAGCCCCGGAGTCCAAGCAGGCTACAGCACCAATTATCGGGGTTGCCGGGGGATGCTGGCAACCATTTCTCTCAGTGGAGCAACTGGCCTTGGCCCCGGAGCAGCAGTTCCTGCTCGCTGAATCCCCAAAGGATGGCTTCCCCTCCCCTGTCATTCCAGTGTTTCTAATTTTTGCGTTGTTCATGCACCTATTTCATAGCTTAATATATTCTGGTCTATAAATTGAGTTTTCATGGAATTTTACTCTGATCCTTTTAAATTGTACATCCAGGTGTCATTAGATAGTGTTTCACAACCTTGTCCTTCTACAATATTTCCCTCCAAGAGACTCCCGTGCCACTCGTCAGATACTGCTCATTCTCTCAGCACAGTCCCTGCAGCCACAGCTCCCCTCTCTGCCTCTGTGAGTTACTTCTGGGTTTTCTTGTGTGTGGGATCAGACAGTGTGGCCTTTTTCTATCTAGCTACGTAACCTATGAGTGATTCATTTATTTTTTTCAGGTTTCTTTCTCTTAACAAACAAGCAAACACACAAAAACAAAAACAGAAACAAAAAAAAAACACCATTTTACTACAAAGGAATATTCCTGATACAATACTGCGCAGGTGAAGCCCCAAAATGAAATGTTTTCATGATCTGGGATAGGCTTCCCTTTTGTAAGTGTGACCCAAGAGCCAGAAATATCTGGGTCCATGAGACACCTGCAAAATCTTTCATTTTCCTGGATAGGCCAGGTTTCAATGATTCTAATGTGCATATTATAAAAATATTGAGACTGCATATTAAATCTTCCTCTTTATTACAAACATATCAGGTAATTAAAAGGTTCTCTAAGGTTTTAGCCAGATTACGTTTTGTTAGTAAAATAGTGATGCAAATATGAAGAAAGGAAGACACATTCCTTCTACCTTCTACCATGATAGCCCATAACACATGGCGTCCCTCTTCCAGTCCTTTCCCTCGGAGTGTATGGGTGAGTGTGTGTGGGGGAGGGGGTTTGCCTGTGTGTGGGACAGGGTGGGGCAGGGAGGGTTTCACAGCTGGGCTCTTGTTCGGCCTGAGGTCCCCACAGTGGACAAGCACTGCTACTCCTCTCCTGTCCCCTTCTGCATTTTCAGGGGCTACACATCATTTACTCAGCAGCACCACCTGCCGAACAATTGAGACCTCTCCAATTCTTTGAGTCTCATCCTTAAAGTGAAGGGTACAATGTGTCGTAAATCTCTTTGGCTTTAGGACTGTTTCCTAAAAGCACAATTTCTGGAACACACTTTAGTCCCATTGTTGCAGTATTGGCTGCAGGGTCCTCTATCTATACTCTCTTTCTTTCCGTGGAGCCTTGCTCGGGAAAGGAGGGTCCCCGGAGACTAGAGAGGAACCCTGAAATCATGAGGAAGACAAGCCAGCAGTGAGGCCATCAGGCTACCTGGGCGGGACCCGTGAAGCAGGGAAGAGCCTGTCCATACCGCCCTCATGGATCCTCCCTCCACAAGCATCCCTGCCCACACCACACACACACACACACACACACACACACACACACACACACACACATCCCGCCCTGGAACACCCCTCATCCAGACCCCGTCCCAGGTCACACCCCAGCCACTCCAGCCCCTCCTGCTCTAGAACTCAGCTTCTAAGTAGAGCAACCAGGTCCTGCTTCCAGGCCAGCAGAGGGGTGTCGGCCGGGCCACACTTGTCTGATTGCTCCGGGTCCATCCTTTTTGGGCCCTCTCCTCCCAGGAAGGAACCAACCTCTCATGGCAGCTCAGGTCAGTGAGTCACAGACATGACCTGAATGTGTTCATCCATATGTCCACTAGGTGGCAACAGCAAGAACTGCTTGAACCTCTGTGAACAGGAGGGACCTTTACTGAGGAGGGAAGAGAAGGCTAGCTGAGGACAAAGCCGGAACTGACACCCCCCACCTACCCCCCACCATGGGGTGTATGTGACATTCCTCAGGCACTCCTGGCTGCCCTAAAGGACAAAGAAAGAGTTAACCTATAGACACCACAATCCTGCAAGACTTAAGTCTCCCTCAGTTTCCCAATGTCTTAGCAGTTTACAAGAACCAAGCATTTCTATCAATAACTTAGCTTCCTGAAGGGAAAGCAGATACAACGAAATGTCCTTATAATCTGCAGCCTCCAGGAAGTTCCCAACCGTCTTAATGTTCATGCCTTTCTAGAGGGCAAAACCACCTTCCCTAGACAATGGCAAGGCCTCTGTACCTTGTGAGTCTTCTTTAACATATGCAAGTATTATCTCAACCTCCCTTTTTCCTTACCTTCCCCCAACCCCACAGTCTATCATCAGCCAGCCCTCACAAGCCAGGGCAGCAGCTCTTTCTGCCACCTGTCCTGTCATAAACCACCAATTTTGCACCAAAGACGTCTCGAGAATTCCTTCCTGGTCGTCGGCTGCGGATTCCACCCCACTGAACCTCACCTATATTCCACAACCTCCTCATTTCCAAATCACACTGGGTGCTCATGGAAGCTGCAGGATGGACAGAGCCTCAACCGGCGGCTTTGGCACTGGGCATAGCCCCTCCACACCACTCAGGCTCCTCCAGCAGTGACCCCCTGCCCCTGCCAGCCCCAATTCTTAATAACCCTCCAGTTCAGTTGTTGTGACAGCAGTGCCTACGCTTCCTGCTGCAGACACAAGTGAGGAGAAGGGAGAGATCCCTCTCCTCGCACGAAGTCACTTGACGGGGAATCCACTTGATCAGAAGCTCTCCATCTGGGAGCCCTGCAAAGGACAGGAATGCTGTGACCCTCCGCCTTCCCCAAGGAGCTTTGGTGTGGGGAGCACCGCAGAAGTCTACAGAACTTGGCGCACAACAGCATCACACCTCCACGCCTACAGATGCGGGCGGCCGTTTTTATTCTCACCCTCTCAAGAGGTGAGGAAAGCCCTCTGGGCACACAAGGCACACAGAACAACCAGCTGACCCTGAGCCCCACCGGGCCCCCTAACAGGGGCAGTGCATCCCCGTCCAGGCAAAACCACCTGAGAATCAGCGCACTGGGCCCCTGCCCCCCGAAAACGAGGTGAAAGAACAAGTGAACAGCAAGTTTACAGACCAAAGAGGACGGCCAAACTCCAGCGCTAGGGGAAAATAGCACCTAGAGCTCGAGGCTTTTTCTCATGATTCATTTCTCTCTCCATTCAAAATTTTCCATTTCGTTTTTTTTTCTTTTTTCCCTTTCCAACTACCTTTTTTAATTTTAGCAACACTTCAATTTTCAATCTTTTCTTAACTTTCATTTTTTACATTGACATTTTATACATATATTCTTCATTTTTGGATT